>NW_003852424.1:3582977-3598391 GCF_000181295.1 Otolemur garnettii
GTTTGATGTGTTGCTGGATTCTGTTGGTTAGGATCTTGTTGAATATTTTTGCATCAATATTCATTAGTGATATTGGTCTATAATTTTCTTTTATTATTGGGTCTTTTCCTAGTTTGGGGATCAAGGTGATGTTTGCTTCATAGAATGTGTTGGGTAGTATTCCGTCTTTTTCTACATTTTGGAAAAGGTTAAGTAATGTAGGTACTAGTTCTTCTTTAAAGGTTTGGTAGAATTCTGTTGTGAAGCTATCTGGTCTTGGGCTTTTCTTTTTAGGGAGATTTTGTATAGTTGATGCTATTTCAGAACTTGATATAGGCCTGATCAACATTTCCACTTCATTCTGTCTAAGTCTTGGAAGGTGGCGTGCTTCCAAGTATTGGTCAATTTCCTTCAGATTTTCATGTTTCTGAGAATAAAGTTTCTTATAATATTCATTAAGGATTTTTTGAATTTCTGAGGGGTCTGTTGTTATTTTGTCTGTATCATTTCTGATTGATGAAATTAGAGATTTTACTCTTTTTTTCCTGGTTAAGTTGGCCAAAGGTTTATCTATTTTATTGACCTTTTCAAAAAACCAACTTTTTGATTTATTGACCTGTTGTATAGTCCTTTTGTTTTCAATTTCATTTAATTCTGCTCTAATTTTGGTTATTTCTTTTCTTCTGCTGGGTTTGGGATTGTAATGTTCTTCCTTCTCCAGTTGCTTGAGATGTCCCATTAAGTTGTTTACTTCCTCTCTTTCCGTTTTCTTGAGGAAGGCTTGCAGTACTATAAATTTCTCTCTTAGGACTGCCTTTGTGGTATCCCAGAGGTTCTGATAATTCATGTCTTCATTATCATTTTGTTCCAAAAATTTGGTAATTTCCTTCTTAACCTCATCTCTGACCCAGCTATCATTCAGTATAAGGTTATTTAGCTTCCATTTTTTTTTGTATGAGTATGCATATTCCTGTTGTTACTGAGTTCAACTTTTATTCCATAATGGTCTGAGAAGATGCAAGGAATAATTTCTATTTTTTAAAATTTGCTGAGGTTAGACTTATGACCTAAGATGTGATCAATTTTGGAGTATATTCCGTGGGCTGATGAGAAAAATGTGTTTTCAGTTTTGTTAGGATGAAATGTTCTGTAGATGTCACGACAAAAGTTTAATAAAATGCTATTAATAATTTTCTCACCTTACAGACCCATTGTAGTCTGTAATTATACTATAAATTTATTTATTTATTTTTTTTGTATCCCATCACTTTATCACCCTTGGTAGAGTGCCGTGGCATCACACAGCTCACAGCAACCTGCAACTCCTGGACTTAGGTGATTCTTTTGCCTCAGCCTCCCAAGGAGCTAGAACTACAGGCACCTGTCACAATGCCTGGCTATTTTTTTGTTACAGTTTGGCCAGGGCCCAATTTAAATCTGCCACCCTCAGTATATGGGGCAGCGCCCTACTAATTGAGCCACAGGAGCTGCCCTACACTGTAATTCTAAAGAGTCCAGCTGCAGGAACTACCTGAGCATGGTGTTGAATGTGGAACGGTTTTCTTATTCTATATTCTATAATTTCTTATTCTGTCATTCTGAGTTCCTACCTGCTAACCAACAGGATTCAGGTGATCCGGAGAAGGAAGAATGGGTGCCTGTTAGAATAAGTCATCGCCCAGCTTTGATCTTCAGATTAGATTTTGGTGTAATGCCCTTGGTATTGTTGAAGGAGAAAGGATTTTCTAAATTCTTAAGTGGAACAAGTAAAAAGTTTGCAGGCCCCGAGGCACAGTTTCTCTATACCATGAAGAAGGTCCTCCGGCACTTATGAAGGCTAGACTATGAGGCTCATTGCCTTAGAAAGAAGGAAGATGTCACCTGGAAGTAGAAAGGCCCAAACCTGCTTTTTCTGACTTAGTGGAGAATGGGATAAAAAGAACAGAATCACAGAATGAACCCTGAGAAGAGGTGGTAGTGCTTTAGACATACCCATATGGGTATGGGGGATGGTCTTCCAACAGATGGGACTAATAGCTTGCTTGTCCTAAGAAGATGACTGTCCTCTGTTACTTCCAACATGACATGGGTTGATGGTATAGGTATAGCAGTTTGCGCAGGAAGTGGCAGAATGTGTGATACCAAGTATAGAGGGTGCCAAAAAATGTGTACACATTTTAAGAGATACTATCTATGTATTACTTTTCAAAGTTGAATTAAGTTACCATTACTGGTTAAGTGGACATGTTACACACATCCATTTTACCTGCAATTCATACACCTTTTTGAGAATGATTGATTTTGCTTCCAACAAGATCTCTTAAAATGTGTCTACATCTTTTTGGCCTCCAGTCTATGTGCCCTGAGGATGGAATGTGCAAGTGTGCTAGGGCCAATGGCTGGGACTTTGAGACCATGGGCTCTTGAGGGGAGGTTTAATGTGTTGAGGAAAAAAACCCACAGTCTCAAGAACATTGATACTTTGGCGATCAGGTGTACAGCAACTCAGTAACAGAGATCAAGGATGATCTAGAGGAGACTGTAGCCCAACAACCCTCTCTCTTTCCCCACCCTGTGCCCATGAAGATATAGAAGACTCCCTCATACTTGCAGATACCACCTTAGGGAAGAAGAAGAGGATTTGCTCGAGAGTCTACTTATTAGAGAGTTGAACTTGGCCTAGACTGACTCTTTGACTGACTGATTGATTGATTGATTGATTGAAACAGAGTCTCACTGTGTTGCCCAGGCTGGAATGGAGTGGCACCATCATAGCTCACTGTAACATCAAACTTACACTGAATATTTGAACCAAGAAGAGATTATTTCAACCTGAAGAGATAGGAGAATGCTTAATTTGGCACATATACATTTTTCTGCTATCCAAAGAGAAAGTATATTAAGTTCATTTTTCCTGAACATCTGAGTGCAGTTTGAGTAAATTTGCAACTCCTCTAAGTATGGAAGTTTATGATATGCAAAACATTACTTTAACTTTAAGAACAATGTTATATTTTATTCATTTCAGTGGAATTATGAATTTCTCTCTGGTTCTCATGCTGCTGTTGTGATTTCTAAAATGTTTGCTGCCATCTGCCTATTAGAAATTGGCTACAATGGTTCGGTGCCCATAGCTCAGAGAGTAGGGCGCCGGCCACATACACTGAAGCTGTGGATTCGAGCCCAGCCTGGGCCTGCTAAACAACAATGACAACTACAACTGAAAAATGGCTGGGTGTTGTGGCAGGTGCCTCTAGTCCCAGCTACTTGGGAGGCTGAGGCAAGAGAATCCCTTAAGCCCAAGAGTTTTTGAGGTTGCTGTCTACCAAGGGTGACATAGTGAGACTCTGTCTCAAAAAAAATAAAAGAAAGAAAGAAAGAAAGAAAGAAATTGGCTATGACTGTGTAAGAGTTTCTCTTTCTCAGTGGTTTTCTGAAGTTTGACTATGATATACCTAGGTGTAGTAATTTTGGTATTTATCCTGTTTGGTGTCCTCTGAGATTACTGGCTGTGGTTTGGTGTCTGTCATTAATCTGGGAAAGTTCTAAGTCACCATCACTTCAAACATTTCTTCCACTCTGTTCTTTTCTCTCCTTTTGGTATTTCAATTATTTACACCTTTTAAAACCATTCCACAGTTCTTTGATATTTGATGTTCTTTTTTTCTGCCATCATTTTTCCTCTTCATGCTTCAGTTTGGGAAGTTTCTATTGACTTTTCTCCAAGCTCACTGATCTTTCCTTGGCCACATCCAGTTTACTGATATATTCATCAAAGACATTTTCCATTTCATTACAAAGTTTTCATTTCTAGCATTTCCTTTCAGTGCAGTCTTAGAGTTTCTGTCTCTCTGCTTACATTAGCTATCTGTTCTTGCACATTGGCTATTTCTTGCACTAGAGCCTTTAGAGTATTAATTATCACAGTTATTTTAAATTTCTGATCTGGTAAGTCCAAAATTTTTGCCATATCTGAGTCTGACACTAATGCTCACTTTTCTTCTTTAGTGTATATGCCTGCCTTGTCTTTCGGCATGTCTAGTAATTTTTGTTGAAGGCTGGACATGTTGTATTGAGTGATAGAACTGAGTTGAAGAGGACTTTGGTGTGCCCATATCTGGCTAGGAGTTGAACTTTGTTTAATGCTTGCTGTAGTTGTAGGTGCCAGAAGCTTTAAATTCCACCAGTGTCCTTGTTTATATTTCTCCTATTGACCTTGGGCTTCCCTATGTACTGGTTCTCAGAGAATGTCTACATCTTACAGCTCAGCTATAATCCACTGATGTATACCAGAGCCCATTTCATGTGTTAAGTGTGGGTAAGGGCATGTGTTCTATAATCTCGTAATTAAATCTTAGTGTTTTAGAGGGGTTGTGTCTCTGGGTTGTGACTTTCCCAAATGTTTTCCTGGAGAAATAGCTTATGTGTACTCCCCCCTTCCCACCCCCATTGTCCATTGTACCCCCTTAGGTAAGATGGGAAGCCTGGAAGGGCTGGAGTGGGAGGAAGGCCCTTTCCTCAGATGGGATAAGGCTCTGGCAAAGCCATTTTTCTTGGAGAGTAGACCTTTGTTAAGGAGAGCCCCATCCTAGGGCATATTTCACAATGATTACTCTTCCCTTGCCACTGCCAGAGCCACGTGAGGATCTTCCTCAGATCTGCATTGTGAGACCCTGGTGGCAAAATTCTTGAAGTATGAGGGCTACCCTGAGACACAGCCCCAGGAGTTTCTCACCCTCACACTGCTAGACTCAGTCTCCAGTGAGTTGTCAAAATTGCCATTTAAGTATTCCAACCATTTATGGCATTGGGGGTTTCTGTTGCAGGGGAGCAGATTTCAGCTGGGTCTCTGGCTTCACCTGTATCTCAGAATGGTGGTTTATTCTGAAAGCTCATTTTTCTCATGCATCCAAGACAAGTTGTTGATTTTCAGTTTGTTCTGACTTTTCTTTTTGTCCTAGGAAGGGAAGTGATGGGATCCAAGCAAGCTCTTTTGATGTCAGAGCTGAAACAAGAAAAAAGTCTGTTTGAGGCTGATGTGTCTTTTTTTTTTTCTTTTTTCTTTTTTGAGACAGAGTTTCACTTTGTCATCCTTGGTAGAGTGCCATGGCATCATAGCTCACAGCAACTTCACACTCTTGGGGTCGAGCAATCCTCTGGCCTCAGCCTCCCAAGTAGCTGAGACTACAGGCCCCTGCCACAATGACTGGCTAGTAGACTAACCTGTCTAACTGTGAGGAGCTGAAGTCCAGAGACTGGCTCCATCAGTATGCTGTCTAAAGTAGCCTGTGGGCAATACACACAACTAGTCTCACCCACTTGTGGTTTGCAATCCAGGCTACTGATCTTAATTACTCATGGAGCTTTTAACATTTGTAGCCCCCCACCCTGATTCCTGAAGGTTCTGTGTGAGTGGGTCTGACAAAGATCCAGGCACCTGTGGGTTTAATAAGCTCCCTAAGTGATTCTGACAGACACAATGTCGGGAACTCTCGGTGATAGTGCATTCAACATGCCTCATGTAGAAACAGGAAAATATTTTGGCTTCTTTCTCCCTATTCAGTCTTCCCACCATCCTCCAGAAATTGTATCATCTAGGGCTGGGAACAATATTAGAGAACGAAAGAGGTACATTATAACTACTAATAAATGAAATAGAGATTGTTGTGGAATAGTCAGGGTCCAGTCAAGAAAACAGAGAAACAGAAACCACACCAGGCATTTCAGTAGTCACACTTTAATATGGGGTTAAAAAAATGATGGAGGACTGAAAAAAAAGCTAAACAACATCTCTGAAGTAGCACTGAGATAGCAACTGCAAGAGGAAGCAACAACCACAACCTAGAGCTAGCAGAACCTGGGAGCTGAGAGATGGGGCCCTGCAGACCTGGGACTCAGACCCGGGAGCTCAGCCAGCTGCTAATCAATGGGCCTTTAGGAGAGTGCAGGTGGGTGTCATGGAGCTGGGACTCAGACTCCTGGGAGGAGTTGTGTGCTGCCGATTTGTGAAGGGTGAAAAAGCTGAAGATGGAACCAACTACTGCTGCCACCAGGATGAAGGGGCATCAGTGATGAGAACAGTGAGGGAGCCAGTCCTGCTTTCCTCGCAGAGCCTTGCAATCTCCCTCTATCTCCCACTCTTGGCAGAGCTAACAAGGCCACTGGCAAAGGAAGAACAGGGCTTGCAGACCCCTGCCCCCAGCATCACAGAGTAGAGCAGGACTTCAAATAACATTGTTTTATTCAATGCCAAAACAACGTCTTATAAAATTGATGAGGAAAAATGTCAATTCCTACCCAGGGCCAGTCTGGGTGATTTGCGTGTTCTTCCTATGTCTGCACGGTTTTCTCTGGTTTTTCCTCTTTTCTCCCACATACCAAAGCTGTGCACATTGGGTGAATTGTCTACCTGGTCTCAGTGTGAGTACTGGTGTGTGTAGGTGCATGAAGTAGGTGGGATGGCATCTTGTCCAGGGCTTTCTCAGGAAGAGAAAGATGCACCACTGGAAAACACACAGGATTAGTCATCATTCCTCACAGATTATCAGATGTTCAAGTTTTAATCCAAACACAACTGAGCTGTTGGCTCAAGCTTGGGCTGCCCAAGACCCTGAGCTGGATCAAGAGGGTTGGAAAATGAAAAAAATGAATGAAGGCACATAATTGAAAAATAAAAATTCACCAAGTCTACAATAATCTTTCAAATGCAGGACAATAAATGATATGGCCCATAAGAGAGCATTCAGACTTGTGACAGTTTGGTTTTGGACGTGTGTAGTGTTAGGTTGAGATCCTTGCAGTTTTAGCTGTGCAAACATTTATTCCTTGATTTAACCCACCACGACCATCATCACTGCCATTCCCTGATTCATCAAGAAAAGGGTAAATAGTTATCTTACTTGCTTTAATTATTCTTTCTTAAATGTGTGTATAGCTCACAATTTTAATTATTCTTTCTTAAATGTGTGTATAGCTCACATTTACGTAGGTCACAGGAAAGTTTTGAGACAGACTGATACGCTCCATTATTTCACTTCCAAGAAACATAGTCAACAGCAATATTCGTTCTGAGTCACCCGTGCAAGTTTCTACTTGCTGGGCTTATTGGTGTTGCTGGGAGGGCGTCATTTGTTTCTGTCCATGCAGATTTTACATTTCTTGATTTTTGTGTATCTCAGAATTTCTATGATCCACGTATTTCAATATTTAATATTAGAGGTGTTTTGGGCCTTTAGTTGGAAGTTTGGTGATGTTTTAGTGACCAGAAATATGCTATAGAAACTTAACCCTTGTTTACATCAACTAGCCTTGTAAAATTGGTTTCTTTACACTTCATTTCACTTAAAGTTATAGTTTCCCAGTACCTATCCATGAAGTAAGGTGAAGAAGACTACTGTATAGTATTGAAGGGTGGGTAGGGACTGAGAGGTGATAATTTACTAATCAGACCAAGTTGCATTCAAAGAGAAAACTATCAGTCTAACACATAACAGGTGAGAGAAAGTGAATATCTCTGAGCATAGTCAGGCTGGCATGGAAGTTGATTTGAATGTATTTCCTTATCTTAAGGAGGGGCCAGTCAGTACTGGAGACTTAGAGACAGGAGCTGCCTGCAGAGGCAGAGGTTGGCTGGTGCTTTGTTGTCATCAGTTTAATTAGTTGCAAGGGAGAGAAACCCTCTGAAGCAAGAGATTTCCTGTTTAGATAAGAGGGTAACTGATAGGATGGGTATAGGAGGAGGGATTCAGTTCTTGGGATGGTGAGGCTGTGGACTGGGAGGCAGGAATTTGGGGGTGATGCCTTCTGCGAAGGTTCTTTCCCCCAATGAGCCAGAGTACCTAAAGCATTTTACCTGAGCTATACTCTTCAGATCTGGTACATGTTTCAGTTCTGATCATGTTCTTCAAGTCCCTTTTTGATTATATTTTGATTTTATATTCTCTCTCTTTCTTTCCTCTTTGAAAGGAAGAGAATCTTGTGGCCAAAATTAAGAAGTAGTCCAGTCATGCCAAGGCCATTAGGTTTTCCATAGGCATTGGATTTATACATTGGTCTCTATTAATTTGATTATGGTGAGTCTGTCCTTGAGAGATAGAATGTAAGGGCTACAAAATCAGGACTCTGTACCTTTAAGGCAGAGAGTATGACACTGCTCTATGGTGAATTATTTAGGGGATATACTAGCCCATTCTCACCCAGAAACTCACAATATATCTTTCCCATTGACCAACAATATTTTTGGGTAGATTTAATTAGCTATTTAAGTCTATGAAGGAAGAAGGAGTTCTTAAATATAGCTTTGGTTGTCTTTGGCAGGTATAAATATTTTTATGTTTCTAATTCTGGCTTTTGATATTATTCACATACTGCTTCAGTTTGGGGGAAGGATGGAACTTTTTCCTAGGCAGTCTTCACTTCTACTCATCCCTGAATGAGTAAAATCACATCTTGCATATGGGACTCACATCGGATGAACACCTAATTACTCACGTTCAACTCTGTGAGCGTCTTACAGGAGGAAAATGGTAATTATAATGGTATTATCAGGAAGAGAAAGATGTATCACTGGAAAACATAACAGGATTAGCTGTCATTCCTCACAGTTCATTAGATACTCAATTTTTAATGCAAGCACAACAATGTCCTGGGTGGTGTACATCAACCCACATGTACTGAAAGGTGACAAAGCCAAGGCTTAGATTGAGAGTTCCAGAGCCATACTTCCAGTGTTCAGATCCTAGTTCCACCATTTAGACGTATTGTGACCTTGGGTTGAGTGCAACTTAATTTCTCTGTGCCTCAGTTTCCCACATTTATAAAAGGGAGCTAGCAATCATTCCTACTTCTTAAGGTAAAGATAGCATTGGCACACTGCAAGCTCTCACCAAATACTAGGTATTGCCATGGTCATTGTTGCTGTACTTAACCAGGTACTTAAGGGATTTTCAAAGGCAACTGTGGAACTACATGATTTTTCCATTACTTGGAAAGCAGGGGCTGCAGGACTTCTCTGCTGGGAACATCTCCAAAGTTGTCTTTTCAGGAGTCTCAAGAATTATGATCTTCTTCCAGCTCTGTAGGAAGGAAGGCCACACTCCTGCCTAGGCCCTCTGACCTCTTGATGGAAAACATACCCTTGATGGAAACATCTAGCAAAACATTTCTGCAGAGTGATCCATAAAGCATGACCGACAGCTATATTAAACCTACAAAAATCAACCTCCTTCAGTGAGAAACAGTGTTATGGGATGAAGTGATTACTACATTTTCTAATGATTGCCCAAAGTATTTCGTAACTTGGGGGGAATATCTTTCATAGCTCCCAGAAGGCCTTGTAGCTCCCTTATTTGTCATTATAAGTTTTAAGGAGAGCCCAGAATCTAAGGAGAGCAATCTTGACATATGTTATCCTTTCAGGAACTCAATATCTGCAATATCCATGTACTTAACCTACATTTAAGGACTGTGCCCATGATGAGGCTGTTTGTCCTCAGCAACAAAAATGAGCATCGTATGAATTACATATTGGACCCTTTCCTACTCACTCCAAGTTTCTTTTTTAAAAAATTGGACCATATGTGGTTGTGGAGAGAAGAGAACAGTTTTACACTGTTGGTGGGATTGCAAACTAATACAGCTTTTTTGGAAAGAAGTGTGGAGAATCCTCAAAGAACTCAAAACAGACCTTCCGTTTGATCCTGCAATCCCATTTTTAGGTATCTGCCAAGTTTCTTCTTCATTTTCTCATAAGGACATTTGCACTAGATTGCTTATTGCAGCTCAATTTACAATAACTAAGATGTGGGATCAATCCTATGCCCATCAACCCATGAATGGATTGACAAACTGTGGCATAAATATATTCTGGAATATTATTCAGCCATATAAAAGATGGTGACTTTACATCTCTTGTATTAACCTGGATGGAGCTAGAGAATATTCTCTTTAGTAAAGTATCACAAGAATGAAAAAGCAAGTATCTAATATACTCAATACTAACATGAAGCCAGTAGATGAACAAATACAAGCCTACACAAGAGAAAAACTCAATTAAATTCAAGTTGGGGAAAGAAGGAAAGTAGGAAAGGGGGAAGGAAGAATTAAGGGGCGTGTGCTCTTACCTAACAGGCACAATGTCAGGGTAGATAGCATACCGCCTGGGGGGTGGGGCACAACTACAATAGTGACTTTACCTAACAAATACAAATAATGTAACCTAATCCTTAGTCCTCTCTTATTGATATGAAATAAAATAAAAATTGCACCATATTTTTCTGAGTCCATTTCCCTGTGAGAATATTTTTCTGTTCAAAAGTTGAGACTGGTGGATCCTTTGCAAAGTCTCCAGAGGGGTTTTATGGTGACATACAGACATATGGGCCCTGGTCTAATACTCTCCATAAAAGGAGCTTCCTGATCAAAGACATTTGGGATCTTTTTCTTGCCTATCCGTCAAACCTGGCTGGGACTTCTGCAGCAAACACTCATGGCTTGACATTGGAACCCCAAGTACGAGATTTTACAATTTTTCTGAAGAAAGAGCAACATCCCTTCCTTTAACTTGCCATTGCTAATTATGAAGAAAATGCTCTATATTGAAGTTCTAATAAGGTGTGGAAAAGATGGGAGGACAATAGAAAATGCAAATGCAGGATTTCTTTGGCCTACTTCCCAGGTGCTGGATGGGAAGTGGTTTTGATAATCAATCTCAAGGAGGGAGTCTGTTTCCTGTGGGGAATGAGGCTGTAAAAATTATCTCCTCATTCAGAAATATGCACTGGATCCAAAGATTTCAATTCAAAGTATAAGCTAGAATGAATACTCTGATATAGGACATGAACTGTTATGTTGAAAGGGATTTATGTATAAATAAGAATCCACACACACACACACACACACACACACACGCACACACGACTGCCCAATGTCCAGCTTGATGCTGTGTGTGTTTCATCAAAGGAACACAGATTTGGAGCCTGGGCTATTACTGCCAGTGACTTGCCGCCTCCGGGGCATCGGTGAAATGGAACAGAGCAGGGTCGCCTGCTCTCCCAGAGATGCTCACCGCATCTGAAAGGTCATGTCATGTTTCCTGGCAATTGACTCAATGGGTTTGTATTCTGCAACATAAGGTCGAGCCATTTCCACTCTGCTTGTGTTTCCTGGGGAACGTGCCTTCCAGTTGTTTTCACATTGACCTCATTACCCAGCCCTGGTGATGAGCTTGGCACAGGAGTGCAGCGGCTGTGGCTGGCTCAGGGCCACCCTAACCCCCAAGGGCCCGATGTCCTGCCCAGGCCAGTGTGGGCAATGTGGATGTCTCTTCCTTGTCTCAGAAAGATGTGATCACTTGACCTCCCCCTGCAAAGACCAGCTGTGTATCACTGAACGAAGATTACAGGAGCACTAAGATTGTGATGGAGGGGCTGTGGTGGTTTTTCCCATGTATGGGAGGGTGGAAGATGAAAAGGAGAGATAAGAGACACCCAAGCCCTGGTCTTTGATCTTCAGCACACGCAAAGGGGGACCTGACCAAGACCAATATAAAATCTTCAAAATTCCCCAACATCATCTTGGAGTGAATATTTTCAAATCATTTCTGGAAGCTCATTTTGGACAATGAGAAAGTGATTTTCTTGAATCCGCCCTCTCTGTATATTTCATGGCTACAAAAATTTCTCCAGGGTCACTTTCAAGTGAATTGCAGTGCTTTCAAAAATAGGATTGTTGGAGCCCTGGAAAGTGAACTCTACCAATGCTAAAATACACAATGAACTCCAAATTTTAGTTCTCCAAACTTCTGAGGAACTTGAGCATGAATCAGTGCCAAGTGCTTCTGTCAGTTGAGTCCTGGACAGCTATTTGGAATGGGACGGGATGGGGCTGGGCTTTGGATGCATAAGAGCCTTGTCCCACCACAGCCAGATCCCTACTGTGGTGACCATGGGTGAGTTATTTGACATCTCAGAGCCTGTCAAATGAAGATCATGATCTCTACCTTTAATATGAAGATTAAATGAGGGGTGAGGGGAAACTTGCCATTTCCCCTGAAAGTTGGCTGAAAGATCAACTCACAATTAAGGCAGATTTTATAAAAGAAAGGATTTGTTTACCGTGTGCATGGGGAGAAACCAGAGTGAAATGACAGTTTTCCAAAGGATTCAGGTATCTTTATACAGGACTCTTGGAGGGGAGAGAGGAAATGGAAGAGTATAGGGCATAGGGAAGTGGTTCTCAACCTTCCTAATCCTGCAACCCTTTAATACAGTTCCTGTGGGTCCCAACCTAAGGGTTGAGAACCGCTGGCATAAAGGGTTGTTCAGGGAGGAATGGATGGGGGAGAAATAAATTGACTTGTCGATTAACCTGAGAGACAGGTGTTTATTACCCAAATGATTCCCAGGCTTCATTCCTGATACATTCTGAGATAACAAGAAGGGGTTAGGGGAGCCATTTTTCTCCTTTGATCCTCTGATCTGGCCAGTCAAGTTTACGCAGATAGCGGGAAGCCCTTATCCACTGTTTCTTGACCTTGAATGGCCTTGAATGGCCTTCAATTCAAAACATTCTTTATACTGGATTCATATTTTGGGGTGAAATTTCATTAGCTCCTGCAACACATGGGGAGTCGTTAATCAAGGCTAATTTAAGTCATTTAAGTCTACATTTCCGGTTTTCCCTATGGCCTTATTTCTCTCATCGCCAATTGTTTGCTGAAGCTAGGAGAGAGAAAACTGGAGTCTGATGTGGAGAAAAAGAAAATTCTGAACCATGAAGGTCAATCAGTAGAATCATTTCACTCAGGAAGCTGTCAAGACACTAGAACTAGAGATATTCAAAGAAAAATTGGATGTAGTACTTAGGGAAATAGTATGGGAAGACTTTTGCCCTTGTGTATGAGTCTGAAGGAGATGACCCAGCCAGCTGCTCCATAAATAAAACACTTTTTTGTTGTCTAAAATTTTGGGTGCTTTGGGAATAGTGGGATGTGTCGGGCACTTTGAAAAATGATAATACAAAAGGCATTGCAGCAGAGTGGAAGCCTGATGTTTCTCTTCATCACAAAAATGATATTCAAAGTGTGAGGCCCATTCTAAAGTGCAAATCTGACCAGGCCACTCACTCCCTCAGTAGATTAGGCTGCTCTGTACAAACACCAGCACTATAGAGGCTTACTGTTTTCACCTGTAATCTGGGGCAGCTGCTCCTGATGGGTGGGAAGCTTCCCTCTACATGGCCATTCAGGAATCCAAGCTCCTATTGTCTTGTGGGTCTACGGTCTCCTATCTGCTTGTCATCCTCTGTACAAGTTGGTAGAAGGGGAAAGGAAGGATAGGAGGGACAGCCCCCTTTTAAAAGCTTAAAAGTCTTGGCCAGAACAGGTGCCACTTTCCTTCTTGTATTCCACTGTCTGGGACTCAGCCACAGGCCACAGGCCACAGCCACCTGCGTGGAAAGCTCTTTTGTCCAGGAAGAATGGGAGGGAATGGCTCCCAATGATCAGCCGGAAGCCTTACCATGCTCTCTTTCTTAAAGTCCTTCAGAAGATGGCCCCCTGCCTTGAGACTGGAGCATTCTCACCACAGAGAGCAAAGTCACAATCTGTCCTCTTTGAGAAACTGATAAAATATATGGAGTATCTTCCCAGGCTCATCCCCATTGCCAGTTCTGCTTGCAGGCTTAGGGAGGGCCAGTGGCATCCCAGATCTAGAGGGCCAGAGAAATTGTTCTCCAATTATGTCCAGTCTATGCAGTAATGTTTTCACAAAGAACTGGTGCACCTTCGGGAGGCCTGGTGTGGACAGGCAGCATGTAAGGAGCTAATTTTTATGTCAGCATCCTGAGTATTGGTTGCCTGGGGAAACACACAGAGATAGGACGCCAGCCCTGCAGAAGCCAAGCTGAGCCGTTTTCTCCAAGGGCGCTGCTAACAAGGCTCCCCTTGATTGCTGGCCTCTGCTGTGTAGCTCCCCACCCGAACGTGGTGAGTCTGACTTGTATACACAAGGTGGCGAATCCCCAGGGCCCAATTGCTCGGAAACGTGTGCAGGTGTCATAATTAGCCATTTCCTGCCAAACCCCCACAAATAAGTACAATCCTCAAGACACAACCCTCTGGAATCTTTCACAGAATTGTTTGCAGACCGAATAATATTCATCTGTAACCTGTTTAATTACCCTAGCTGTATATTTAACTGTGCTAGACTTGCTGGTACAAATTTTACAGGGAATCGGATGTGAGGGACGTTAACTGCAGGAGGGCCTCTAGCTACCATGTGGAGCTCAACAAAGCCGAAACCAAGACTGCTGTGCCCACAGACCCGTCAGATGGTGCAAGGTTGTAGTTTCCTGTTTTATTTCTTGCCTATCAAGACTAATAAACATGTCATGAAGTGACCAGAAACATGTGAATTTGGAAAGGCAAACATTGACACTGAGCACAGTGTTTCAACAGTCTGAGCCACTTCTTCTGCCTCCAACAAGAGGAAGTAAAGGCACTAGATTGTTTAAGGTACAAACCCCCTACGTACCTAACTTAAATACCTAACTTCCAACTACTGTGTTTCCCCGAAAATAAGACCTACCCCCGAAATAAGCCCTAGCAGGATTTCTATGCATTTGTTAAATATAAGCCCTACCCCGATAATAAGACCTAGTGATGGGTATAGCTATGCAGCGTATCTGCATAGCCATGTCATGCATTTGGGCGTGAGCAGTAAGGAAGACTGGAATACCTTTTATCTGCCGCAGCTCCTTTTCTCCGAGCTGTTTGCACTTGTGCAGGTGCGTGTGTGGTAACCTCAGTGGCAGGCATCCTATTGTGCACATGTGAATGGCTAGGGGAAAGGAGTTCACACATCACTAGCGCCAGCCACACCAACAAGGTCGGCTCACCCTGTCAGGTTCCACAAGAAGATGACTTAACTGTACTTGAATAAATGTAGATTATTGTATTATACTTACTAAAAATAAGACATCCCCTGAAAATAAGCCCTAGTGTGTCTTGAGAAAAAATAAATATAAGACAGTGTCTTATTTTTGGTACAATAATTACTTGCATATCTCAGAAAATATATAGAGTAAACAAATATTTTCTCTTCTAAAAGAAAATCAGATTTCATGTTAAAGCCTAAATGATGTTTACCAACTGTCCAGGCAGTGGCTCAGGCTTGAATTATACTTGCTAATGGCACAGATCAGTGGTTCTCAACCTTCCTAATGCTGTAGCCCCTTAATACAGTTCATGTAGGTCATGACCCACAGGTTGAGAACTGCTGGCCTGGATGGACCCTCCTATCCCCCACACAACTCCCACCCTATCAGCAAGGCATGCAGAGACCCAGCTGCATTTACACTGCAAGAAAGATGCCTGCTGGGGATGCCCTCATGTGATATCCAAAATGTTTAGAGGCCACATTGTTGGATAAGCAATTG
>NW_003852424.1:3598411-3638261 GCF_000181295.1 Otolemur garnettii
TTAGGTTATCAGATGATTTATGCAAATTCTGGCTACTTTTGTAGCCGGAATGTCTCTGTGTTGGGGTTTGAAGAATGAAACCATGGACCATGTGAGTAAGCAAAAGTGAAAGGACAGAGTTTATTGAAAGATAAAAGAGATAGATGAATGGTAGAAGGGGAACAGAACCTCTGGCAATGGAGGCAGGAACCGAAGTAGGAAGCCCATGTGGGCCTCCTGACTGCTTTTCCTATCCGGTGGGCAGGGAGGAGTTTGGAAATGCATGTCCAGAACATGTCACCATTAGCCAGGAGACTATAACCCTAAAATTATCAAAGAAATGCAGTCATTGCAGTCCTTGCCCTGGGCAAGGCAGTAGGATGTATGCTCCTTACTCCAGGAGGGACCACCCAGGTGAGATACTGATCAGGTTGTTTTTCTTGCCACTTTTCTGCTCAAGTCCAGAGAATACAGCTTGGAATGGAGGTGTATTTGAGTCCTTCACTGAGGAGGTGTGGCATATATCCCTATATTGTACCTGTTAGGTAGGGCCTTACTGAGTCCGTTCCCTTGCTTCTTTCCATCTTCCCCTTCCCCCCTTCTTGGACTTAATTGTGTTTTTCCTCTCCCATGGGCCTGTAGTTGTTCATCTACTAGTTTCAAATTAGTATTGAGTACATGGGGTGCTTGTTTCTCCATTCTTGAGCTACTTTACTAAGGAGAATGTTCTTTACTTCTATCCAGGTTAATATAAAAGATGTAAATCTTCATCTTTTTTATGGCTGAATGGTATTCCATGGTATACATATATAACAGTTTATTAATCCATTTGTGGTTGATGGGCAATTGGGTTGTTTCCACTTCTTGGCTATTGTAAATTGAGCTGCTATAAACATACAAGTGCAAATGTCCTTATGATAAAATGACTTTTGTTCTTCTGGGTAGATACCTAGTAATGGGATTACAGGATTAAATGGAAGGTTTACTTTTACCTCTTTAAGGATACTCCATACTCTTTTTCCAAAAATGCTGTATTTGTTTGCAATCCCACAAACAGTGTGAAAGAGTTCCCTTCTCTTTCCCCTCACCAGCATCTGCAGCTTTGGGACCTTGGATGTGAACTATTCTCACTGGGGTTAGGCGATATCTCAAGGTAGTTTTGATTTGCATTTCTCAGATGCTTAGGGACAGTGAGGACTTTTTCATGTGTTTGTTGGTCATTGGTCTGTCTTCTTGGGAGAAACTTCTGTTCATTTCTCTTGCGAGTGATTAATTGGGTTGTTTGCTCTTTTCTTTTTGATTTGCTTGAATTCTTGAAAAGACCCATATCTTAACTCAAGCCTTCCTTCTCACTGACTCCTGTTTATTAGACAAAGCCTAACTCTTTCAGCTAATTATCAGCTAAAGAAACTTTAAACCCACTTACAACCTGTAAGTCTCCCTGCTTTGAGAGGTTCCACCTTTTGGGGCCAAACCCATGTATGCCTTTTACATACTGATCTATGACTTTTCCTGTAATTTCTGTCTCCCTGAAATGTATAAACACAAACTATAACCCTACCACAGTGAGTTCACTTGCTCAAGGCTTCTTGGGTGTAGCTCTGGGTCATGGTCCTCAAATTTGGCTCAGAATAAACCTCTTTAAATTATTTTATAGAGTATGGCTTCTTTATGTTCACGTCACTATTTTTTTTTTTACTATAGTAACAGATAAAATAACACACTACCCTATTTAATGCTCACACATTTTTGTAGGAAATCTGCTTTTGTAGGAATATCTTTCAGGTCATGGGTTGAAAGATAGATTATGAATGTAATATTTAAATTTGTATATATCCTTTATGGCTGTTCATATGAACTTTGCATAAAATGTTGATGGTTTTTATTTTCCCTTTGAAGACATCTTATTTACCTCTTACTATTTTCTTTGGAACCAGTTAATAAAAGATAATATAGCTTTTAAATATTAATGTTATTAATTTTTTTAAATAAAGCATACAACATCTATCCATTGTTATTTGAAGACCAAATAGGAGAAGGCAATGGAAACTCTGTTTAGGTTTATGTTCATTACATATTAGGTTTATTTCCTCAAAATTGAGTATGTATCAAACTAGTGGGGGACCGAGCTATTAAAATGCTACTCATAGTGCATCTTTTTAAAAATGTGAATACTCAACCCTAAAGTTATGTTTTTGTTGAAAGTCATTATTTTGGAATTTGAATTTTCTTGGAGCTAAGCCACTGATAGTTGTAACGTAAAACCTACACCTGTAAATTTGTTCCCTAGAAGATACTTTCATTTAGCAACCACTTGTTTCTCTGTGGATAAATTCAATTATAAATTACAATAGAATTGACTTTTTCATAGCATCTTTCACTCTCCAAGTATCTTAAGCCCTCTGTGGATTGTAAAGTAATTACAGTGCTCAAAGGACAGTTTAATAATTGTGTCCATGAACACAGACTCTGCTCTATATTCAAGAAGGGATCATTCCCAGCCGGGAACATTAAGTTGGATTTTATTGAAACTGGGGACTGTTGGCCCAGACAGCTGGGTGATCCCCTGTGCTATTTTGAAAAGTACCCTGGGATCTCTAATTTCCACCTGGATAGCCAGAGAGGTGAGAGAATGACTCTCTCTGGGTGTGACCTTGCGTTCTACTTGGGGTCTTGAACCAGGTGACCTTCCACCCCAGAGGTGAGATGTGCAATATGGTCCATTATACAACCTCTTAATTATTTTTACTGAATCCCAACTGTATTCCCATGGTTGGTTCTCTCCCAGGTGAGTTCGGATGGTGGCCAAGCCAAAATCTTAGAAAGCTCTCAGAGAGCAGTTTCCTAAGAATCTTTTCATTGGTTTGTACACGATGCTGTTTGTTGTTATTGTTGTTGCTTGGTAATCCTTTTTTTGTTTGGAGGTGTCATTCATGTAATACACATGTGACAGACTCAAGGTCATTTGATTTTGTGCCACAATTTTCCCCGGGCACATCTGAAATGGAGTCTTTCTGTCTTTCGCCTTTTGTTCCCTTTCAGCTGTTAGCTTGGCACAGCTGACTGGGTGATTAAGTGATTGCTACATCTTTCGCACTTCACTTGAGAGGCCTCGGTAGAAAGAGGTGCTAATTAAGGTGAGGCTGTTGGCCCTGTTGTCTATGTGGGCTCCAGGAAGCAAAGACCCCGGATAGTTTGTGCTTGTGTGTGTGTGTATTTGCAAGTCTATGTGCTTTGTTTTCAGTTCTGTGAGGAATTGTTACTAGTGAGAATTGTTTTCCAGCTTCTAAATACAACGAATTCTTTAGACTACTTATGAGGGTGAATAAAAAGCCACTCAAAGGTAGCTTGGCAGTTCAAGTAAGTGGCATTCAGTGTGTAGTTATTATGATACTACATATGCTGTATTTGAATATTTTCTGTATTTAAAGAGAAATAAGTCCATTCTCGGAGTAATCGTTATCTTCCTCCCTCACCTGACCCTGTAGATATCAGGAACCAGGATTAACAAATTTAGGAGTTGTAGAAAGTGCTATTTTTTTAGTGTCTAAAATGTGAGGCAAATTCACGTCCTTGCCTGGACTCGTGGGCTTACTCACTGGGTTGTGATAACCACTGCCTTCTCCTGGGAATTGGTTCTGAGGCACTGACTGCATTTCTTCTGGAGCTGAAGTATTTAGCTTTGCTTCCATGCCTTTTAATCTAATTTGCAGGCTTCAGCAGATTTCTAAAGTACACCACTTGATATCTTTCACAGCTCAGGGTAAACTCTGCACCATGAGTCTATAGAATTCTTTTCTTTTACCTGGGGTGAGAACGTACCTTTTTCCAGTGTTATTTTTTTCCTGGGATGTGTTTCATCTGTTTACACCAATTCCATTTTTCTTGATGTGGTTAAAAAAAAAATCACCCAAGCTGTTGACATAGGTGTTAAACTTTTGGTTGTGATTTCCTTGAAGTGAGTTAGTTGGAATTAGAATGTTTTCATCTCTTTATCCTGAACGCCTCTCACATTCCTTAGCACAGAGTGGGCATTCCATGAAGTGTTGTTTGATGATGCAGTCTCAGATCAGCTCTGTCAAACAATTGGTTGAATTATTTTGACAGAGTTAGTTTCCTGATTGACTGAATTAACCTACTCATGGGCTATGTTAGGCATCAAGGGGTATGTGAATGTGGAGAATGTGGAATCACCTTGGGTAACAGTGTTGAGGGTAGTTGATCCTAAGGGATCCAATGAATCACAGTTGAGTTCTGCTTGGCACAGGCCATTTTCTACCAATGAACTTAAAAGAACTTTATGAGTTCAGCTCTGAATAATATCCAGAAGCTCTCCTTCTGTAGCAAATGAACAAAATGCTTTGAGGGACTCTAAGAGGAGAGTTGGTCTTTCATTTCTCACCGCCACTGGGAGGATCTTGCAATCTCTTATGAAAAGATGGTCTCTTTATGAAATGGTGGAAGGACAGAGGCATTGCCAACCTGTTTGTGCTTGGAGACAGGGAGGGGCTCAGCCTGGGGGAGGATTGGTCTCTCTAATGAATGATGGCTGCAATAATAAAGACATGCCATCCAGGCTACTTTTTGCAGAAATCAGAAACATCCTTGCAAAACTTAAAGGTAAAAGAAAAATATGCTCTTTGCAGGGAGGGGGATAACAGGACAGGAGGTGGCAACATAAAGAGTGGTTTAATGTGTCTTGCTGTAGCCCCTAAGGCTTTTACCCAACCCTGTCATCGTCCCAACACCTTCTCTGGGGCTGACAGTCTTGGTAATTGATGGGTTGGTGGGGGCTCTTTTCTGCAAACACATTAAAACAGGAGGGAATACCCTGGCCCCCAGCCTCCCCACAGCCTGGCGCGGGGGACCTGGAGGCAAGCAGATACAGGGCCTAGAGATGTCGGAGGAGAGAAGGGATCGATTCTGTCACACAAACTGCCCAGCCACTGTCAGGCGCTGAGACCTTTCACCTGCTCCTTGGAGTCATTAAAACTCCCAAATCTCTTTGCAGGCTTTTTCTATTAGACACATACTTTCATGTTTTGATTTTTTGCTCCCAAAGTCATTTTTTTTATAATTACCTGCATTGAACCACGCTTACCATCTGTGTGGGCTGAGAGCGGGCAAATGATTTATTAGTCTTGGTTGCTACCCATGCTGAGCAGCGTGGGATTGATCTAGCTGGTGACACATGGCGGACGCACCGATGGGTATGTGGGAGGCGGGGGTCAATGTCAAGATGAAACTTCTTGCGGAGCTGACAGTGCACATGGGGACCTGGGTTTGGTGTTTAGTCGGCAGACTGTGACATTGCAAAAGTGGAGTCTCAAGTCAGGGTGGGTAATGTCAGGAGGCAAAGGCGATGACGGGAGAGGGAGAGGCTCGGGATGTTTCTCTTTAGGTTCATGTTTTCAGGGCTGATTTCCTTTTGTAGGTCAATGATCACATTGCAGCTCAGTCCACCGAGCGTCCTCTGGAGGCTCACCTATGTTCCCACGTGAGATGCCGACTGTGGAGTACCAGTCACAGTGCTGGGCACGTGGGCAGTATTCAGTACCCAAGGACCTTCTTTTGTCTCTAACTTCTTGTCCAAAAGAACAAGAAATGAGACTGATCGAAGATGACTTGAAGGTGGAAAAAATAATGTGTGGAGAAGGGTGGGAATGTGGTGTGACTTCCATGGACTCTGGGCACTTTTGCCTTTTTCTTTTTCCTTTTTTTTTTTATTTTTTGAGACGGAGCCTCAAGCAAGCTATCCCCCTGGGTAGAGTGCCATGGCATCACAGCTCATAGCAACCTCCAACTCCTGGGCTCAAGCGAGTCTCCTGCCTCAGCCTCCCAAGTAGCCGGGACCACAGGCGCCCGCCACAACGCCCGGCCGTTTTTTAGTTGCAGCCGTTGTTGTTTGGCGGGCCCGGCTGGGGATTCGAACCCGCCACCTTAGGTGTATGTGGCTGGCGCCTTAGCCGCTTGAGCCACAGGCGCCGAGCCGCCTTTTTATTTTTCCGTAAAGAACACAAAAAGTTGGGGCAGCGCCTGTGGCTCAAAGGAGTAGGGCACCAGCCCCATATGCCAGAGGTGGTGAGTTCAAACCTAGCCCTGGCCAAAAACTGCAAAAATCAAACCAAACCAAAAGAAAACAAAACCACAAAAAGTTGTATTTTGAGACCTATTAACATAGAGATGAAATTATTCATATAATGTATTAAAACTTTTTCTTTTACCTAAAAGTTCTTGTTTTTTTTCCTTCTTGTTTTAAGAGAAATGAAAACATTTTCTTTCATTTTTTTTTTTTTTTAGAGACAGAGTCTCACTTTGTCACCCTCAGTAGAGTATGGTAGTATCACAGCTCACAGCAACCTCCAGCTCTTGGGTTTAGGCAACTCTCTTGTCTTAGCCTCCCAAGTAGCTGGGACTACAGGCACCTGCCACAATGCCTGGCTATTTTTTTTTTTTTTTAAATTGCAGTTTGGCCAGGATGAGGTTGGAACCTGCTGCCCTTGGTATAAGGGGCAGGAACCCTGCTCACTGAGCAATAGGCACCACTGAAATGAAAACATTTTCATATGCCCTTAGAAGAACTGTGGGCCCTGGGCTTGGTGCCTACTAGGCCTAATGGATACATCAGAACTGGATGGGGATGTCAGTGGCATTAATGTCAAGTAGAAAGTGGAAAAGACGATTCTTTCTCCCAATGATATACTAAGTAAGGCATATAAAACACATTTTAGTTTTTCTTTGATGAACTTTGTGGTTTCTTAGTTATAAGTGCAGAGTACTGTGAAAAATTAAACTGATGCACCATGAAACTATAAATAGTTTATGTGTGCAAACAATATTTCATGAACCAGACAGCTCTGAACCAGAAGTGATTCAGAGCCTCCATTGAAGAATGAAAGGGGAAATGATACAAAGAAAATATTGACTTGATCATAATTCTTAAGTTGCCTGAGCTGGTCTATCCTGTTAGAAAGTCCCAAGTTATTAGATATTTGCTGACTGCTTCTAATTGGTTGAGCCTCAGTTCTATTTTTCTTTCATATAGGAATTTACAAGAAACTGCTCAAGTTTCATTTCACTTATGTTTGCAAATGAAGCAAGGTTCATGGCACTTGTGAAGCCTAACTGGCTTTGTTTTAATTTACTTTATTTTAATATACTTTTTAAAAAAAATAGTCTTACTCTGTCACCCTCGGTAGAGTGCTGTGATGTCACAGCTCACAGCAACATCAAACTCTTGCACATTAAGTGATTCTCTTGCCTCAACCTCCCACGTAGCTGGGACCACAGGCAACTGCCACAATACCTAGCTATTTTTTGGTTGTAGTTGTCATTGTTGTTTGGCAGGCTCAGGCTGGATTCAAACCTGCTAGCTCCAGTGTATGTGGCTGGCACCCTAGCTGCTGCGCTACATGTGCTGAGCCATATTTTAATATACTTTAACAGTACTTTAGATTTGTAAAATAAAGTTAGAACTCATCTTTGTTGACTTTGAGACATGCTCTGAAGTTTGGATTTTTTGGTAGTTCCATAATCTGAATTAATTTTTTTCTAAGTCTGCGTGCCACTTGACTGTACAAGTTCTGTGTAGTTGAATTAAGGTAAATCACACTGTTCTTTAGTAATCCATGTGCTGTTTAGACAAACTAGGAAACCCTGTGATGCAAGGAACTTTACAATACATTCTTTTCCAATATTGAAAAGAAAACTTCTCACCTTCATGTAAAAGGTTGTGTTGTAAAACAGATACTACCATCTAAGGTATAATATTTGCTTGTTATGTGGAGTTTTTAACTTTGGAAAGATTTTAATCTGAATGCCTTCCTAGTCTTTCTAGCCTGGTGAATCTGGTTGGACCATTACTCTGGCACCCTGACAGGTGTTTCCTGGGAGCAAGTGTGGTGTACAGGTAACAGCCGGGTGACAGAGGTGGCTGAGTGTGTTTCAATTCCTGGCCTTGCCACTTGCTCTGGGTGATCTTGAGCAAGTTGCTGAAATGCTCTGTGCTTCAGCTTCCTCAACTATAGGAGACAATAATATAAGCATCCTTTCTTATCTAAAACTATGTAAGACAGTGAATATTCATAGAGTAGGGAGTCTATTCCCCTTACTTAATAAGTTTTTTTTTTTTAGGCCCAAGTGCAGTGGCTCATGCCTATAATCCTAGCACTCTGGGAGGTGGAGGTGGATTACTTGAGCTCAGGAGTTCAAGACCAACCTGAGCAAGAGAGAGACCCCATCTCTAAAAATAGCCGGGCGTTGTAGTGGGCGCCTGTAGTCTCAGCTACTTGGGAGGCTAAGGCAAGAGGATTGTTTGAGCCCAAGAGTTTGCAGTTGCTGTGACCTGTGATGCCAGAGCACTCTACTAAGGGTGACAAAGTGAGTGTTGTAATTTTTTTTTTTATTTTAAAATTAGTTTTTAAATCGACATAGAATTGTATATATTTATGGTTCACAACATGATGTTTTGAAAGGTGTGTACACTGAGGAAGAACTCAGTCAAGCTAATTAACATGTACATTACCTCACATGATTATCATTTATTTGTGGTGAGAACATTTATAGTCTATTCCCTTAACAATTTTCAAGAATACAATATATTGTTATTAAGTATAGTCATGATGATATACAGCAGATCTCTTGAATGAATTCCTCCTGTCTAACTGAGACTTTGGATCCTCTGACCAACACCACCCCAATTACCAACAACTGTTCTACTCTCTGCTCCTCTGAGTTCTTCTTTTTTTTTGGATTCCACATATCAGTGAGATCATGTGGCATCGGTCTCTTTGGGCTTGGCATATTTCACTTCTGAGAAAAATAGCAAATACATGTCCAGCTCATCTTAAGATCCCAATTGACTTCCTCTAAACCCCTAAAATATAAACATTTTCATTATAATCTACGAAAGATTTGTGTATGTCATGAAGTGCTTAAAGTATTGTTTATCTTGTTTTTTTTAAACACTTAATTAACTCACTGGTGGGTATCCTTGAGTGTATAGCAACTATAGGAGTTACAGTAGAAGCTCTACAGTTGACCACCTCCCTACACTGACCACCTCCTCAAGTTGACCTAATTTTCATAGATCAGAGATGTACCACATGGAAGTTCCTTCTGTTGACCACCTCTATATGTTGACCAGTTTGTTATAGTCCCTTAGGTAGTCAACTTACAGAGATTCTGCTTTATTTTTCTTTTACACTTCATCAAACATATACTCTAACAGATCAATGAGGTAATACATTAAAGACACAAAAATATAGTGAAGTAAAAATGATTCCTTATAGACTGAAGACACATGAATTGAAGGTGGGTGAGCTTTGGAGGCAAGAAAAGGGAGATAGAACTCCAGACACTATTGTTGCCAGTGATATACCTCAAATGTACAATGACTTGTTGGTCCATCCCCAGTAAAAGTGACTTGAACATTACCTTCATAATCACCAGCGCCAGGAGGAATGTCCTCTATCAACACAAGAATGCTGATTGCAAAATTTTTATTCTTCATATATTCTTTAATGAAGTGAGAGAAAAATTCCCAGATAAACTTTGGTATAGGCTTATGATTCAAATGCCCTGTGACGGACAGTGCTTTCTCTACAGCACGGCTCTAAAGGGCACTGAATTTGTTGAAATAATACAGCAATGAGAGTTTTAGTCTAATACCATCTTCATAATTTCCTCCAAAAATGATGTTAGCTTCTCTTTAGAGGATTTTTATACAGGTAACACGTTCTTGTTTTTTGAAATGTACATATAAAATACCATTTGTATGTATATTTTTAAAAAGCAAGTAGTTTTATCAACATAAGAAACTTGCTTTGTGGTTGACCACCTTCCTCGAGAGTTGTCTGCCATCCCCTGGGGGGATGGTTATAGCATCACTACGGCAGCTACTGCTGTCTGTGATCTTGAAAATATTCAGTCTCTCATATTTCATTCTTTCTTATATTTCTTCAACCATCCAGGCTTTGGTTTGAAGCTCAACTTCACCATTGAATTATCTCTCCCTTTCTTTTGTACCTTTTTCAGAACACAGAAGATGATCCACATCTTATCTTGTATCCACAGGGTGCCAGCAACGTCCCATAGTGGCCACCGAGCCCCTTCCCAGGTGCTCTCTGTAGTTTAAAAAAAATTATGCTTTCCTGAGAAACACTGTGAAGTTTTCCACACCCAACTACACTTTTATAATTTTCTTATGCATAGAAAAAGAATCAAGTCATATGTGCACCAGATGTGGACTTGTTTATGACCACAGGTATGTCTCTGTGTGTCCATCTCTCTCACTTCTTCATTTTCTTTTAATGTATACATTTTCTAGGCCTCTTAGTCTCACAGGATTTATTCACAGGATTTTTCCACTTTCTTAGAAGGCATTTTCACCTAGTAATGCAGGAAAGATGATTGCAGTAATATGCACTATATTTAAACCATGTGCAAATTACATCAGAGAGTGAGCCTGCCTGGGTCCAGGGACTGCAGAGCAGATTCATCAGAAGCAGAAACACCAAATAATGAATTTTGGGTAAACCTCTTTACAAAGCTTTCTAACAAATATTCTACTGGTGAGATTCAGGGAAGGGATCCTGTAGCACTTACTTCATAGGGTGGTTGTAAGGATGAATATAGAATCCCAGGGAAGGGAGTCATAGGAGGAGGGGGGCATTTAGGGGGTAGACAGCGACATCAACTTAGGGCCTCTGAGATAAAGAGCCCACTTGCCCAGTTACTGTGGGCTGTGAAGACTGCTTCTGGGACTTGTACTTCCTTTGTACAACCACACTCAAAGTAGCTGGCAGAGTTGCAAACAAGATTACTTCTGTTATACTCATTCCAACGTATGGGAAATGACCCTAGGGAGGGCCCATAGAGCTTAGAAATGACTAATGGGAGGTAAAAGAAAAGAGGTAGAGAAATAATGGTTGAGAACAAAAACAAGGGTCCATTTTTGGAGAAAAATAGGTTGGTTCTGGGTGGGTTCTGCCTTGAGTTTCTGGGTTTTTTTTTTAATGTTCAAAGAGGCAGTAGCTGAAAGGTCTCTGTGGAGACCTGAGCAGAGTCTGGGGGATGGCAAGTGCTTGGGCACAGGGAAGGTGGACAGGGTACCTTCTGGGAAGCAAGTCACTTACATAGCCAGAAAGTCCCCAGGGAGAGCAGAGAAGAGAATCCTTAGCTTCCATGGCCAGTATCTGGGTTGATGAGAACATGGAGTTATGCAGCTAGTTTACTAATCTCAAGTCTGAGTTAGCAAAGTTCACAAGCTAAGAATTATCTTCCCGCTCAACACACACTGACAGACTTAACTGTTCACAGACCCTCCATCAGAGCATGCCGGACTGTACAGAGGTAGCATTTAGATGGTGAGAGTTTTTTCCAAGAATACCGGAAACAATAGCAAAGTTTTGAATTTTGCTTCACATTTTTTTTTTCCAGCAAGCTGATAAATATTGAATTCAAAACATAATTTCGGTCAGGTTTATGTAGGGTAGCGATTAAACCTTTCACTTTACTAAAGGAATGAGTAGCTGGAGTGCCAGGCTTCTTTGTGACTTTCTTGCTTCACCAGAGCATTGCTTTTGCAAAGGGAGGGGGAAGTGTCAATGGGTAGGGGCAGTTTTAGTGAATGGGGAGAAACGAATGGATGTGGGGAGAATAAACACAAGCCAGGCAGAACTTTGGTACAAAAACCAGACGTGATCTAAAGACTGTTTCTCATTAGGAACTATGTCTGGATTTAAAATTTTTGGTTTAAAATGACTTGCACTACCGCCACCTGCTGGTTAGAAAAGGTATTAGGTTAAAGCTCCCTCAGAGCTGAGGTGGAGGAACTGAACAGGCTCCTCAAGATTATTTTTACACAGAAGGAGTTTTTCTCTGAGAAAATATTTTTATTTATTCTTCTGTCTAGAAAATGGCCTGTAATTTTAAAATTAACATTTTTTTATTTATAAGAATATAGTCTTTGTAGAAAATTGGGAAGATACAGAAAAGTATATAAATTATATGTATTTATATATTTTCCCAATATGAAAACATTTTGGAAAAAACATTAAAATTTGGAATATATGTGCATATACGTGTATATATATGTATGTGTACACACACATATACACGTATGTGTGGCTTTGTTTTATTCAGTTACTCAATTAATATTTTTGTTACAAAATATTTTAGACATATTCCAAAATATAGAATATAACCTAGTTGCCCAACTAGATTTTACCTGTCTTTAAAATTTGCTTCGTGTTTGCTTTAGAATCTTCTTTAAGGAAATGTAACTTTACCGGATGCTGATGAAATTTACATTTGTTTCTACCCCATCATCAAATTTCTCTCCTATTATTCCCCAGAAACTATTATTATTTTTAATTTTTTAAATTAAATCATAGCTGTGTACCTTAATGTAATCATGGGGTATAATGTGCTGGTTTTATATACAATTTGAAATATTTTCATCAGACTGGTTAACATAGCCTTCATGGCATTTTCCTAGTTATTGTGTTAAGACATTTATATTCTACACCTAGGAAATTTCACATGTACCCTTGTAAGATGCACTGTAGGTGTGGCCCCCCCCAGAAATTATTATCTTAAAATTGGTATGTAACACTTTGTTTTTATACTTTTGCTTTGTATTTTTAAAATTCTATACAATTGGATGAAATTCTATTCTTTTTTTAATTTTTATTTATTTATTTTTTATTTTATTAAGTCAAATACACACAGATCTTGGATATCTATTCTTTTTTTTAATTGGCTTTTTTTCACTGAACGTTATAAGATTTACTTATGTTTATATAGGTAGCTCAGGCCTGTAATCCTAGCACTCTGGGAGGCCAAGGAGGGTGGATCGTCTGAGCTCACAGGTTCGAGACCAGACTGAGCCAGAACGAGACCTTGACCCTAAAAATAGCTGGGCATTGTAGAGGGTGCCTGTAGTCCCAGCCACTTGGGAGGCTGAGGCAAGAGAATTGCTTAAGCCCAGGTTTGAGGTTGTTGTGAGTTTATGACGCTGTGGCACGCTACCGAGGGCAACAAAGTGAAATGCTATCTCAAACAAACAAAACAAAACAAAACAAAACAAAATGGCTAAGGTGCTGCCACATACACTTGAGCTGTCAGATTCGAATCCAGCCTGGGCCTTCCAAACAACAATTACAGCTGCAACCAAAAAATAGCGGGGCATTGTAATCCCAGCTACTAGGGAGGCAGAGGCAGGAGAATCTCTTGAGCCCATGAGTTAGAGGTTGCGGTGTGCTGTGATGTCACAGCACTCTACACAGGGTGACAGCTTGAGGCTCTGTCTCCCCCGCCCCCCAAAAAAGAATCCAATCTAGAAATATTGATCTTCACCTGGAGAGTTTAATCCATTTACATTTATTATGAATATGTTTGGGTGTACTTTTTCTATACATTTTTTTGCATCTGTTTATCATACTTTGTTTTAAACATCTTTTTGTTTTCTACTAGTGGCTGGGTATTTAAAAAAATTCCTTTTTCTTACCTACTTGTTTAAAAATTATTTATACTATTTCTTTTCAACTTTAAAATCAGTACTGTGCCTATTTAACTTAATAAGTCTAAAGGTCATTCTTTTTATATTTCTGCCATCTTCCATCTTCTACTTTCTTATTATTTTATATCCACCATATTAGCTGCCACACCAGTCAATCCTTACTTAGATTTATCTACACGGCCACTTATTAAATTTTTAAATTTTTTGCTTATCATTGCTTTTTCATCTCACTGTTTCCCTACAAATCAAATTAATTTTAACTGAAGAGCAACTTTTGTATTTTCTTTCAGTAAGGGTCTACAGAGATAAACTCTGTCTGTCTTTGAGTGGAGAAGTCTTACTCCATTTTACTCTTGAATGAGAGTTTGGTTGGGTATAGAATTCTAGTTGGGTATAGACTTACTTGTTTTTAGCACATTGAAATTAAAATCCCATTGAATTTTGGCCTCTGATGTGTCTTCCTTTCATGTCCCTTAAATTTTCACCTCTGTAGTTCCTATGCCACATTATGAATAATTTCCTTTTATTTGACTTCCAAATTGCTAGTTTTCTTTAGCTGTTGATAATCTGCTGTTTATTGAATCTGTCACTTCAATGACAGTGTATTTTTCAATTTAAAAATTGGTATTTGTTTTTAATTTTTCTGACCCCCCTGCTACTCTCCAATGATCCTATTACTGCCCTATGGTTTTTAGTCTTCCTTTTATCTCTTAATATTTAATAGACAGAAAAGTGTTAAAGTCTCCTGTTATGATTGTGAATTTGTCTTTTGTTCTGTCAGTTATTACATCATATGCTTTTATAAGATGATGTTATGAGATGCACACACACTTATGATTTCTAGGCTTTCTTGATGGATTTATCTTTTCATCATTATGAAACATCCTTCTTGATCTCTGGTAATTATCTTTGGGTTAAAGTCCTATTCTTCTGATATTAACAGAGCAGCACCAACTTTTAAAGTGATTAGTATTATGACATATATTTAATCAACCTTACCTGTTTAGCCTATGTTGTTATATTTAAAGTGAATCTCTTATAAACAGTATGTAGTTGAGACTTGCTTTTGAGAAAATATGGTCTGACAATTCCTTAATTGGAGAGTTTAATTAATTTCTTTGAAAAGAGGGGAAGTATTTTAAGAAATAAATGACATATTTTCCAAATTGAAGATAAAAGACCTTCGATGACAGGGCATAAAAGTGCCAAAGTGCAGAAATAAGGAAAAACTAATAGCTAGAAAAATTATCCTGAAGTTAAAAGCATTAAAGACAAAGGGAAAAATTATAAAACTTTAGAGAAAGAAACATCTTTAGAGACAAAAGAAACAGATTGGTATAAAATAGCTCAGGAGGAATCTGCATGCAAAAATATGTCGGAGTAGGCCTGTCAAGGTGGTTCACACCTGTAATCCTCGCACTCTGGGAGGCCGAGGTAAGTGCATTGCCTGAATTCAATGGTTCAAGACCAGCCTGAGCAAGAGCTGGACCCCGCCACTACTAAAAATAGGAAATACTAGTTGGGTGTTGTGACAGGTGCCTGTAGTCCCAGCTACTGGAGGCTGAGGGAAGAGGATCACCTGAACCCAAGGATTTGAGGTTCCTGTGAGCTATGAAGCTATAGAACTCTATGTGGCATGGCAGAGTGAGACTTAGTCTCAAAACAACACCAACAACAATAACAAAAAAGAAATAAAAAAAATCCTTTGGAGTAAAAACTATAAAGCATTGGAAGCAAATAACTGAATCTAGAATTTTATATCCTGCAGACTTAGCAACGCGTGGATTCCAGAAAGTCTGTTTCGCTATACAAAGACTCAGAAATCTGCCTTACAAAATGCTGTGTAAACTTACTCTAGGAGAAAGTAGTTCATAAGAAGAGAAACAAATCCAGAATAATGCTACAAGGGATATAGAACATAAGAGTGTTTGAATAACCTAGTTAAGTTTATCATTAACAAGTTTCTCTACCACACATGTACAAGGAAAATAAAAAGGAAAAAGTACACGGTCACCCAGACTAAAATGCTGATGATTCCATCATCTTGAGAGACACGTATCTTGTGTAGATGCCAGGAAAGTACAAGTGTGAGGACATGTGTGAATTGTTAGGAGAGGTTACAGAATACGGGTAAAAATTTACAAAGAAAATGAAACATAAATAGGTAAGAAGAGGATATATACATTTAAAATAAAAGATAAAAAATATAGTCTTTCTCATGAGAATTAGGATAGGAGAAAAAATGAACAAAGGTACATTAAGGCTCCGCACCTGTGGCTCAAGCCACAGGCACCAGCCACATACACCTGAGCTGGCAGGTTCGAATTGAGCCCAGGCCCGCCAAACAACAATGATGGCTGCAACCAAAAAATAGCTGGGCATTGTGGTGGGCACCTGTAGTCCCAGCTACTTGGGAGGCAGAGGCAGGAGAATCACTTGAGCCCAGGAGCTGGAGGTTGCTATGAGCTGTGATGCCACAGCACTCTACCCAGGGTGATAGCTTGAGACTCTGTCTCAAAAAAAAAAAAAAAAAAAGAAAGGTACATTAAATGCAATACAGCGTAAATGGAAGAAGCATTTCCCAATATAGTAGTAATTACAATTTATGTACAACTACCAAAAAACAAGTGCTTTCTTATTCAATTAAATGAAGAAACAAACAACCTAAGATTACATTGTCTTCAGGAGACATCTGTAGAAGAGCCAAACTAATTAAATAAAAGACAAGGAAAATGCCAAGCAGATATCACCCAAAGAAGCTAGAGTAGCAATCTTAATCCTTCATATTCTTTCTTTTTTGCTTTGAATTCAATTTCTCTCTATCTATCTAAAGGAATAATATAGTCTCAAGTTATACAAAGTCACAATATAGCAAACGTGTAGGGAAGATAAATAAATCAACAATTTTAACACATTCTTTTTAGAAACTGATAGATTAAGAAGACAAATAACACAAAGATATAGAAGATTTGAATAATACAATTCACCAATATGGGATATTGTAGTTTATTAACTTTTCATCAACCTGGTAATTGAAAAACTCTTACTTGTTTTAGTTTGGGTTTAAAATTATTATAGAGGTTGGGTATTTTTTCCTAAATGTATTGACCATTTGTGCTCATTTTTAATGTATGAATTAGCTTTTCGTGTTTATAGAGAATGTTTTGTTTCTTGAGTTGTTAGAACTATTTGTATATTAAAATTATTAAACGTTTATTTGTTGTATATATTAAAATATTGCTTTTGGATTTCTCATTTACTTTTCAGATTTGCCTGTGATTTTTTAAAGGCTTATTTTAGATTTTAATATTTATATACTGTACTCTAGCAATCCTCTCTTGGAAAAGTCTCTGTTTTGGAAAAGTTTCTTTTTTGAAAAGGATAAAAGAATGAAAAGAAAGGCTGGGCACCCCTAGCACGGTGGTTACGGCACCAGCCACATACACTGAGGGTGGTGGGTTTGAACCTGGGCCAGGCCAGCTAAACAACAATGACAACTGCAACAAAAAATAGCCAGGCATTGTGGCAGGCGCCCGTAGTCCCAGCTACTTGGGAGGCTGAGGCAAGAGAATTGCTTAAGCCCAAGAATTTGAGATTGCTGTGAGCTGTGACACTACAGCACTCTACTGAGGGCGACATAATGAGACTGTCTCAAAAAAAAAAAAAAAAGGATGGAAAGAAAAAAGTATAGAGTAATGAAGGGATCAAAATGGAAGTATGGTAAAAACTGAAAGGAAAAAGCAAACGAGAATGTGTCCCCATCTCAAAAATGGTGTGACATTTCTGGGCACCAAGTTATAAACCTGTGAACAAGATGTATTCAAAATCAATCTACTCCCTGCTCTGTGTGATCCCATAATTGTGAGCTGCCATCAAGGATGTTCCTACAGCTTCTGTTTGGAAAAATCTCTAGTCCTGGAAGTGGAAACAGAATTGGATAAAATGCCAGAGATATTCTCCTCAACCTGAAGAATACACATGCTCCTTTACCCTGATGGAACAGGATGCTGGGTTAAATTTACTTTTGAGGAAGCACATAGATGAAAAGGTAAAGTTTTCCATGATACTTAGAGATGCCCTTTATTATTTTTTTAATACTCCCTGCTGTTTGCTCTTACTGGGAAAATTCTCATCCATGCATGACCACAGCTGAGGCCTATTAGGATAGAAACATTACCTTTCTCTGCTTTCTGGAAATTGCTTCCGTAGTTTAGGGCCAATAGGGCTTGTACTTTTGGAGGGACAGCTACTTACTGGCTGAGCATTCTCGTGGAAGGCTCCAGGCCCACCAGCATCTCCTCTGTTGCTCCTGGCAGAAGAATCTCCTTTGCAATCCTAACAGTAGCCACAGTGAGATCATAGATGCACAGTGGGTTTGCCTGGAAAGCACTTTAGAAATGGAGTGATCCAGTCCACCCTGTAACTTTCCAGATGAGGAGACAGGAGTTTGGAGTGGTAAATACTTTGTAATGAAATACCCCCATCAGGACATTTGCACTAGACTGTTTATTGCAGCTCAGTTTACAATCGCCAAGATGTGGAATCACCGAAGTGACCATCGCCCCGTGAATGGATTAATAAACAGTGATATATGTATACCGGGGAATACTATTCAGCCATAAAAAGGCAGAGACTTTACATCTTTTGTATTAACCTGGATGGAGTTAGAGAATACTCTTTAGTAAAGTATCACAAGAATGGAAAAGTAAGTATCCAATGTACTCAATCCTAAGATGAAACCACTAGATAAACAACTACATGAAAGAAAAACAGAAATTTATGTAGGGGGAAAAGAGAAGGAGGGAGAGCGGAGAGGGGAGAAGGGAGGGGGATTGGTGTGCTCTCACCTAATGGGTATAATGTAAGGGTGTATGGCACATTGCCGGGGTGAAGGGTTCAACTACAACTTGGACTTTACCTATCAAAGGCAATAGTTTACCTATCAAACCTATAGTTTGTACCTTCATATTATTCTGAAATAAAAAGTATATATTCTCAGCTTGCTCTCCAGAACATGGCCACTCTGAAGTTCTGGGACACTAAAAGTGCTTTTGTGAACTCAAAGATAACCCACGCGTATGCTAATAAATAGTCATGTCTCTCATCAGAGTCATGGGTACCAACTTGTGATCTGAGGACAGCAATGAGCTGGGAGTTGGGAGATTGATATTCTCGGCCTGTGTGACCAGGAAGTTTCTCTACCAAAGGAGCAGTGGAGGGCCGAATCTTGTTTCCTCTCAGCTCTACGGGCCCCCATGTCTCAGTTCCTGTCTGAGGTGACAGGAATAGTCTGCAGCCCCCGTCTAGGGGGCCAGGATTTCATCCAGGGGCCTTCGCTATAGACTGGATTTTTGCCTGGAGTGGAGAGACTAGATAGATGTACAAATGGACAGTTGAGGTCCATATATAAAAACTGGCCCCTTACCTTCCATGCCCAGTCTGGGAAGCCCATCTGGGTATAGCCACACTTCCAGGGAGTTGGATTGCTACTTCCAGTCACAATCTGGGAAACCAGATGGTAACATCTGCTTGTAACAATCAGCCCCCACACTTGATTGGTAAGGGGTAGCTTCTCCAACTTTTGTCCCTGGTTCCCGTTCATGACCAATCAGAGAAAGCCAAACACACCCCCCCCACACTAATCCCATAATATGCCCAGCTACTGGTGGGCCGCCCCCAGCCTCCCTGGGCCAGCAGCCTCCAGCCTGGGCACTCCTGAGGTCTGCCCTCTGTCCCCTGTAAAGCGTTCCCTCTCTATTGCCTGCCTTTGAGTCTCTTCCACAAGCAACTGACAGACCTGACTCCCTTGCTGAAGCAAACTGTGAATAAACAGCCTCTGCCTGCTCTCCTCCTCCTCAGTCTTTGCTTATTTCCACACAGCAGTAACAGTAGGGAAGAGACCGGAAACCAGGGCTCCATCTTCCCCCGACCTTCCTCAGGGCTGCTGAGCTTCCAGGAAGGGGGTCAGAAGCCAGAGACCCTGGGAGTACAGAGGACCCTCCTTCCCACCCCTAAGACCCACCCATTCCTGGGCCTTCAAATCTTGTTTTGTGCCATCTCCCCTGTGGCTGACCCCAATGTTATTAATAATGACAGAGGAAAGAGTGTTCATGAAACATAAAATCCGTGTAACTTCAGCCTGGGTCTTGCAGCCAGCTGTGTACTTAGATTTACGTTTCTAGTCAGTTTTGTCACCTGGGAGCTGGAAAATTGCAGCTTTGGGTGAGGTCATCCCAGCTGGGTCACAATTCTCTCTGAGAGCAATGGAGTATGAAACCTAGTCCAATTCGCTCAGGGCACAGACTCAGGTAATCTCTCTTCAACTTTCTTTTGCCAATGATAAATAATTCAGTATTTTGCAGCAGGGGAATGTGGACATTTAAAGTTTAATTTAAAAAAAATGTATTAAAATAAAGGAATATTTATTGATTCAGCAGTTATTAAACTCCTACTGTGTGCCAGCTCGTGACTTACTATTAAATTAGATTTTCATCATTTCTGTGAAAAGACAAGTTTGATCAGACCTCATTGGTTGATTGCTACCATTTGCTGTTTACTTTCTCTTTTTCATAGCTAAAAAATTCATCGTTTGACAGAATGTTAAATGTTGCGTGAGAAAAAGGGATAGACTACTGGCTGGTTTGCATTTTTTTGGTACAAGGTTCTCTGACCACCTGTGTCCACATTTTCAGGGACACTTATTATAAAAGTGAAGTTCACCAGGCCTTACCCAGACCTGTGGAATCAGAAATTCTGGGAGGCTGACTCTGCATTTCTTTGCAAATATCCTCAGGTGAGTTTATGAACACCAAAAATCTAAGAGCCACTGTGTGTCTGTGCCACCGGGCTTCTGTGTTACTGGATGGAGGGGGATTTTATTATGGATGAAGACTTGTGGCTGTGGAGGTTAAGTGGCTGACTACAGGTCACAGAACCAGTGAATGGGCGGTTGCAACATCCAAAACCCAGGGAATGGAATGATAAAGTGATTTGGATCTGTACGTCTCTCTGAGGCTTCAGGTCAAGTACCTAGGATTTGCAACTCATAAAAAGAAATCACTTAATAAAACACGATAGTGTCCTCAGTCCAAAGTTCATTGAATGAGGTGGAAAACCTGGTGCTATTTCTGGAGATTTCATTTCACCTGGTGTGGCTCCTTGGCAGACAGGCATTAGGGTCTTAGGAACCTGGGTTCCAACACTGCCCCTCACCCAGAGGGGTGTCCTTTAACTGAGTCAAGGAACTGGGACCTCTGGTTACCTACTTATAAGGTGGTAATAGTAACGCGCCCTTCCTTCTCAGGAAGTGTGGAGGTGGTCATAGCATCTGTGAGCAGAGGCTTTACATCAGTTCCCCTGTGGTCTGGGGAATTGCATGGAGGGTTAAGCCATAGCTCAACCTCCACCCTCCCACTTTGGGGGTAATTATTTTGGGAATAATTAGGGAATTATTTGGGGAATGTTTTCAACAGAAGGAATTCCCTCTTTCTTACCTCACACCTTCCTTTTCTCTATATATTATTTGCCTTTATTTTATTGCAATCACTTTTCAGGGCCAATAACTTCTGAAAGACGCTCAGGTGGGCTGCCTTCTGAAGTGACTTTTTGCCACCTTCAGAAACAGCAAGCAGCTGCTGCGATCAATGTCACAGCGTCCTGTAAGAGTGATACCTGGTGGTTCAGAGTCCAGGTCCCAGGCAGGAGTAGTCCGTCCCTGAGGACCCCTCTCTGCCCACACTGCCATTCAAATGAACACAGAATCAATGGTTAAATCCAAGCCTTTCCAGATGTGGAAAATAAAGCTAAAATGGATGCTGCATTCATGTAGAACCTGCACTTTATTTAACCAAACATGTTTTTGTAAAGCATCATATACCCAGAAAGAAATAATTCTTGCTTTACTTGGTCTGGGTTAAAGTGGCGTCTGCTCAGATTGGGCAGGTCTATCCATCATCTGCAAATGCCCCAAGGCTTTTGGTGCTCCGCTATCATAGATGGCCTATGCTGTCTCTCTCCCCTCTCCAAGACACTGGGGACATTCCTCTCCAAGTATTGGGGTGTGTACTGGTCTCTCTCTTCCCCCCCCCCATCCTGTTTCTGTGGATTCTTTTCCACGGGTTTCCTTACCATTCTGGATTGAAGTAGGCTCTCATGGGCTGCCTTGTTTCTTGTTTAATCCTGTACTCGAACTTAATCAAAGCCCCACTTCTGAAGTCTTTTTTGTGGGATGTACGGACAGCCATCACTTCCTTCCAAAGTGCTCTGAGAAATTCTGGCCACTATTTACTTATTAATAACCTGCTTGGCGCTGCAGCTCTGTGCTCTGACCTGTGTTGTCTGGTAGGTGGGCATTTTGGCCTGTGGAATTCTCTGCTGCACTGTGGTGAAGGGAGGATGAGCATAAAGCAAAACAAACAGGACCAGTCACCATTTCTTTACTTATTCAAGTGCAGGAGAAAACTTAGAAAACACAAATGACCTGAAAGCGGAGAGGGATTGCTTTTGATCTCACAGCAGAAATAGAAACATCAACATTTTGGTCTACATCACAGGGGACCCTGCTGAACTTGCCATCTGCTTTTTCCACATATGATGGCATCTTGAGCATATTTTCAGGTTATTCTCTTGTTTTTAAAAATACATTGTATGTCATTGTATGGAAGTTCTGTATATTCTGAGTGCTGTTGGGCTACAGAGGTTGTTCCTGAATTTTTGGTATTATAAAAACCAAGAGGAGAGCCCCCTGGGACTGTCTTTTTGCAGTGTCCTGATCACAGGAGGGATGTTTTCAATGTCTGTCTGGTTGGATTAGGTCCGAGCTGAAAATAGATTTCTCTACTCGGCAGAAATGACAATGTCATGATGTTTCCTGGTCACCAAGAAGTATCTTCCTGGCTGCCCAAGGCCACAAGTGTCCTGTTTAACCCTTTCCAACTCTTCCTCCAAGGGCTCTGCTTCCTTCTTTTCAGTGATGACTCAACGCACACCAATAATAGGGAAGAAGGACGGTTGAGCTAATGTGAACTTCCCAGAGCCAGTTCTTCAAGCTAGATCTCAAGTGGGACCTAAATTAAAATGGAGCCAAGTGGCCATTTGCTGACCAGGGTCACACTTGTCCTCTGAGATCTCAGGAAAACTCACACCTTTTAAACTTTGGGACTTTCCTAACTCCCTTGAACCAGCCAATCAGAACTCAGTTGTCTTGATCAATCAGGATTCAGCTGCATCAACCAATTGCAACTAAGCAAGTTTCAGCCCTCATTTGCATAAATGGACCCGATTGGGTGCCTGGGTGGAAACTTTCTCTATAAAACCTGAACTCTTTGTTCTCTGCAGTGCAAGTTTGTTTTACTCCAGAGGCTGCTGCGTGTCCCTGATTGCCAGTGAACAGGCAAACTGTTCACTGAAAAAGTCTCTTTTTTTCCAAATTGTTTTTCAGAGAACTTTAGTTTACAAACAGCATTGCAGTTTCTTTGTGAGGATGTAGCAGAACAGACGGACACATCTAACCAAGGCATCCTTGAAATTTTCCATCCACACGTGGGTGGAACTTGGCTTAGGACTTGACTCCCCTTCTTCTGTAGAATCCATTTTCTAATTTGTGGCCCACATTCAAGGGTTCAAGGCTAACAGTGCTCTGTGTTCCCATTGCACCCTTGGAACATTAAGGGAGAAGTCATTCATTCTCTCACATCGATTGTTCTTTAATTTCTCTGTGAGAAGGTTGACCACTCAGTGCTACAGGCTGTGATGACTCAAGTAGAAGCCAAGTGACTGCCAATTCTTCAAATGGATTTTAGAATAAAATTGATCACAAGCGGTATCTAGGGTGATGGGCATTCAAGGGCCCCTTTTTGGTTCCCTGAGAGAACCAAAGCTGAGAGATAGGGGACTTCTCTGAGATAGGGGACTTCTTTGTACATTTGGACAAAGCTTTTTCTTCTTTACTTCACAGTAAATGTTTCTAGCCCTTTCCAAAATCAAACGTGATTTATCATTATGTCATGACAGAAGGAGGCCACTGAACACTGGATACAGCCCCTCCCATGGTGTTGGCAAACACATGCCCCTGCAGTTAGAGTTCTAACATTTTCAAGTCATTGGTGTATTCTGTGCAGGAAGCAGCAATCTCAGCTGTGATTTGGTTCTAAGCTCTCAAATTACCAGAGGGTTTGGCTGGTGACTTTGGGGGTCCCTAAAGGAGGAAAGATCCCTGTGGCTGTTGGTATCCACTTATCAGAGTCTTCCTGAAGTCTGTTTACACTCCCTATCTTAAGGGTGTTTGTTACAAAGATGACCTCCTCAGCAATGAAAAAATAAGGCGTTTCAAAAATTTTAATCCCTTTTGATCCAGCAATCAATTTGTAGGCATCTATTATTAAGAAATTAATCACAAACCACTAAATAAGTACTTTGAGGGACGTGCATCGCAGCATTGTAATACTGTGATGGAGAAGAGAAGAAGACAAACAAGAGGAAACAACTGAAATGCACAACCCAAGGGCAGTGGTTAAGAGAATCACGGTAACCAGAGCAGTCATTAATAACAACAAAGGGGTGTTACTTGGGCATGTGGGGGAGACATTTGGAATCTAATTGTGAAAGGAGAAGGAGGAGACAAAACAGCAAGGAGAATTTGATACCCTTCTGCTGTATGTATGGAATTAGCGAACACCCTCTAGTGTGTTGGCATTAGGGCTGGCTGCTTATTATTTTTTCTCTTTTGCTTTCCCCTCCCGCTCTACCTCCTCATCCTTCTCCCCCATTCCTCCCTTTCCTCCACCTTTTTTTTTTTTTTGACAGGTCTTCAGGCTGTAGTGATTAGTAGACCCCCAAATAATGCTTCTGTAAATATATTCAGAGAATAATGGTAAGGCCTTAGCTAGCCGTTTAAACTCAGTTAAACATTCTCTAACACAGGATGGAGCTGCGTTGCTTCCCATTTTTCTTAACAGAAAGCAGAGGGCAGGTTGAAATCTCCAACTCTGTAGCATTTTTAACTTTTTAATAATGTACACGTTTTTGCTGGCTCACTTTGTCTTTTCATTCTCACTGTTTACTCACTGGGTCAGCAGGGACCTAATGAGTGCCTAACAATGTGCCAGGCTCTGTTTTGGGCACTTGGGATACAGCAGTGAACTTAATAGACAAATAGCCCTGCCCTGTGTGTGGTGCCTACGTTCTAACTGGGAAGAACAAATGACAAGCAATGCCCATAAAAAGTGAATCAGAGGGTAGTTGCAGGGGACACATGCCATTCAGGAAATACAAAAGAAGAGGCTGATAGATGATTTTCAATAGGGGCAGCTTTAATTGTGAATGGCTTGACAAGGGTGTGTCTCACTGAAAGGATGGCATTAGAACAAGGCTTAAAGGAATTGAAGCCTGAGTGGTGTGAGTGTTTGAGGAACAAGCATTGAGGGAGAAGGAACAGCCAGTGTGAGGCTCATGGTGGGAACAGTGAGGAAGCCAGAGTGACTGAGTGTGACACAGGAGGGGTGTTGAGGTCAGAGTTAACACAGCCCCTCTCACCCAGGGCTGGTGGGCCGCTGTGACATCCTTTCCACATCTCTGTGAACCTCCACCTCCTCATGTGTATAAGTACCACTGATGACATTTTCTCTGCCTCACCCTGCCTCACAGGTGATGGAGGAGCCACTGTGAAAAGGCTTTAAAAATTATTTTTATTTTTGTGTTGGGGTGTGTCCTGTGAAAAATAGTGTCAGTCACATTCTTATTTGTATTCCCTCTTGGACAAGATGGTCACCATGAAGCCTCCCTGGCTGCTCCGCCCACTGGGATTTCCTAGTCTCTGCTTCCACTGTGCCCAGGGGCATAGGTTATTCCCAGGCGAATGTTGACTTTAGCCCTGACCTCTCCTGTAGGGCTGGCTGCCAATGTCCCAGGCACATGGCTTATGAAGACCCATGTTTAGAGGAGCCCTGTAGCAAGAATGAGTTAGCACTATGAACTCAGGCCTGGTCCCAAAGAATTTCCGCTGTAGTTCTCCTCCATATATTTTAATAAATCAGGAGAAAAATTCCCCAAACTTCAGGCTTTGTTTGGCATCAAAGACATGCCTATTCTCCTTAAGTAGGGAAGGGAGGAAAAAGAAGGCATTTAATTACCTATAGGACAGAGAGTACCGTAAGGCACATATATTTATAAAAGTAAAATTTCATACAATCCCAACACATAAAGAAAAGGGAAAAAAATATATCTTTCCTATGCAGACTCTTTGGAAATTTCCATGACAGAAGGTTTAGAACATTCTCTAACTAAGGGTGATTTGAATAACTGAACAATAAGATCACATCTGTATTTTATTACCTGAGGCAGATTTCCTAGGGACTTGTCATTTTATTCCCAAAGGCATGTCACAGCCTGCCCACACTTTGAATAAGTCCAGATAAAAGATGTTAATTTTGGACATTATCCTCTACCAAAAAAATCCTTCCCTTTTTAACACTAGAGGTCACTCTGCAACCACAAATGTGAAATAAGCACCCCGGGGCTCCCAGAAGGTCAGCATAGCTAATCTGTATAAATTGCTGAACCATGAGCCAAATTTGTACCTAATTATGGGTTGCTTTGATGCAGCCTGCTCCCATTAAAAGTTTCCCTCTTTCCTGCAGATCGGTGGATGTTGAGACTTAGGTATTTCCACTGGGCCCTGATATTTCTCAGCAAGGCAGTGGCATTTCAGGCACTGTAACCAAGAACACGCATCTCTCTAGATTCCAGATTTTTGATGTTCATTATCCAGATGGAGAAGAGCATCTGCCACTTGAGTATCAAATAGTGATAACTTGGTCTGTGTTTCTTTATGACTTTGAGGTAGAGACAGATTTAATACAACTCTGGACATGGGGGTGTAAACATCCTAGGCAGAGTGAGTTATGCAGAAACAATTGTCAAACATTTTCAGAGTTTCGCTTTCCTATTTTTGGAGATACGTAAGACTAGATCTGTGTCTAGTATATGGAATAGTATTATTTGTAGCTATTGGGGATCTGAACCCTCAAGTGATTCAATAGGAAACTAAAATCTTATGCAGCATCCTTAGAAGATTTCAATTTCCTTTGGTTAGTTACCCTTTCAGAGTAACTAACATTATTTCTGATTTGGACTCCTGAGGCTTGGGATATTTGTCCATGCAGTAAGTTCATATATAAATGTATGCAAAAATATGCACTTCATTTCATTAATGGCTCTCATTGTTTGGTGGTTTGTTGGTGACAGACAGGACATATCAGGGACCTTTGTGGTCTTGCTTCTCATTGAGGGCGAGTGGAGCTTCCCAGCTGGGCAGGCATAAAAACCTGAAAACCAAACTTAATGAGGAATAATGGGAATAGCGGAAGATTGTCACTCTCTGCCATAGCTCATGAGGCACAGGTGAGAGTTTTGTAGCAGAGCGGATAATACAAAAAAAAAAAAAAATGCAAGGATTTCTTCCCAGGAGGGAAGGCTCAGCTCACAGTTAGAAGTGCCTTGACATCGACAGCCGCAGCTGCTGAGGAAGGTGGTTTTTCTGCCTCTCTGCAAAGCCACCAGCACTTGCGTCAGATGCAGAGCTGATGTGGATACGGGGTGGCTGAACTGCTCCTGATTCTCATATCCTGGGGTGGCCATGTTTATGAAGACTTTTCGCCCTGGGCAAGCCAGACTACTCCCTCTATGGATAGCTGCACAATTGCATAATCACTCGGACCGCCTCTGGGTCATATCCAGGGCTCAGCTGGATTTTCCGTGTGTAGTTTGCTTAGATTTAGAGCACTCAAGCCAGTGAAGATCATTACTCTCTGTAAGGTGATAACAAAAAATACCCTCTGGTCACTTATCTTGGCACCTAACCTGTCCACCAACCATTGATTTCCCATCTTGGTTCTCAAGGTGCTGAATGGAGCCGATCAATTTAACAGCACTGATGTGACTCAAGCATTCCCATCATCTATATTATCAGTAGGGTCCTTTCTGATGTCCTTGCCTGACCTGGTCACCATGGCTTCTTGATGGGAGAAATGAAAGGCACTGGAGGTCTTCATAACAGGCGAATGTCGACTTTAGCCCTGACCAATCTTGAGGCTTGGGGGCGAATCAGTCCCTATCCCTGCTGCTAGTGTTTTCACTTTTGTACACATTCACATTCTTCTGCTTGGATTTAAATTAAAAGCCCCAATTAGTCTTACGTTTTCTAGCAGCCTGCAAAAACACTGTTTAGGGAGGAACTGTTTAGAAAGCAGGTTTTTACTTAATAAACAGTGATCAATCGAATTGATTAACCACGAACACATTCCCACAGAGACTGGGGGCGGCGCCCGTCCTGATAATTGCGGTTCACGAGTACACCACCGTCAGGTGGCTGCCTCTGAAGACGGTTCCCCAGGTTTTTCACACAACAGAACTGGGAGTGGGGGATGGGGGTGCAGGCGACTGTCGACAACACTTTTGGGGGTTGAATCTGTGCCTGGACCTGCCTTTGCCCCCAGAGGGTTTCTGCAGTATCTTTATCCATGGTGGCCATTTAGAGGCATTCGGGGACATTTTTGTGTACCTCGAAATTTTTTTTAAACTACTTTTCGTGGTAATTAGGTCTTCCCATGCTGGCTTTGACATAAATGGCAAGTGTCTGGAGTCGCCTGCACATCCGCATGGGTGCTGTGTTCTGTGGGAGGCTTATGACCGCCCAGGTTCTCTCCGTTCCCTAAAACCGCCGCTGGAAAGCTGGGAGCAGAGCTTTCAGGCAGCAGTAGCAACTAGCCGCCTCTGGAGGGAGAAGACAGAGATGGAAAAGAAGGCGGTTTCTGCAGGAAAGGCCCCTGTCACCCTGTCGCCAGAGCTGCGGCTGACGACCGAAGTCCCACAGCAGAGGACAACGCCAGCCGGCTCCGTGCTGGTCTCTGTGGGACAGAGGAAGAAGACTCCTGCCATCTGGAGCCCCTGCAGACGCGGCGGTTTCTTTGGGGGCAGACTTTGGGTCTCGCTTGACGTGGTTTACCAAATTACCAAAAGTACAGAATAGTAACGCAGCGTGTTCTACATGGCTAGGATTCCGTAAGACTCTGAGGGAGGTGCTGGGAGATAGGTGCATTTGTGCGGATCAGAGATGCTGTCCTAGGTGCTGTCCCCTGGGTCAACGGGAAGCTGCAGGGTGACTTGGGCTCCTTGGCCAAGCCCGAGTCTTCTTGGCCAAATGTCTCTCGCGCCCTCTAGCGGTGGACATGCGTACTCTCCGTGGACACCAAACCTGGAAGTCGGGGACCTTCCCGGGAGTCAATGGCCCAGCCTCACACCTAGAGTGTTCCCTGGACTGAGGAAGGGACCCAGGTGTTGGTATTTTTCACAAGCTCCCCAGGAGATTCTAACCATGTTGGAGCAGGTTAATGCAATCAAACTGGAGAACCTCTGATACACACCAAGAAAAGTCGGAACCCCACGTGGGAGGTGGTAAACCACATTTGGCTTTGAAATAGGTTTATTACATATGTATTTATTATTATTATTTAAATAACATTCACTTATGGGTAGTTTTCATCTGGAATTTTTCAGTCGTCTGGGGAGATCCTGCAGGTGACCTGGGCTGGCAGCCATTCCCAGTCCTCTTCCTTTCCACCTTCCACGGAGTGAAGACACTAAATAATATGTGATTTCCTAGTTCCTCTTAATGTGGGGTTGGCCATGTCACACAAAGCTAGTCAATATAATGTAAGGAAAAGTCCACTGTTGATGTTTCTGGGAAAGCCTTTTTGCTCTTTTTTTCCTACTAAAATATAGATGTGGAAGACCACCACCCATTTTTCTGTTCTTCTTGCTTTGAATACAGATATGATGGCTGGAACTTACGCAGCTATCTTGCAACAAGTAGGACAAGGCTAAGCAAAATGGATAGACTGTGGCTCAAATAAAAGTAAGCTAACCCCATCAACAACCTGCTTCTAGGCTTTTTATTATGGGGAAAAAATAAGATTGTGTATGTAAAAGGCACTAGTAGGTGGGCTTTTAGATAAATAATTATGAACAAATAAACTTTCAAATGCAACATCATGGTGAAAGTGGCCAAGGAGAGAGAAGAAAAATACATTTTTTCTACAATGGACCAAACCCTGGGCTTTCACATACATTATTTAAGCATTTATCAAAGACTTTGGTGCCATTATTATGATTTTCAGTTGTTGAAACAACTGAGGTTTAATAGTTTTCCTTTGTTAAAACAACTGGGCCAGTTATGACATGTAATAGTCAAATAGTTTCATGCCCCCTTCTTGGGACTTTTCTCCCAGTACCCATTGCTTGTCAAGGAGAGACTCTGCAGCCAAGCATCGTTGGGAGGAGAGTTAAACCCCCCCCCCACCCAGGCTGCTGTGTTACCCAGTAACTCTAAGGAGAATATGACGTGGAAAGTCTCTCTAGCCACACAACACACAGAACAATGACAGTGGCCCTGAGAGGACTCAGCTGGCCAGGACAAGGGCTCAGCCTCTTACAGCAGAGAGAGATGGACAGAGAGGTGCAGCATCTGAGAACCATGGCCAGCAGCGTGTACCTGGGAAGGGAGGGGAGCAGTGCTTCTGGCAAACTCTTCTTGAGGGGGTGTTCACTTTGGATGATAGAAAGACTGAAAACCCAGGAATGTGGCCTCTGAAATGAGAACCAACTTGCCTCTCCAGGTCTGCACCAAGAGCAGAGTATCTGTGCACCCAGTGGAGAAAGATGGAGAACTATTGCCAGAAACTCAGTGGAGACTGCACATTTTAACACCTGCATTATGAAAATGCATATGTTATGATGAATATGGACCCTTGTGCAGTTTGTGAGGTCATTCACTCCCCATAAAGCTTTTGTTCTCATACCATATTGTGTTAAAGCTCTCCCCACTAGCCACTGTTATGTATCCTAAATACACATGGACTCTGGATGGCTGTGACACCGGGGATTGTGGTGCCCAGAAAGGGCTCAAATTGGACCAGGGCACACCTTTAGCCTTCCAATCAACCATGCCATCGGGGGCTATATCATTTCCTCTCTGAGGTAGAGCTGCTGGCCTCTCCTCTAAGCTCCCTATATCGCATCATTGATTCAAACCTTCCCTGCCTGGATAGATCATTAAGAGAATTGGTTTACAAGGCTCTTGCTGAGCTATTGGCCATGGGAGAGAAAGTAAACAGACGCTAGATAGAGCTGTAACATATGATGTTATATCCAATGCTTAATGAGGCCCATAAAAGCAGGAAAGCAAGATCAGCCGCAGATAAATGAATGTGCTTTGTGGAGAATCGAGAGTTGACTGTATTTTATTTGATTTAGTTCTAGAAAGAGCAGATGTTGTGTCAATTATGGCAAAGTAGTTCTGACTAATCTCTTCCTTGAATTTATCTCGTTGAGTGAAATGGATTAAAAAATTATTTTGTTTCCATGATTATGAAAGTTATAGTTTCCTGTATAAAATTTATGGAAGAATGCAATAGAGCATTGAAATGGTCAGAAATCCCCCCACTAATGATAACTCCTAAGAATGGATAAAGTTTGCGAGTGCTTGCCTGTGGCCATGTGCTAGCTACGACGATTTTTCTATCAGCACACTAGTGAAATTCTCTATGAAGAGGGACGACTAGCAACCACTTGCTTAATATGGGGAAACTGAGGCACAGGGAAGTTAGATAACCCTTCCAGTGTCACACATTTGGAGGTGGGGGAGTCAGGATTTGTCCACAGCAGCTTGTCTCTAAACCTCCATTTTCAGTCACGAAACTTTGTTACTAAAACTTTTAACATGTTTTCTTTTGAAAATGCATGAAAATATGGTCTATATTTTACAAATTGGGAATTGTATTCTATATGCTGGTTTGCAATCCTTTTAGCCATGTCACTCATGTACCGTTATTATAAGTAAATGTTCAACAACTGCATAGTACTCTTTTGTATAGAAGTACACCAGAACATTTAAAAAAATCAATCTCCTAACCTTAGGTATTTATGCTGTTTCCAGCTGTTGTTAGTTCATTTCATAAAGAATGCTGAGATGAAAGGTAGTTTTATATACACATCTCTGAGTGAATCCCTGATTATTTAATCTCAGTGAAGTCCCACAAGTAATATTACTAGGCAAAAAAATATGGGCAGTTTCCATGGTCTCAATACTTAAACGGAGATTCTGGCACAGATTTATTTGGCACTGAACTTTGGCCATGATGCTGAAATAAATGGATTGGTTTCAGATGTGTACTGAATACAGCTCCATATGACAAGGATGCATTTGATGGGCTAGAAAATGAATCACATGCCAGTGCTAATGAATCCCTAGAAGAAGCGGCGTGGCGTTATACCCACTCACTCGCTGGTCTGATTCTTTCCTCGCGAGTGGAGGGGGATCATGCATAGACCACGTGCTCATTGAGTGTCTTCCCTGGGCCAGGCGCCATGGAGGGGGACCCTCTTCTTACCCGTATCCAGAACACATGTTCCACTAGATGCTCTGGAAGCCTGGGAAGGGCTCCTAAGCTGAGCCTCTCCCTCTGATTTGCCCACTGTCCTTCCTAACACTCAGTTGTCAAAACTTACCCTGGGTGTCTTCTCCTAGGATGGAAGAAGACACTCAGGCCAGGCAAGTGAGATGGTCTATCCAGTCTTTGGGGAGTGTCTTGGAAATTAGGGCCTGCACTGTTATCCCATTTGCAGATGAGGAACAGAGGCACTGAGAGGTTTGATAGCTTGTCCTGGGCTACACTGGCAGTAAGTGGTGGGGTTAGGGTTTGAACCTGCATCTGCTTAATTCTCACTGTACCTTATGGCTTTTAGGAGTGAGATTTAGCAATGCAGATTAGGGTTATGTGTAGAGTTTGGAACTTGTTCTGATTCCCTCAGCGTCTGCATGGCCTCACCTGGAGCTACATAGAGGCAGGGGTGGGTGCTCCTAGGCATGTATCCAGGTTCAAGTGATGAATTCAGAGGGCCTCATGGAAAAGGGGGAACCCTGTGCTTGCAGCAACTCACTTCACCCTGTTGCATCTGGTAGCAATAAGCTTACTTTATTTTTACTGATTGAAAAAGTGACTTTTGCTGATACTGCTATTTTTTTCTTTTCTTTCTTTCTTTCTCTTTCACAAAATGGCTTCCACCACATTATTGATTTCAAATAAAGAACCCCAGAGCTCCCTTGTTTGATCCTTTGGCTGCTTTTGAAATCTTTCTATGTATAAGGCCTTGTTCTCGGCACAGAGAATCCACAGGGGACTAGGAGATCCTCAAGGATCTTCTAGTTTATTAAGGAGACAGACTTGGAAATGACTATTACGTGAGGCAGAACGGGGTGGTGGCTGCAGATGCAGTATGCACTGGGCAGGAGACAAAGGGACAATTGATCCAGACAGACACATCTCCATCAGATGCAGAGTTGCTCTGAAAAAGCTTCTAGGGAGGATCTTTTTTTAAAAAAAGTAATATGAGAAAGTTGTAAGCAGAAGTGTATTACTATAAAGCAAGTTGAAGGCATGATCAAATCTAGGAAAAATTCTTTTAAAAAGCAACGAATGGCAAGACATTTACATTACAACTGATGGACTTTAAAAAGTAAGCTCAGTTTAGTCTCTTTTTGGCCATCAGCTAAAAAGAGGGGGAAAGGGGGCAAATAGGAAGAAGTAATAAAAAGAATTGATTTTTCTTTCTCTCATGCCAGCAACATTTATTTGCAAAGCTTGATATAATTGGTACTGATATTTCCCTGTGAAGTACATTAGGACAACCTTCCTTTCTTTCTTTCTCTCTCTCTCTTTCTTTCTTACAGAGTTTCACTTTGTTACCCTTGGTACAGTGTTGTGGCATCACACTTCACAGCAACCTCCAGCTCTTGGGCTTAGGTGATTCTCTTGCCTCAGTCTCCTGAGTAGCTGGGACTAGGCGCCCGCTGCAGTCCCCAGCTATTTTTTTTTTGTTGTTGTTGCACTTTTGGCTGGGGCCAGGTTCGAACCTGCCACCCTCAGTATATGGGGCCGGTGCCCTACTCATTGAGTCACAGGCGCCACCCAGGACAACATTTCTTAAATTAATTATGCTCTTAACCATCCTACGCAGACTAGGAGCTGGAACTTGGTGCAGGGGTCAGACAACAGAGGTTCTGAGCCTTGGAATTCTGATGGTCCCAAAGGACCCACAGGTGTCCTACTTTGGCTAGGCGAGTCTGGGGCTTCTCCAGAGGTTGGGGGGAAATGAGAAGAGGTTGCTTGTGAGCTCAGGATGTGTTCACAGAAGCTGTGTTTGGTGGAGAGAGGAGTAGAAGCCCTTGATGCCCACCAGGCTGGATGTCCTAATCTACCATGGGGTCTCTGGCCCTGGTGCCACCTCCCGAAGTCTGATACATGGGTCACTATGAAAGTTTTGAGACACACGATGTTATTGTCCTTTATTTCATTTTCAAGAAACACAGTCGACAGTGCCCTTTCTAATTCACCTACGGAAGTTTCAACTTGCTCGGCTTATCAGTGTTGCTGGCAGGGCTTCATTTGTTTCTGACTGGGTGGATTTTACATTTATTGATTTTTGTATATATGAAACTTTTGTAAGGATCCATGTATGAAGAGCCTCACCATCCAAAGCTACAGCCACAGTGCCGTGGCCTTGCCCAGAAAAACTGTCAGGAGAAGTGAAACGCTGCGGGTGGCCATTCCCCCCCTTGGCTTCTACATTGCTGAGTGCGTTTTTGCCCATTTGTCCGTGTTGGGAAATAGAATGTCCCCTGCAGTTGAGAAGGAGGACATGAAATGACAGAGCTGTTCTCCCGAGAGTAATGATGACTGTCCCTGTAAAGCTGCACTGTTTCCTAAGGAAATGTGTAAAAATACTCTCGGTGTGGAGATGTCGTGGAGGCCTTATCCCTGTTGGCGTCCCAGACTGAGCAGAGCTAACATGTGTGCCTGTGCCCCACAGGTCTGCACCAGGTGCTGTCTGTGAGCGCTGCCTCGACCTGGGGTCCATAATTTTCAAAATAAAGATTTACATAATATGTTCTAATTATAATCATTTCCATAAAGGACAATAGAGTCTTCAGATCAAAAAATTCAGGTGGCTCGACTACTCAGTACCAATAATTCAAGCTTTAAACATTCCATGCGTGTGTTGTATGTTTAAATATCACAAATCTCTTCCCTCCTGAGATAACCTCCTCCATGGATGAGAAACCCTGATTATAAATCAAGATCAAACTATACATGGTGATATCACCGCTTTTATGAAAAGTTTACAATAAATAATGATGCTGGTAGACATTTTTAACAATAAAGAAAAGTAACATAAATCTATGAAAATCACCTATTGCCCACCACTCGCAGGCAACTCAACTATTAACTCAACTTCTATAAAACAAACCAAAACAGCATGACTATGACTCAGATATTCTTTATAGAGAATAAACTAGAATGGGTCAACATCTACAGACTCTAGCATTTTTTTTAGTTTTGTTTTTCCTAAGACATTTTTTTTGAGACAGAATCTCACTTTGTTGCCTTTGGTAGAGTGCCATGGTGTCACAGCTTACAGCAACTTCCAGCTCTTGGGCTTAGGTGATTCTCTTGTCTCAGCCTTCTGAGTGGCTGGGACTACAGGTGCCTGCCCCAATGCCCGGCTATTCTTTTGTTGCAGTTTGGCCCCGGCTGGGTTTAAACCCACCACACTCGGTATATGGGGCAAGTGCCCTACCCACTGAGCCACAGGTGCTGCCTGAGACAGAGTCTTACTATGTCACTCTTGGTAAAGTGCTGTGGTATCATAGCTCATATCATAGCTCATAGCAAGTGATTCTCTTGCCTCAGCCTCCCAAGTAGCTGGGACTACAGGAGCCCACTACAATGCCTGGCTATTTTTTGGTTGCAGTTGTCATTGTTGTTTAGCAGGCCCAGGCTGGGCCGGGCCTGAAATCACCAGCTTCAGTATGTGTGATTGGCACCCTATTCACTCAGCTACTGGAGCTGAGCCTAAGAAATTTTGACATCTTGGTGCTATTAATGTGCTGCAGGGTGGGGGATGGGGCAATGAAGACTTTTACTGCTACAAAGGACCCTTCTTACTCAATCTCAAACAACATTACCAATAATGAGTAGAGGTGATCTTCTGTCATTACCAAGATGTGACTGTCTCTGGGTGTGCACATCTCCACTTCTGTCCTGACTTACAGCAGTGAGATGGTAGGTGTGGTCCTTTAGAAGTGACCATCTGTCACTGTCTAAAGTCTGCCTGGCCTTGCTTAGTGGGCTTCCTATCATCCCCTTCTTCCTGACATTTTGTTTCTTATCTCCTGGTTGTTGTCCATGGCTCTCACTACAGCCTACACCCATGTTGGCAGGCATGTGCTCACTGTTGTGTTCCTCAGCACCAGCACAGAGATCTGGCACTTAGTAGATGCTTGATTAAAAGTTGTTGACAAATTGACAAATGGTTGTGTGCTGGGAAGGGTGATTGCTGTGAGATGCAGTGATCCAGTCTTCAGTTTGAAGGAATAAGGCTGCTGTTGACAGAGTGGTCAAGAATGCATCTTCTCTTGTCCTGAATAGTGGCCTCCTGACTGGCATGGACTCTGTCTCAAGTGGCTTCAGTGCCATTCAGGATAGGTCCTATAAACAACTTTTCTTACTTGGTGACATTCCAGTTGTAGAACTCTAGGCCAGTAGTTATCCACTGGGGGAAATTTTGCCCTCCAAGAAGAATTTGGCAATGTCTGATGACATTTTTGGTTGTCATAATGGGGAGGGGGATGCTGTTGACCTGTTTGGTGGGCAGAGGCCAGGGATGGTGCTAAACATCCTACAATACACGGAAGATCCCCCCAACTGAGAATGATCAGGCTCAAATGTCAGTAGTGCTGAGGTTGGAAAACTGTGCTTAAGGCATCTCCTCTCTTTTCTGGAAGATAAAAGAAGACAGCACTACCTTTTATTGTTCCCCCAGCCTCCTGGCTGTGTGCTAGGTACTCCACAGATAAGGGAATGTATGTATGTAGCATAAATCTTCACAATGAACTTTTGACTTGGGTATTATCACCTCCATTTTACAGATGAAAAACTGAGGATTAGAGAGTGTAAGGAGCTTGCCCAAAGTCACACAGGTAGGACATGTAAATACAAATCTGTGTTGTTTCAAAGCCCACATCCTTTCTACTGGACACATGAAGTCCCATGGGTGGTAGTATGTTGCTTACTTCCTAAGGAAGTATACTGGATGAGAGAGAATGTCTTCAGGAAAGATGTAATTAACTTTTTGAATTAATTGACCTCATTAATTTGGAATCTGAGCAATTGACCGGGCTGAGGTTTGCATGACCTACAAAGAAAGGATTTGCACTATGTGAAGACTATAGGTGGGCATAGTGGACTCTTTAGAAGGACTGATATTTCTGAGGCAGAGATTATGGATTTAAATATTGTAGGACTTCACCGTTCCTAAGGAGTGTGCCCTGGAAAGTAATAATGTCCCTAGCTCTTTAAATTCAGGTAGAGATAATTTCCAAGTCTTAATCATCCTGTTCACCTTCAATGAATGTTTACTGAGCACTTGTTTTGTGGCTGATGCTGTTCCACGGTCTTATAGGGGACATTCTAATAAGACACACTGGCCTGACAAAGTTTATAGTTGAATCAAGCACAGACCTAAAATAAAAAGTTACCATAGCCCATATGAAGTGTTATAATGCTGATGTAGATAACATGTTAGGAGACTATGAGGGGATAGGAAAGTCAGAATCCTGCTTGGGGAATAAAAATAGGAAGAGTGTTCCTGAGGAGTCGAAATTGATCTGGGTTTTAAAGGATGAATAGGAGTTTCTTGAATGGACATGAGAAATAAAATCTCATCAGGCAAAGGAAGCAGTAGTGGGGAAGTCCTTGTGGTGAAAAAGCATGTAATTTTCACAGGACAGTGTGTATTTATTCATTGACAAATAGGTGAGCCCCTACTGTGTGTTAGGCATTGAAAACAGAGATGAGTAACAGAGACAAATAACTCAGTATCAGAGCATGATTAGTGCTACACAAAACTGGACAGGGTTGTGTGACAGAGTGAAATGTGGAAAGGAAGGGGGTGGCATATGAATCAAGACCTGAGTGATTAGAATGAGATAGTTATGTGTTCTGAGCACTCCAGATATTCCCTTCTCCTGTCCAAGGCTCCAGTTTCAGCATTTTATGCAGTTAAATCCACCTTTGTTGTTAAGACCTCTGGGCCAAAGTCACCAGGGCCCACACAGGAAAGGTTATAGGGAAGGACTGGGTCTCCAGCTTCCTGTGCTGGTCGTCTAGGAAAAAGCCAGTCTGCTCTGTGTTGACCTACCCATTGGCAATCCCAAGGAGTGCCTCCCTGAATGTGAACCAAGTGTGCAATCCCACAAGACTCAGGCTGCCTCTCTGATTAAGGCATTACTTAGAAGATTCCAGCGCTTTAGGGGCAGGGAGGGTATGGTGCATCTCCAGGGTTACAGAAAGTGGGTCATTATTGAGAAGGCATAGACCCACTCTACACTGGACAAGATAGTTCCTAAAGGGCAAGGCTGGGAGTTCATGGGAAAGAGTCCTAGAGTGAGGGAAAAAAGGTGCTCTGTGCCTTATGGGAGCTCCATGTGAGACAGATAGTTGGGCTTTGTAGGGAAGCAGGGGTTATTCCAGCCTTGTCTCCAATATTCACAGTAGCCTTGTTCTTGGTGGAGGTAGACCAGGCTAATGAGAGCTGAGCAAAGTGAGGGTATCAGCACTCAGAGCCCCAGAGGACCACCCAGGTTCAGGTGGGGAGGGCTGGAAGGTAAAGTAGAGCTTTGAGAACAGTATGCTATAACCCTTGGAGTTCCCCTGCATGTGGTCAAGACACACCCAGTGGTGCTGGGCAGCAAACGACATAGCCAATTTGTACTGATTTGGACTTTTAAAAAGGCTCCCTCTGGAGACCTTTGGTGGAACAAGGGGATAAAGGAGGGGGAGGCAGGGTGCAGCTTGTCAGCAAGTGGTGTCAGAGGTGACAAGGGGCAGGTCCAAGGGGCACTCCAGGGGATGAAATGAGGAAGTGGATAGAAGTCCTATCATCAGATAGGGGCTGTGGGGTCTGAAACTGGCCTAGGCAGGGGAACGAGTATGAGTTTGACTTTGAGGATGCTGAGGGCACAAAGCCAGGCAGCAGCTGGAAATTAAATCTGAGGCTCGGGACACCAGATACAGAGCTGATGACCATGGAGAGGAGTTATGAGCAGCTTGGGGATGATGCTCTGGCTGTGGGAAGAGCCAGAGGAAGCAAAGGACAGAATCCTGGCAGATCCCTACCTCTAGTGGGCACAGAGGAAGGAAGGCATTTGCTGAAGGCGATGGGGAAGGGGAGGCTTAGGAGGCTGAAGGAGAAACAGAGGGAGGAGGACCGTGGACACTAGTGAAAACTCAGGACAACTACCGTGAGAAGAGTCTGTTTCTTTTCATGATGAAATTGAAGCTCAGAGAACTTCTGACAGGTTGTGCAGCTGGTAGATAGCTGGTGGAACCTGGTAGGTGTTTAGCAACCCCAGCTTAGGGATGGAGCCATGAACTAGGCCTCTTGGTTCAGAGTCATTTGACAATTTTATAAGAGTCATTATTTTTTAAATAACAGACTAATATACATAAATATTTTTCCTGAGAGGGAATGTAAATGCATTATAAAAACTTTGGAAAATAAAGGAAAGAAAATATATTAACCATAATCCCATCCTTTAAAACTAAATTTCTATTAGTATTTTGGTGCAACTTTTGTAACCAGTTGACTTTTTTCCTGATCTATGTACTTATTTTTTAAAGCCTGCTATCATATCCAGTTCCTCAGGTTCGGCACAATCTCCACACCCATCGTTTTAATGGCCACATAATAATCTGTCAAGTGAATGTACCACTTATTAATTTTCATATTCTCCAATTTCCAATACTTAGGTTATTTTCTGTTTTTGTCACTCCTGTTTTGTGCAAAATTATTATACTGTATTGGACATTTTTCTGAATTTCAGATTATTTCCTCATGAAAGTTTCACAGTCAGTATTTTTATTGATCTTACTACATATTGCCAAATTGCTTCATGAGAGAGCTGTACAAGTAATTATCCAGTAAATGTGTTACTAGAGATGTTTATTTTTTAATTCTAGATTCCTTTATTGGAATTACTCAGCTCCATGAAAGAGACCATTGGCTCCTACTAGCATGAGTGATGCACCTCTGGGCTGTGATGTGGCTTCACAGTGTCAGCCTCAAGGCAGGCATGACTTTAGACAAGGCCAAGTTGATCTTTCGAGTGCAAACTTCACTATCACTTGTAGAAATTGCAAAGGCATGAGAGAGGCCAAAGGGCCATTGAGTAGGATT
>NW_003852424.1:3638501-3639969 GCF_000181295.1 Otolemur garnettii
ATTACATCCTCCAGGGAAAGGTGGAATTCTAAAGGGGCTCTCCTGTCCTCAGCCCAGTGGCATGGTCAACCATGTCCATGGCTCCCAGGATGCTGCAAATGAGCCCCATGCTGGTGTCTGGGACACAAGGGACGTGCATATTGCCAGCCAGAGTGAGGCAACGGCCACTCTTCTACGTGCATGTATTTATTTCTCTGGCTTCCAAAAGTCCTTCAAAAGATAATGGTAATAGAAGAGAATTAAGGCGATGGGAAGGAAATGTAGGCTGGTTTCCAGAAGACAGGATGTGATGGTGAAATCTGGACACTGCACAGCCAAGGAGAAAAGGGGAAGGTGACTTTTCTGGTCCTTGTCTTTTACACCTTCCTAGATAGACCAAAGCTGATATTAGTGGTTGGGACGTGCACTTAAGTCCAACTTGCATTCTGTGTGTTTCTAAATTCTGAGAGGTTTAGATAAGGACTCTGAGTTCCCGGGGGAGCGAAGGAATAAACACTGCACAATTGTAGCTTCCCAGAGAAGCCTTAAGACAACAAAGCACTCATTAATGGGAAAAATACACGGTGCAGACACCTTTATTTTTGTTTAGTCTTTTGACAGGGTCGGAATGAAAAGAGTTATGTGATAGGGAGAGAAAGCCCTACCGTCATTTAACTTGCTGTATTCTGTGCATATAATTACCTATAAGTGTAATTACAGAGAAGACAAATGGCATTTTTAGCTGTGGTCTTAAAGAGGCGAGTTAATTTCTGACTTTGACCAGAACTATGCTAATTAGCCTTGGTGCACACTGTCTCTCTCTCTGAGTGGAAGTTCCTCACCCAGGACTGAGCGTGGCCTGCTCCCTCTGTACCTTTGAGTAATGAAAGGACACCGCGTGCCAACCGAATCGGAGCTGCTGTATTAATAAGGCTACCTTCCCGTCCATTTATCATCAATTAAAGGTGCACTAGTTTGTAAAGTAACCCCACCTTCGGCCCGGCTGCCCAGAACGGCTCCTCATTTATTTTCTGCGTGATTTCAGTTGGAGTTAGACCCACCTTGCAGCTCAGAGGTGACAGGCGGCATGAAAAAGTACACTAATTGAGACATCTCGGGGGAGAAATATAAGAAAACTGAAACGGTAATTAGAATGAGAGGGTTTCAAGCTGGGTAAGGAAAATCGAATGGAGGTGCATATTAGGGGCTGTTACAAATGGGGAGGAAAGTACTCGGTGGGGGAAGAGAGAAGTGCATCTTAGAGCAGAGCGTATCCGTTTAACACTTTGGGGGGGGGGAGAAAATAGCAGGGTCAGGGGCATGGACTTTTAGGAAGGGTGGCCTCCCATGCTGGCTGCGGGACAAAGCTAATAGGGAAACAGGCCAGCAAACCACCAGGGCTGACATGGAGGCCCATGTTTTGGGGAGAGAAATATGCTGGATCTCTGATAGGCACTGTGGCTCCAAAACTTACATGTGATTTCTAGTG
>NW_003852424.1:3640874-3697226 GCF_000181295.1 Otolemur garnettii
GGTGGGTGGGGGGAGGAAGAAAATGCCTCATGGCCCAACCAATGCAGGGAGAGTGGCTGGGGAGTCAGGTGGAACGTTTTTAGTGACAGGGTCACACTGGCATGTCACACTGTCACCTTCTCTGAACTCTTCAGGTATTTGCATCTTGTGATTATACTTTATCTTATTTCTAGCTTAAATGTGCTTAGTTTCTTTAACTGTTCCTGGGAGGACATGGTGTTTCGTGCCTTGCCACCTTAGTCATCATCTTGGTGTGACTAACATGAACCTTGGTGTGTGTTCTAAACAGCTCACAGAGGGAATGTCGTCACCTCCTTTGTTATATTAATACAAGTTATGCCTCTTTTAATGTATCACAAGACCATTCTGATTTCCTTCACACACTGACCATCATTGTCAATTTCTATTCCTTACTACTGTTCAGACTGTCCTCCTGTGATGTTCTGGGCATGGGAATAGCAGAGTGGGCAAGACAGATGAGGCTCTCACCTGCATAGGGTTCACAGCCTGGGGAGGAAGATCCACCAGGGTGGAGGAATGGCTGTGATGGGTGTCAGGAAGGAAGGGTCCAGGCAGTGATGGGTTAGCAGTGATGAGTTAACCTGTTCACAGGTTAACAGGGTTCAGATCTGGATCAGTAGGGGTGGAAGCACCTGAGGAAGACTCCCTCAACAGCCCCTGCAGGATGCGCAGCGTGGCCTGGTAAGGAGGCATGAGTGGGAAGGAGACGAGGTGAGGAGACAACAGCACGTGCAAACCAGGGGTGAGGAAGGATGTGACATGCCAATGAGTGCATAGACGTCCTGGACAGAAGTGACTGCATGAGAGAGGGAGGCAGGAGGAGGATAGGACAAGGCCAGAGACTGGAGCCAGGCTGGTCTTGAGAGGGCCTGTGAATGAATCTAAGCCAGGCTTCTGCCTTCTGCAAACACTAGCACCAGGCCCTTTAAGCAGGGAGTGGCCTGATTAGCTTTTCAGCTCGCTCACTTGAGTCTTTTTCACATATCCTCTTACAAAGTCCCATTCCTTCTCCAACTCCCTTCCCGGGACTGTGTCCTGGTGTAGCTACATGGTAGACTTCACTGTGTGCAATTATGGCATTCTATGTGAAAATACATATTTGGATTTTGATTCTGTTCCTTTCCGCTCCACTCAGTTTTGCTAAGTGCGTTTCCTTGGGCTTGTTCCAGGTTGATGCATGTTTTGAGCTGGATAGAGCTGTGTGGCCCTTCCAAGTGTCCTCCTGGCTGAGCTAGATCCCTTCAGGAGCAAACACTGGCTTCCTGTTTGGACCTCCCTGACTTAATTGAACTCACCTTTGCCACCATCTCTGAGGGTGCAGATGTAGCCATGCCCATCAGCTGTGTGGCCATCCTGGAGCCTGTCTGGGCTATGTGCTGGTACTACTTCTAGGGACTGTCACCTGCAGGGTGTGTGGGTCTCCATGCTGGAGCTGCTTAGGGCCTATCTTGGTACAGCTGCCATGTAGGCCCAGTTCCCTAGACTGGGTGGCTTATAAACAACTGCCATTTAGTTCTCACAGTCCTGGAAGCAGGGAGTCCCAGATGAGAGTACCAGCATGGTCAGAGTCTGGGGAGGGCTCCCTCTCTTTTGGGGTACAGGTTGCTGTCTTCTTGTGTCCTCAGGTGGCAGAAAAACTGAGAACTCTCTAAAGCCTCTTGTAGGGAGCTAATCCCATTCATGAGAGCTCTATTGTCATTACTGATCATCTCCCTTGAAGGCCCCACCTCCTCACACCATCACCAAGGGGGTTAGGATTTGCGCATATGAATCTTGGGGGACATAAACATTCAGCCTATTGCAGATTCTCTATACAGTCCTCTGAGGACCTAAGAGAAAGATTACTTCCCATATTGTCCTGTCTGACTCTTGAAAATGAGCCCAGTGACACCATGACCAAAAAGGAAGGCTTTTAGGAGGCAACGCCTGTGAAACTTATGAAACATCCGAAGAGGACTCGGCCTTAATCTGGAACCCTTCTGAAAGGCCTTCCGCTTAGAGAGACACTGAAATGCTGATTCCATTGTCAGATGGCCCAAATGCTTATTTTGGTCAACACCTGAAAGCAATTTGGAACTTTCTAATTACTCTTCTGGAAAATAGACTGAATCCCACTCCACAAATGTGGCTGGCAGATACTGGGTGCCAAAGTGAGAAAGCTCTACGGCTGGCTCTCTTATGAACTACAGGTCCCTCTTGACTTGTAGCCCCCAGTGGGGCTTCGGGTTGTCCTGGTCCCAGTCAGAACCCCAGCTTTCGTCAGCCTGTTAGATGAGTCTGCTGAGCCTCTTTTGATCTTCTGTGCTGTCACCTCTAGTGCAACTCTGGGCTTGCTCTTGGAGCTCTGCCATGGCACTAGGCAGGCTTTAGTACAGACTGCACCCGGCTCCCTCCCAGGAAGGACATGGCTCCCTTGGCAAGTACAGCAGAAGTATCTGCTCCTGTTGAGACGTCTGGCTTCACTCACTTTCCTCCACTGCCTTGTCAAACTTTGTCCCGGTTGTATCAGGAGTGTGACTCTTTTACCCTTTCCTGCCTGGCTTAAGTGGGCTGCCAGATTTCTGGGTTGCAACTGACAATTAGCAGGCTTTACTGTTAATTACCAGAGTAATGGCATAGCTAATTTCACTGATCGTGCAGAAATAGTTATCAAAGCAGCATATTTGAGTGAGAATAGCTGATTTTATAAAGTCATGAAGTTGTGATCTTACAAAGGTTGAAAATTCAAAGCCAGCACCACTTGGATGCTGTGGTGTTGAATTAGCTAATTACAGTGGTTTTACATCTGTGTTTGATCATTATTAAAAAAAGTTTCTTCCTCCCCAATACACACACACACACACACACACACACACACAAGCAGACAAAACACTATCAAACAGTTTCTCTTTGAATTTAAAATTACTCTTGCGGGCAGGAAGGTTTCTGAATCACAGATGAAAATTTGGACATCAGAGAGATTTTTCTCCCCTTCTAAAGGAAAAAGAATTTTCTCTATATAAGAAGGAAAAGAAAATACATAGATTTGAAAGAAAATTTTCACCAGGGCAATATGGAGTAGGAAACACCAAATTCCTGTGTGGACAAATTTGAATGTTGCTCTGATGAGGTAAAATGCCAACTTAAAGAGACTGATAAAGAGAAAACATACTAGTCTTAAGACCAAGTTCAAGACTAAGGGACCACTTCTTCCTGAGCAGAGCACACTCAGAGGCTGGTGTTCCATCAACTGTCTAATGAAGGGAAGGGGTGCTGGACACCTGCAAACCAAGAAATTCCCAGCTTGTCTCAAAATTTATTTTTTGAAAGGAACTTTTAAGAATTACACCATTCTTTTTTTTGGTTGAGACAGGGTCTTACTATGTAACCCGTGGTAGAGTGCTGTGGCATCATTGCTCACAGCAACCTCAAACCTCACTTAGGGCTTAAGTGATTCTCTTTCCTCAGCCCCCCAAGTAGCTGGGACTACAGCACCTGCCACAACACCCAGCTATTTTTTTGTTGTTGTTGTAGTTGTCATTGTTGTTTGGCAGGCCTGGGCTGGTTTGAACCCGCCAGCCTGCTGAGATACAGGTGATGAGCCAGAATTATACCATTCTTTGATGAACAAATAAGTCATTGATCTGTGTAAAAGTTTTGTTCTTTGAATGAATTATCAATTTCTAAAAGGACACTATCATTGCAAATGAAAGAAATATGTCCACTTTATTAAGTACTAAACACAATAATTGTGTTCCTATAATTTCTATGTGTTTCAGTAATTTCTACCATTGAGCTGTGTCATTTGGGCAATCATATTTTCACAGATTGTGCTATACTTTTTTCTTTGTTTTGTTTCTTTGCTTTCTGGGATTTAATGAATGCCAATAACTGAAGTAGAATAATACGTAGCTATGCAGTGTTTGTTTCTTTTGGTTCTTACCAATCATCTTGTAAAATATGAAAATGTTGGGTGGCGCATGTGATTCGAGGAGTAGGGTGCCAGCCCCATATAAGGGAGGTGGTGGGTTCGAACCCGGCCCTGGCCAAAAAAAAAAAAAAACCTGCTAAAAAAAAAAGAAAATGTTAGCTCTTGCATTGTCAGACAAGAATCTAGTTAATTACGAAAACCTATGGCTGACATCAAAGTTAAGATGGGGACAAAGCAAGGATGTCTGCTCTTAATTGTCACCCCTATTTAACACAGAGAGGGATTGTAACTATGATGGCATTTCTGCAGGATGTCAGGGACTGTGCTACAGCCTTTGCATTATGGCGTTTTGTAACATGGTGATATAGGGATGATTTCCCCTGCTTTACACATGAGGAAACAGCAGCTGAGAAAGGTTATGGCTTTGTCCAGAGTTTTCACAGCAAGTTACTGTTGGGGCAGGTGTTCGCCACCTAAAGAGAAGTGCTGTTCACTGCCTTGCACGAGGCTCCTTCCACCAGTGATAGAAATCTGGATACAGAGAGGGGCCATGAGCAGGCTGCTTCTGGAAGTCAGAGTGCCAGGATGTCTCTCCAAATACTATGTGCTCTCCTTGGTTTCTTTACACTGGGTAGTTGTAAACTGAACTATTATTGGTAGATCTTGAAAGTTTTCATAATTTTGAAGTCCTGCATGCTAAAAAAAAAAAAAAAGACAAAAAAAGAAAGAAAAGCAGGAAAAAAAAACCAAAAGAAAAGAGAGATTTTCTTCTTTCTCTAGTGAAAAACAAATTCTAATTCCAACTGGGAAGTTAAAAAGCATCAGATACAGCACTTCTATTTTAATGCCTTTTAAATCACTAAGGTCACTTTAATATATTATCTGCTTTTTCTCATGAAAATATGTTGCCCATTAAGTAAAATAGACTAGGATAGTTTAGTCAAGTGAGGTTTCATTTTCTTAGGTTATAAATTAATTTTTATGAGACATTGGCATCAGGTTGAGAGCAGAAGACTCCATCAAAGCAGGACTACAAGATCCAGCAATATATTACAGGGCTGGGCATGTTCTTTTGCACTGGACCACTATACGGTGAGCCAGGAATCCCGCGTGGATGCCTCCCCAGCCAAACGCCAGCTTTACTCTCCATCCACCTGGGCTGTTCTTTTTGTATCCACCCCAGACTTCTGGAGGGGAGAGTAGGGGGAAGAAGAGATGAGAAGAAAGGAGGGGGAAAATATTTCTGCTTGCTTCCACCACTATTTCCATTTTCTCCTTCCTCCCTGTGGCCACAGGGGCCAGGTGTGAAGGAAGGAAGGATATTCTACCCAGAGTATTCGGTTAGAACACTGTCCCTGCATAACTAAGCTCAATGGCGAACGATTGTCAACTATGTTAGGTCATGGGGGCCAAAAGCCATTTAATATTCACATATGTGATTGCAGCGACTGGAAAACGTGTAGTAGGAGAAAGCGAGTCTGCTTGATGTGCACTGAGAGACTGAAACTCTCAACTCATTTTGGGAATTAATATTTCTGAGTTTCTCTGTTAAGTTAATTGGCTACTTATTCTTTCATTGTATTATCTGCCCTTGTTAGCAAAAAGACATTAGCATCTGTCAAATGCTTAAGAACATTTTCTAGGGAAAAGCATTATATCTAAAAAATTATTACTGTTCTGGAGGTGGCAAAAAGAATCAGGCAGTACAGCTGTTCTGAGCGTGTGTGTGTTTGTATGTGTTTTTCCTCTTTCTGTTTCTGGTGGCATCATTATTATTATGTGGTAAACTGTAATAATCGAGCATGGTAATAACTATTTATTTATTTTTTGAGACAGAGTTTCACTTTGTTGCCCTTGGTAGAGTGCCGTGGTGTCATAGCTCACAGCAACCTCCAAATCTTGGGCTCAAGAGATCCTCTTGCCTCAGCCTCCCAAGTAGCTGGTACTACAAGTGCCCAGCACAACATTTGGCTATTTTTTTAGAGAGAGGGTCTTTCTCTTGTTCAAGCTGGTCTTGAACTCAGGTAATTCACCCACCTCAGCCTCCCAGAGTGCTGGGGTTACAGGTATGAGCCACCATACCTGGTTAGCATGATAATAATCATAAAATAGTCATAGTAAAAAATGCATGTCACCCTATTAGCAAGAGGATGCCTTCCTACATTCTGAACATTTAGTTGCTGTTTATGTGTCTTTTTAATTAGGGCAGTCTCTGGAGATGATTGAACTCTTTCCTGTCTCTCTGATCTAGCCCATTAATGAAGTATAATAGTTGCTCATTTCAAAATGAAAGTGTTCAGCAATATGCCTTTCAGCCTTTGAAATAAAGTAATTGGAAGATTTAGGTAATTGCTCTTTTCACTTTTTCTTCAGAGGTGGAAACATTTAGCTGGACACAGATATGTTAAGGAGTGCATGTGGATATTTTGTCAAAAGTTCAAAAAATAAGATTTTTGATTTTAATAAGAAAATTGAGACTTGCTATTCATCTGTTTCTCCAGCTCACTTTCCTAGGAGACCAGATCCCTGTTTTTCATCTAGTCCTGTGGGGTGAGAGTTATCTGGCTCATCCATGCTAAGCTGGAGATGAACTTTGGAAACACAGGGGGCCAAATTGTGCTGTTTTATTCACAGCAGTGACTGTAGAGCAGTATTTTTCAATCAAATATATGATATTAATACTGTTCTTAACACACCATCCAGTCAACACCAATTCTGCTTTTTAACGAACTCCTCCAATAAGTGCTAATGATAACAGCATTATCAACTACTGTTTGCTGGGTATTTTGTTTTGTGCATTTTATTGTGTGCTAAAGGCTTAAAACCCCATGTCATTTTATCTTCACAACAATTCTCTGAATTATATACAATTCACAAATAAGGAGAAGAGGTTCCCATAAGTTAAAATAACACTTACCAGACCTTCCAGAAGAGCATTTGCTAGAGACTTTTCTGGGAAAGAGTCTCCGCAGTTAGTGGCAGACCAACCCAAGTCTCTCTGGCTCCAAAGCCTTATGTACTGCATTGGTGTACTTCACCACCACTAGCAAAAGGTCTTGTTCTTTTCTATAATTAAAAGAGGTTAGTAAATTAAGCTTTTTAAAATTTATTTTTATTAAAGTTTTTTTATATCAAGGGTAGAGTACTTGCCTAACTGATGTCTGCTGAAATGGAAGGACAAGGCTGAAGTCCAGGGTCTCACTGCATTTTCCTGGTGATGAGGAAATCTCAGCCTTCATTCACTTTTGTGTCCCCACAGCACAGGGGCAAGGAGGGTTCTTCCCTCACAGGCTGATACTCCCTTGCTGGACCTGGGGCCCTATTCTAGAGTTTTTTTTGCCTCTCTACTGCTATTCCCTGTCTCCCCAGAAGAGTCTAGCAAATACTCTTCTGGAAGGTCTGGTAAGTGTGTAATGCCTGGACATTTCATCTGTTTGCTATTACCCACCTTGGTACAATGTGGAATCCCTCCTGACCAGGTAGTATAGATTTAATTCTTTCTTGTAAACTGTTTAGAAAAATTTGAAACATACACAACAGGCAGAACAGTATAATGAATCTCTTTATATCTGTAACTTTGAACAGTGATTACTCTTGGCAAATTTTGTTTCACCTATGTTGATCACTTTCTCTCTCTCCCCCCCCACCACCGTGATTATTTTGAAGTCAATGTCAGACATTGTATTGTCTCATCTATGCATATGTCAATATGTATGTATAAAGTTTAACTATGCTTTCCAAAACATACTTCTAATACCATTATCACGTTTAACAAATGAACAAAAAGTATTCAAATTTCCCTGATTTTCTCATAATTTTATTTTATAATGTTTTATTTTAAATCAAGTTCCAAATAAACATGATGTATTGCAATATGTTAAATTTTTTTTTTTTTTTGAGACGGAGCCTCAAGCTATCCCCCTGGGTAGAGTGCCATGGCATCACAGCTCACAGCAACCTCTAACTCCTGGGCTCAAGCGAGTCTCCTGCCTCAGCCTCCCAAGTAGCTGGGACCACAGGCACCCGCCACAACGCCTGGCCATTTTTTGGTTGCAGCCATCATTGTTGTTTGGTGGGCCCGGGCTGAGGATTCGAACCCGCCACCTTAGGTGTATGTGGCTGGCACCTTAGCCGCTTGAGCCACAGGCGCCGAGCCACAATATGTTAAAATTTTTAAACTCCTTTTGAATTTGTAGGATTTCTCTTCTAAAACAAACTCATATTGTTTTTATCTGATATTTATTTGTTGGAGAAACAGAGTTATTTGTTTTATGCAATAGCATAGTGTTACATGTGGTAAAGGACCAGTTATATTTCATTTTTAAAAAATGTTAATAGATCACAGACCAATACTTGACTAATACCTAAGAATTAATTGCTTGAAAATATAAGTAAAAAGGTACCACTCCTGAGTTTTTATACTTAAATTCAGCAGACATAAAATTACATTTCAAATAAATATATTCATAACAAATGTAGGCAAAAAGAGAAGAATTACATGAGCTATATGCATTGTTCATTGAAAGTGAATGTATAGGTATATTGAAAATTGTAATTATATTCACAAATTGTGTCCTTATATGATTATAATGAAACAAAATCGTGAGTAAAACAGTAGTTTCCTGTATTAGGAACACTTTGTGTAGAAATATGTAGAACACTATCTATACTATTTGAATGTATATAAACATCATATATATTACTATTAAAAATTTTTACATAACAAGGAACTTGCTTCTTGCTTGTAATTTAGTTAATTTAGGTTGAATTGAAGAAAGCATTACTTACATAGTATAATGTAGTTGTAAACTCCTTTCTGCTTTGTTTTAACAATGTTTATATCAGAGAAAATAGAGGTATGTTGATGGGAATGGAAGAAGAGATTTTAAAACAATTTTAGCAAACCTAGTATGCTCATTTTGAACTTATATCCAAAATTTAGAAAATGAAACTTTATTTTCAAAATTTGTCTTTAATCCTTTCTCAATAGCCAGTTCCAACAGTAGTTAATGTTATAGTTAGGTTTACATGATCTTTTATACAGTCTGACAATCTCTAACTTTTAATTGAAATATTTAGCCATTTATATTTAATATGATTAATGATGTGGTAAGCTTTCTTTCATTCTTTTGTTTTATTAAATGATAGCTGTGTACATTAATGTGGTAAGCTTTCAATTTGCCATTTTTCTGGTTGTTTTCTGTTTGTCTGCTCTGTTATTCAAATATTCCTTTTATAGCCTTCTTTATCTGCAATAAACAATCTAGTACCCATATTCTTTGGGAATAATTGGGCACTTTCTATGATTTCATTTTATCTCACTATTGGTAGAGATATTATTAAACTTATTTTTTATAGTGGATTCCCTAGCCTTCACAAGATACACTAAGATATATATGTATATATATATGTGGCACCCATAGCTCAGTGATTAGGGAGGTGGTCACATACACTGAGGCTGATAGATTCAAGCCTGGCCTGGGCCTGCTGAACAACAATGACAACTGCAACCAAAAAATAGCTGGGTGTTGTGGTCGGCGCCTATAGTCCCAGCTACCTGGAAGGCTGAGACAAGAGAATTGCTTAAGCCCAAGAGTTTAAGGTTGCTGTGAGCTGTGATGCCATGACATGCTACTGAGGACAACACAGTGAGACTCTGTCTCAAAAAAAAAGATATATATATATATCTAAATATATATATAAACATATATATAAACTTATATATATCTCATTATATATATAAACATATATAAACTTATATAGATAAATAATCTACTACAAAAAATAAATTTCAGTATATATATATATATGCACACATATATCTCATTATAATGCTGTTCAAATATCATACTACTTCATGTATAGCGTAAGACCTTATAATGGTATATTTTCATGTCTTCATTTCCACACTTTGAGCTATCGTTGTCATGTAGTTTCTTTTATGTATGATACAAGTCCTAAAATACAGTTACTAATTTTGCTTTAGCTAGTCAATTAGATATTAAATAAACTAAAAATAAGAGAAAAAGTCTTTGATAAATAACTTAATTTTTACCATTGCCAGTGCTATTCATTTCCTTGTATAAATATAAGGGTTTTTATTTGTTACTCATTTCTTACATTTTATTTGATTTTGTTCTTTTCTTAAATTTCAGGTTAATTTGAGGGTACAAAAAATAGATTAAAATATTTGCATTTGTTAGGTACAGTCCCTCTTATAATTGTGTCCTGCCCTGAAGAGTATGCCACCCACCCTAACATTGTGTCCATTAAGCAGGAGCACACCTATCCACCTCTTTTCTCTCTCCTCCCTCTCTCTTCCCCACTCTCCCCAACTTGAATTTACTTGAGTTTTTCTCTTATTTGGGCATATATTAGATCATCTACTGGATTCGTATTAGTATTAAATATATTGGATGCTTGCTTTTCCATTCTTGTGATGCTTTACTAAGAAAAATATGTTTCAACTTCATCCAGGTTAATACAAAAGATGTAAAGTCTCCATCTTTTTTAAGGGCTGAATAGTATTCCAGTATACATATACAATAGTTTGTTAATCCATTCCTGGGTTGGTGGGCATTTAGGTTATTTCCATATTTTGGTGATTGTAAATTGATCTGCAATAAACAATCTAGTGCAAATGTCCTTATGAAAAAATAATTTTTTTCTTCTGTGTAGATGTCTAGTAATGGGATTACAGGATCAAATGGGAGATATAATTTGAGTTCTTTGAGGATTTTCCATATTTCTTTCCAAAGAGGTCATATTGGTTTGCAGTCCTACCAACAGTTTATAAGAGTTCCCTTCTCTCCACATACATGTCAGCATCAGTAGCATTGAGACTTTGTGATGTGGGTTATTCTCCCTGCGGGTAAGTGATATTGCAGGGTGATTTTGATTTGCATTTCTCTGGTGATGAGGGATGATGACCCTTTTTTCATATATTTGTTAGCCGTTTGTCTATTTTCCTCTAAGACGATTCTATTCGTGTCTCTTCCCCTGTGGTAGATGGGATTGTTTACTCTTTTTTTGGTTGATCAATTTGAATTTTCTGTAGATTCTAGTTATCAATCTTTTGTCAGATTTATACCATGCAGGTATCTTTTCCCATTGTGAAGGTTGTCTTTTTTCTTTAACTGTTGTGTCTTTAGCTGTGCAGAAGCATTTCAGCAGAATTAGTACCATTTGTTTATTTTTGTTATTGTAGAGATTGCTACTGAAGTCTTCTTCATAAAATCTTTCCCTAGTCTGACATCCTCAAGAAGTTTTACCACACTTTCTTCTAGGACATTTAGAATTTCTTTAGGATATTTATTATTTCATGTCTTAGATTTAAATCTTTTATCCATCTTGTGTCAATTCGTGTAAGTGGTGAAAGGTGTTTTATTCCTTTACATGTGGTTATCCCAATTCTCCCAGTACCATTCATGGAATAGGTAGGGATTCTTGCTCACAGTATATGCTTTGGTTTGGTTTATCAAAGATAAGGTAGCTATAAGAAACTGGTTTCATCTCTTGGTTTTCTATTCAGTTCCATATATCTATGTCTCTATTTTTATGTGCTAATACTATGCTATTTTGATCACTGTGGACATGTAATATAACCTGAAGTCTGGTTGAGTGATGCCTCTGGATTTGTTTTTATTATTAAGAGTTACCTTTGCTATGTGGGGTTTTCCCTGGTTCCATACAAAATGAAGTATTATTTTATCCAATTTTCAAAGTATCATGTTGGTATTTTAATGAGGATTGCATTGAATCTATAGATTTCTTTGGGTAAAATAGACAATTTAACAATGTTGATTCTTCCCGGGGAAGAGCATGGCATGTTCTTCCATTTGTTAATGTCTTCCACTATTTCTTCTCTTAGGGTTACATAATTCTCTTTGTAAAGATCCTTCACCTCTTTTGTTAGATATATTCCTAAGCATTTCATTTTCTTTGAATCTACTGTGAAGGGAATTGTATTCTTGATTAGCTCCTCAATTTGGCTGTTGTTGGTGTATACAAAGACTACTGATTTGTGGACTTTGATTTTATACCCTGAGATGTGAATGTATTTCTTTCTTTCTTTTTTTTTTTTAGACAGAGTTTCACTATGTTGCCCTCAGTAGAGTGCTGTGGCATCACAGCTCACAGCAACCTCCAACTCTCGGGCTTAAGTGATTCTCTTGCTTCAGTCTCCCAAGTAGCTGGGACTACAGGTGCCCACCACAACATCTGGATATTTTTTTGTTGCAGTTGTCATTTTTGTTTAGCAGGTCCAGGCTGGGCTTGAACCCACCAGCCTCGGTGTATGTGGCTGGCACCCTACTCACTGAGCTATGGGTGCTGAACCATATACCACCATTGAAATACCAATGTACTTCTTGATCACTTCCAGGAGTTTTGTGGTTGAATCTCTGGAGTTTTCTAAGTATAAGATCATATCATCAACAAAAAGCAAGAGTTTGACATCCTCTGCTCCCAGTTGGATGCCATTTATGGTCTTCTTTTGCCTGATTACAATGGCTAGAACTTTCAGAACTATATTGAATAGTAGTGGTGATACTGGACATCTTTGTCTGGTTCCAGTTCTAAGTGGAAAAGCTTTCAGGTTTACTCCATTCAGTATAATATTAGCTGTGGCTTTGTCATAGTTGGCTTCAATTAGCTTAGGAAATGTGACACTTGGGCAGCACCTGCAGCTCAGTGGGAAGGGCGCCAGCCACATATACCAAGGCTGGTGGGTTCGAACCCAGGCCAGGCCAGCTAAAACAAAAATGACAACTGCAATAACAACAACAACGACAACAACAAAAATAGCTGGTGTTGTGGCAGGTGCCTGTAGTCCCAGCTACTTGGGAGGCTGAGGCAAGAGAATCTCTTAAGCCCAAGAGTTTGAGGTTGCTATGAGCTATGATGCCATAGAACTCTACCCAGGGTGACAGCTTGAGATTCTGTATAAAAAAAAAAAAAAAAAATAAATAAATAAATAAAAGAAATGTGCCACTTATGCCTATTTCCTTTTTTAAATACCATTTTCTTAAGTGTTCATGTTAGAAAAGGATGCTGAATTTTATGAAATGCTTTTTCTGTATCTTTTGAGAGGATCATATGATCTTTGTTTTTACTGAATTACATTTATGGATTTGCATATGTTAAACCAGCCTTGCATCCCCTGGGATGAAGCCTAATTGATCATGATGTAAGCTGGAGTCTATTAGCCAAGATTTTATTGAGTATTTTTGCATTCATATTCATATAAAATTGGTCCATAGTTTTCCTTTTTATCTGGGTCCTTTCCTGGTTTTGGAATCAGGGTGATGGGTTTGCTTCATAGAATATATTGGGGAAGGTTTTTTCCTTTTCAATGTTTTGGAATAGGTTCTGCAGTATAGATATAAGCTCATCTTTGAAAGTTTGATAGAATTCTGGTGTGAAGCCATCTGGTCCAGGGCTTTCTTTTTGTTGTTGGAAGCTTTTTTATTGTTTCTTCAATTTCAGAGCTTGTAGTATTCAGTATAATATTCTGTTCAAAAGATTTATTTCTTTTTTATTAAGTCTCGGGAGATGGTGTGATTCCAGGAATTGATCCACTTCCTCCACATTGTCAAATTTCTGGGTAAAGAGTTTCTGGTAGTAGTCCAAAATAATCTCTTGTATCTCTGTGGTATCAATTGCTATTTCCCCCTTTTAATTTCTGATTGAGGTTATTAGAGATTTTACTTTTCTGTTCCTAGTTAATCTGACCAATGGTTTATCTATTTTATTTACCTTTTTGAAGAACCAATTTTTTTGTTTCATTAATTTTCTGACTGTTTCTTTGTTTTGAATTTCATTTATTTCTGATTTAATTTTGGTTATTTCTTTTCTTCTCCTAGGTTTGGGATTGGATTGATCTTCCTTTTCCATTTCTTTAAGATGATTCATTAAGTTGTTGATGTGTTCTCTTTTTATTTTTTGGATGTAGGCATCTAATGGGATAAATTTCCCTCTTAGGGCAGCTTTTGCAGTATCCCACAGGTTCTGGCGGCTTATGTCTTCATTGTTGTTATGTTTGAGGAAGTTAATGATTTCCTCCTTTATTTCTTCCTTGACTCAACTGTCATTCAGCATAAGGTTAATTTTCATGTCTTTGTGTGGGGATGTACATTTTTGTTGAAGTTGAGCTCCACCTTTATTGCCTGGTGATCTGAGAAGATACAAGGCATAATTTCAATTCTTTTAATTTTGTTTAGGTTTGATTTGTATCCTAGATTATGATCTATTTTAGAGTATGTTCCATGAGCTGATAAGAAGAATGCGTATTTCTTAGCTTTGGGATGGTGTGTTTTGTATATGTCTATTAAGCCCATATATTTTAGGGTCAAGTTTAGGCCCGTTGTATGTTTGTTTAGTTTCTGTTTAGAGGATCTTTCCAGCTCTGTAATAGGGGTATTAAAGTCCCCAGCTATTATGGTATTATGAGATAATCCCATATTGCTCAGACCAATTAAGGTCTATTTCATAACTCTGGGAGCATTATTGTTGGATGCATGAATATTTAGAATTAAGATGTCCTCTTACTATATTGTTCCCTTGACTAGTATAAAGTGACAGTTTTTGTCTTTATTGACTTTAGTTGCTTTGAATTCACTTGTATTTGAAAATAAGATTGAGACCCCCTTCTTTTCTTCTGATTTCCATTTGCCTGAAATATTGTTTTCCAACCCTTCACACTAAGTCTTTTTTTGTCCTTTGATGCTAGGTGTTGTGTCTAGAAACAGTGTATAGATGGCCTGTGCTTTTTTTGTCCAATCAGCTATCCTGTGCATCTTCAGTGTGGATTTTAAGCCATTTACATTTATTGAGAGAATTTATAAGTGTGGTGTTCTATTTATCTCATTTTGTGAAAATTCATTATTTAGTTTTATCTCTTTAGTTTCTGGGTGTTTACTTTGCTGGTGGTTCATTGTGATGGTCAGTGTGGAGAATAGTACTAAGTATTTCCTGTAGAGCTGGTCTTGTGGCAAATTTCCTCAATGTTTGTATATCAGTAAAAGATTTGATTTCTCCATCAGTTTTATTTTTTTATTTTTATTATTTTTTTTTTTCTAACTGAGAGTCATTTATTTCTTTTGTCATTGCCGAACATTCCCCAGGTCTTACTCACCAGAAATTAACATAGCTTCTTCCGTTTCTCCTCCCTAACAACCCTCATCTATTGGAAGGGCTTTAAGGGTGCACTCCCAATGAAAATGCAGAGTGGATATGCCAAGTCCTTTGCTACCTATCCTGGCAGTATCCAATTCAGGTTTTCTCCATCAGTTTTAAAGCTTAGCTTAAGAGGATATAGAATTTTGGGCTGAAAATTATTTTGCTTAAGAAGGTTAAAGGTAGATGGCCATTCTTTTCTGGCTTGGGAAGTTTCAGTCAAGAAGTCCACTGCTACTGTGATGGATCTGCCCTGTAGGTCAATTGGTGCTTACTCATGGCTGCTTGCAAACTTTTTCTTTTGTCTTGACTTTGGATAGGATTATGACAATGTGTCTTGGAGATGTTCTGTTTGAGTTGAGATGACCTGGAGTTCAATATCTGTCTGAAATAAATGTGTCAGAATCTTTGGTGATACTTGGGAAATTTTCATTTATGATATCCTCCAATAGGGCTTCCATTCCTTTGGGACAATCTTCTTCCCCTTCAGGGATATCTGTAATTCATATATTTGAATGCTTCATGAAGTCTCATAATTCTCTGAATGAATATTCTGCCTTCTCTTCTTTCTTTCCTGTTTAACTGCCTGTGCTAGCTCAAAAGCTTTGTCCTTTAGCTCTAAGATCCTTTCTTCTCCTTCATCTAATCTGTTATTGACACTTTCTACTATATCTTTAAGTTCTCTGACTCCTTCAATTCCTTAAGCTCTGCTATATCCTTTCTATATTCTTCATATCATTCATCTCTTATTTGGTTCTGTTTTTGGACTTCCTTTTGATTATTTTCTACTTTCTGAGCGATTTACTTCATTGTTTTTAGTATCCACATTTTAAATTCTTTTTCTGTCATTTCCATCATTTCTTTATAGGTGGAATCCTCTGCAGTAGCTACCTCATGACTGATTTTTTCTGGTGCCAAGATTTTTCTGTTGGTTTCTCCTCATGAGTATTTTCTTCTTGTCTGCTTCCTCTTCCTACTTTTTCCTTTCACTTCTTCCTTCTCTTCAATTACTTGGCTTTTTGCTGAAGTGTTGACGTATCCTTTTGTTAGAGGGCCAACAGGAAGAGGAAAGTGAAAAGTGAGAAGGAAAAAAAGAAAGAAAAAGAAAAAGGGGAGGGACTAAAAGGAAAAGTTGACAAAAAGAAGAAAAGAAATAGAGAGATGGGAATCATAGTGCTGGGAATCTTCTGTGCTGGCTCTCCACTGCTCCTGACCTCTTCATTGGCTCCTGGAGTTTCCTTCCACCTCCCTGCTCCCCAACAGTGACACCTCCAGTCAGAGGTGGCTGGAATCCTTTCTCCCTCATCTCACCACCAGTGCTTCAAAGGAGATGTCTCTAAACTGCCATCTTGCTCTGCCTCCTAAGTTTTTATATGATATCATATTTCTTTTGCCTGAAAATTTTTCTTTAACATTTTTCATAGTGCATGTCTGCTATAAATGAATTATTCTATTTTGTTTATATGGAAAACTATTTTGCCTTTATTTAATAAAGATATTTTCATTTAGTATAGGCTTCTGGGGTGGTAGTTTATTTTCAATGCTTTAAAGATATAAGTCTTGTTTTCTGATTTGTGTGATTTATGATGCTTCTTGGATCTGTAATTTGATCTCTTATGCTATTATTAAAACATATTTAGCATTATTACTTTTAATGTTTATTCAGGTATGTTTTCTATATCTACTTTTTTGGAACACTAATAATTTCCCACAGTTCTTGGGAGTACTGTATTTTTTTTTTCAGTCTTTCCCCCCCGCCTTTGTGTTTAATTTTGGATAATTTTTACTGTTCTATTTCCAAAAGAATCAAATCTTTTTTCAGTTGTGTCCAGTCTATCAAAAAGCCTGTTAAGGGAATTCTTTATCTCTAATATCATCAAGATAAAGAATTCTTTTAACATTTAAAATTCCTTTTACTTCCCTTGCCTTTTCACTTTCTTATAGTTTGAAAATTTCCATATGTTTATATATGTTGTCTTCCTTTCCTGACAAATTGATTAAAATATTAGTTATTTTTAATTCCTCTGTTCAGTTGTTCTAACATCTAGTCTATTGATTACTTTGCCTTTTGACAATAGTTTGATTTCACTTTCTTATTTGTATGTCTTGTAAGTTCTGATTGACTGCAGGACATTTTGCATAGAATAATAGATTTTGAGGTAATAGTATTTATATCTGGAAATGGTTATACTTGTTTTGCTGGGCTGTTAGTATGAGAGATGAGCCATTTTAGTTAGCAGTTAATCTGGGTTTGGTTTTTGTTATTGTTGGTACCATCAGTGCATCTAAGACTTCAAATTTTTGGAGCATTAGCCTGCTCTTATCTTGTATTTAGAGATGGGCTTTGAGTGCTAAAGAGTTTTCCTCAGTTTTCTACTCACACAGTATCTATCAGCTATCACTACACATCTGATGCATGGCAAGAGGGTGGAAGGAGGTCTCCAAAATTCTATTTTGTATTCATTGTTGTGCTACGGCTATTTCATAAAAGCTCATGAGAGCTAGCTGTGAACATCTCTTTCCAACTCCATGTTTGAAGAAGTAGCTTGAAATAAACCATAATGGGAATATTTACACCATGAAAATTGGCCGACATTGGAAATCTGGGCTTTTTCACTTAGTTAAGCATTTGCTAGCAGTTCTCACCTGAGTGGGTAAGTATCCTTCTCCTGTGCTAAAAACAAAACAAAACAACAACAACAACAAACCCCATAGCCCTCTGCTTTTTATCAGAGTAAGATTCTGAGCCTAGGAGGTTTTTTTGCACCTTTAAGGATTAGAAGATTTTAATTCCATCCTTCCTCAAACAGTGAGGGATCTTTACCTATGCCCTGGAAAGAGTTTTCCATATCTTTCCTCAGGACATATACCTTTTGTTTCCATTTATCTTTCAGAAACTATGGATCTTTGTGCCCTCGTGGGTGGAAAGACTATTATTTTTTTCCCAGTGGCTTAAAGATTTTGATTTATAGGAGGGAAGGACATGGAATGAAAGTGGGGTTTTGTGTCTATCTTTCTGCTTCCATTGATCACCTCCTGATGCTTGCATGCTTGTGCCTCTGTGGGATCCTTTTCTCAAACTACTGTCCTTCCCCTAATGTTTCTCAGAAAGAATCAGTAGAGGCCTTTGGAGAAGAAATCATGAGCAACTACAGACTTCCCTTATATCTGGAGCACTCAGCTATTTCATACTGACATTCTAGCTAAGACTTAACCTTTAAGAATTCATTAAAATTTATCTGATTTTTTCTGTGGTTTCCACTTCTTCTAAGACTATGCCAAATGTGAATAGTACATGTGCCTCATATTACCTTGGAAAGACTTGTCATTTATGGAAAGTGGTTCACTTAGTTGCCTAGTGACCACAGCTTTATGATGGGCTCAAGAGAAAAATTATTATTCTGTAGATTATTCAGTTTTTTCTTATTATCAATGTGGGAATGATGTGTTCTGAAGTTTTCTACAGTCTAAGCAGAAGCACATCCTATGCAGAAACTGTTTCTGTGTTTCCACTTAAATTTTTTTTTTTTTTACAGATTTTTGAGGTATAATTTATGTATAGTAAGTTACACATATACAAAGAATATAATTGGATGAATTTGACATATATGTACAAGTGTAAGATCATGCCACAATCAACATAATGATCATATCTATTGTTTTCTCATGGCCCCCTATAAGTTATCCTCCCCTTCCCTAGACCCCCATATCTTGGCAACAACTGATCTGTTTTATGACTCTAAATTATTTTTTGATGAAAGAAATAGATTCCAGCCTTCATAGACTTTTGGGTCACAGTTGACAAATTACTCTTAAACTAACATAACTTATAATGGTCCTATTGCTCTTGAATAATAAATAATTTACAGCACATATGATTCATCACATGAGTTAGAAATGAATTTGGGTGGCCTAAACAGGTTGATGCTCTGTTCAATAAGATGAGTCCACTGACAAGTGGCTAACATGTTAAATTATAATGTTCAATATCTATAAACGTTTCTAAATGCTTACTTATCTATACTTATTGTGGGCCAGTGGTAGACAATTTGTGGACTGCATTGCTCACAATCTTAGTAGTATTTCCTAAATCTGTAATTGTTGATTACAGTCTTGTGGTGTCATTTAACAAGTTTTACTTTTTTTTTTTATTAAATCATAGCAGTGTACATTAATACTATCATGGGGTACAGTGTACTGTTTCTATATACAATGTGAAATATTCTTCTTAGTAAAGTATCTCAAGAATTTAACATATTTTAATAAGCCCATTTTTTTTCCCTGTAAGCTTCTAGTTTTAGAAGCTTCAGATTCAATTTTATTTTCAAAAGTATTTTATCAGTGGTGTTGTGTATATTTCCATTAGGAGGTACATAATGTTTGGTTGTCTTTTTTTTTCATGATTTTAGCAGCCTATTGATGATGGCTAAATTGCCATCATGTGTTAGTTCATCAGAGGTTGCAAAATAATGCTACTCTAATTTTATCATTAATTTCTTAAACAGCTCAGCATCTCTATGAAAAGACACTTCCTTTCATCAACTATTAGACTGTCTTAAGGTAAAGTTCACAAGAAAAGTCTGGATAAATTATACAATTTCTCTCTTTTATTTTGTATATTTTAAAACAATGAGTTAGTGACCCAACATCCTCCAAAATGACCAGTGAGGTTTATTTTGAAATTCATATCACTTTGAACTCATAAAAGTACATCTGATATATTTCAATCAATTGTAGTTATTATTCTAATGTTTAAATTATATCATCTTTGGGGTGAGATTCTTCAAGCTGGCTTCTGTGCCATTTGGAGGTATTTGAGCGCTTTTGAAAGTTTCTGATACAAAATGTTTTAGGTACCCCTTGTCTATTTCCTGACTTGGAATAAAAAATCTTGGTTGGTTTTTTAATGGGAAATGGTATGTAGAGACCATAATCTGGGTGCTAGGAGATCTAAATAATTTTAGTAGCTGCACAATATTCACACATATCAAATTTAGTCAATCACTTTCAAATGATGGACAATCACTATTTTCAGATTTTTTGCCTTGCTTTGGTACACATAATCTTTGGCTACTTACTTTCAAGCCTGGTGTTAGTCAGTGAGTGGAAGGAAGAGATCAGCAAAGTAACAAGCTGTTTTTGTTTCAGCCTAGAGATGCTTCCCAGTCCTCAGACAATGTTAACTATGTAATTGGTGGAGGGAGATGGGAACTCAAGGTAGGATGATTTTCATTCAATCTCTCTATGGTGTAGACTTGAAAAGGGAGAGCAAGAGTAGATTTTTCTGTTAAAATATTCATTGTAGGACTGATGAAATAAGTAAGATGAAGTTTTCTGCAGCCTAATCCTAAGTCTTTTCCAGACTCCATAGATTTTCCTGGAGTGGGAAAGTAACCTAGAATCTGTCACTAACTTAAGTGAATACTGCCGCTGAGCAGACTTGATCATCAATTATGGTGTCTATGAAATCTCCATGGACAATAATAAAACCTGAAACCTGTTCTTCTGACAATATTTTGCTGTTCAAAGTGAGATACCCAAAAACGTCGTAACGACGAACTAAAAAGAAGAGGTGGTTTAGGGAAAATTACACAGAAGCCTATTTTATTTTGTTTTTTAGGATTGGGAGATTGAATGCAGTTGTAGGCAAAGTAGGAGTTTGATAATGAATGTTCCCAGATGGCACTAGAAAACTGTATAGCTTCCTAGTCTTGTCTGTGAATTTGGAATATTTGCATAAAGAAAGATGCTTTTGTAGCTAAACTATAACAATAAATGAGAAAAATGATATTTACTGGAAGGAAAGTATTCTTTCTCTTCTTTGCAAAATACTTTGTGAAAGCTGCTGCTAATTATATTAAAAATTCAGGATGAAAGTGTTAAATAAACAAATAGCATAATAATAAAAAAGAAATAAAGAATAAAGAGGAAAACTATATATCCTCAGACCAGAGAAAGTTGATGTATTTTATTTATTGAACATTTCACTTGTCTGAATATGTATTCATAATGACACCTTCTTTCTTTAATCAGGTTGGAATTACCCAGGAGCAGTCCTTGGTTCCCATCTCTTTCTATTATACAATTATTCGTTGATGGTTTTATCCAGTCTCTGGCTTTAAATACCTACCACATGCTGTGACTTTCAAATTGTTATTTCCAGTCTCGACTAGACTAGTGTGGAGTAAAGACTCCCTACTAGAATAGCTGACAATCTATTCAAACCCTCAAACACTTATTAGTCTATTGGCATTTTGATCTTAATCTATCTTAAATTAAGCTCCTGATCTTGTTCTTTAATTTTGTTTACCATTTAGTCTCCCCCACTGCAAGAAGTAGTATGACTATCAGTGCAATTAATTCAATTGTTAGGACAGGAATCTTGGAGTGTCATTGATGTCTATGTTTTCTTCCAATCACATAGGACTTGCTACTTCTCCTGCCCCTGTTACCACAAGTATCCAAACCACCCTTATTATTAGCTGGGACTTCTGCAACATGTCTAATTCAGTGTCACAGCCTTACTCTTCATTGATCACCAACTGCACTTCAGATACTGTGCTGGGTAGAGGCCCTATCTTAGCTGGTTTGAGACTCATGGAGGGGACAGATGTTAAAACAAGCAACTAGATTATCAAGAGGTACATGCAAAAAAAAGGAAAGCAATAAAGACTAAGGAATATTTTAACTATGCCCCAAAAGATGAGCAGAAAACTGTTGAGGAGATAAAGGGGGAAAAACCTATTCTAGGAAGATTAACAAGTACAAAAACTGTGAAGGCACTTGATATCTTAGGCAGCCATCTAAAAACAGATGTGTGCATACTTCTAGTAATTGAAGGTTTTCTAGGGAATTCACAGATATGGAGAGTTTTAGAAAATCCCTTTCTAAATCTTCAACCTTATCTTTCCTAAAATACTTTTGTTTGAGGAGTTTATGTCCACAATGGCCTTTCACTTTACAATTGGCTCCTTCCAAATCTCACCTGGATATGTTCCATTATGCTAGTGTATAACCCCCCACAGTATTAAATAAAAAGATATATTTTTATTAAATATAACAAGGCTATCATAAACCACAGTGCTCCCAGGTTTTTTTTTTTTATATACATTTCTGCTGAGAGTATTAGAAAGAGAGTATTTTTGCCTATGTTAAGATGTCTTAAATTCAGAAGAGAAAAATCTGGATATGATAGTGATGGTATTCTTTTAAAGATAACAAAAGTGTTTTGTGGTTTACCAAAATTTTCAAGAAGTATTGGATAAAACCAATGGGTATAAAATTTTCATGACTACTTTTAGATTTAATGGCCTTGATTCAATAAGGTAGTTAAATCTTATATTTAGTTATACAATGAAATAGGTATTTCAATTCTAGTCAATCTTTTTCTATAAATCATGCATGAGATATACAAGTACAGAAATTGAGACTTAGCTAGTGAAGGATGAACTATGATTCGAATGTGATTCATTTGGCCACAAAGGCCCTATTCTTGGCTATGTGAATGTGACTTCCGATAGGTCTGTGAGTTCTTTTCTCATGTGTGTAATTGTCTGTTGGTAACAGTCACTCAGAGGACTGAGCTCAGGGACTTTCTGGCCCATATTTATTGATTTTGCCTCTGCTCAAGGAAGTGGTGACTCCATTGTCTCTAGTTCATAATCTTGAGAGTTGACGGGATTTTGTCTCGAATGAAATGCTTGAAAATGATAGTTTTCCCAAACTTTTCCCGGTGGACTGTCTTGCTTTGTCAATCTTTTCTGATTGCAAGGTATATTTGAAGCATCACTGTTCTTAAGTCATTTGGAAAACTGAAGTCTATACTCCATATTTCCTTTTTTTGTCATTGTTTTTTGGTTTCTTTCTTTCTTTCTTTCTTTCTTTCTTTTTTTTTGTATTTTGACAGTTGAACTCAAGTAATTTTGGCTGTAAGAAGGAAAGACAGAGAGACTGTTGGAGAACCCTCCTGCAGGGTGCTGAGTTTGTGTTGCAGTGGAGGTAAGTGCTTGTGTTGTTACTGGCTGGCTTCATGATGCTTTCCATACTCCTCCTTGAACTTGGAAAGAAAATGGAAGGCAGACAGACAATTCTTAGGGGGAAGATTAAGTACCAGAAGGTTTACTCCCCCATCCTAGATGGTGACGTGAGAGGTAGGTGGTGGCTGCTGGCCTTTCTTCAGCCTCCTTCTCTCTTATCCTGGGAGGATGAAGCTAAGGCCCCCGCTGCATAGTTTCCTCTAAGGAAAATGCGATGACTTCAGCCTTGGAATCAGTGAATGTCCTTCTAGGTCCCAGAGGCTTCTGTAGACATCCACTGTGATTTCAGAGTAGGAAAATACCCAACCAAACAAAACAAACAGCCGGTATGTATGTGTGTGGAATTGTGATATATATATAAACCCCCCCCCACATTATTCTTTATTTTATCAAAAAAGGGAGGAGAGAAAAGGAAAAAATGTAGGAGTGAGTATTTGGCTTCAGTGATAAATAGATTGCTTAGGTTTTAATAGTGAAGGAACTCTTTCTTGAGAAGGAATTGCTTGGCCATTCATTCATTCATTCATCTAGTAGACATTGAGACCCTATTATGTGGTAGACCCCTTGTTGGCTTTGAGATAAGCAAAGACACGTAAAATTGAGTGCCCATTCATGTGGTTTACAATCCTGTGGCAAGTACATATGTTTAAACAAAATTATTACAATGTCATTGAAACTGTAATACAGAGAAGGTAGAAATACTACAAGAATAAATGATCCCTCTCTGAGCTTTTCAAAGGAGAAATACAGGATTTATAAAGACAGTGACATTTTGGTCTCCAAAGGGACATTTAGCAGCAGGGTAAAGAGTCCATGCTAGAAGGGAGGCTGTGTGGATCTGGAATCTTCTTGCACCACCTCCTAGCTCTATTATGATCTGGGGCCACACCCACACCTACAAATGAGCATTATAGCACCACAGGGTCATTATGAGCTTTAAATGAGCTAGTGTTCACAAACCAAGTGCTTAATCCAGAGTTGTGCACCAAACAAATTATCTAAGTGTGATCTACCATCATGGTCTTGGCAATTGTTTACTGTTGTTTAAAGATAATTAGGAATTTTTCAATCAGAGAGAAGGGATGAGAACTGATGAGAAACAAAGTAGTTTAATAGGGTGGTTCGAGGACACAATTATAAGAGGGACTTTATCTAACAAATGCAATCAGTGTAACCTAATTCTTTGTACCCTTAATGAATCCCAAACAATAAAAAAAAAAAAGGATGATTTGAAGAGCTACAGATGAGGGCTCTGAAAGGAACTGATCCTCTTTGATTTTGGTTTGTAGGCTAAGGATGTTGGAAGGTATTTAAAACCCTCAGAGAACATTAAAACAAAACAAAACAAAACCCGAAGAGAAGATAATTTGGTCCAAGTCATCTTAGTACTCATTCTCAGGAGGGATGTGTGCTACACTGCACATTAAATGTGGGTATTCAGGCTGAATTTTATTTTACAAATGCATTTTGTTTTCAGGATAAAAAACAGGTGGGATAGGTGAGAGTTGAATCCAAAGGTTTCAGGCATTGGCACTGGCCAAGCTGGGACTGGGGTGGCAATGGTGCTGGGCTGCTTCATGTGATTCTAAAGGAATTGACTTGGAATTTCCTTTGCTTCTCTCTTTCTCTCTCTCTTTGACAAGAGTCTCACGTTGTTGGCCAGGTGAGAGTGCCATAGTGTCATAGCTCACAGCAACCTCAAACTCCTGGGCTCAGCAATCCTCTTGCCTCAGCTTCCTGAGTAGTTTGGTCTACAAGTATCCACCACAATCCCAAGCTAGTTTTCCATATTTAGTAGAGATGGGAGTCTTGCTTTTATTCAGGTGGGCTTTGAGCTCAAGCAATCTACTCACCTTGGCCTCTCTAGAATGCTAGGATTACAAGCACGGGCCACCAGCACTAGCCCGCTTCTTTCTCTTTTCAATTAAGATTCTTTTGGATCAGATAAACATCTACTTTTTCTCCACTGCCATCTCTTGATCTGGTTTAATTTCCTCGAACTCTGAGGCTTCATAGGTCCACCACACTTAAGGGCATTATCATGGCATAGAATTGAATTATTTTTCTGAGAATAGTTTGAAGACTAGTTTGAAATAAAGATGTTTAAGAAACTAAAAAAAAAAAAAAAAAAGATTCTTTTGCGTCAGTGGTTTTCAGCTTTGTTTGCACATTAGAATCTCCTCAAAGATTAGAAAGCATCAGCACCTGTACCGCACTCCCAGAGATTCTATTTCATTTGGTCTGCAGGGAGCCTCTGGGCTCTAGAAATTTCCCAGAGCCCTCCAGGTCATCTCAATGAGCAGGTGGGCTTCCTAGTCACTGCCTTGGGGAGTCCAAGGCTCACCCTTATTGTGGTTTAGAATGACCTTGACTATCCCTATGATGCTGTCCCTTCCTTACAGGGATAAGGCTGTCTTTATGATAATGTGGTGAGTTCCTTCTTCACTATAGAACATCTTTAATAGGGAAAAAGATGCCCTCAGTAAATATGTTACATAATGAAGATACTTCTGGCTCACCTGCGTGGTTCTCTACTCTTCTTCAATCTACCCCCTTGCTCTCAGATGTGACTATCAATAGGATAATTTCTACAGCTTTAGTCCTGCTACTGGAGACTACCTAGGACCCCCTGTTTTGCTCTTAGTCTTTCTCTCTTATTTCTGCCAGATTTGCCTGTTTTTTTGAGTCTCATCCATGAAAGCCCTCCCAACATTGACCCTCAGGGCTGCCTGGGATTCACCTTATTTTGTTCTTATATGCTGGGCACTTTGAGTAGGACACCGTGCACTTCACAGCCCTGTGGGCAGATATCAATTCTATCCCTGGGTCAGCCCACACTCAGATGTGATCATTGGCATCCAAAGAGTACTAATTCTTTAGAAAATGCCTAAGGAAAGTCTGCTGTGGAATTGGTTGAAACAAGTTCTTTTGAGGAACATCAAATAGTACCTGCTTCCTGATAAAAAGTCAAACTGATATGAATTACTCTTTTTTTCTAGAGACAGAGTCTCACTATTGCCCTTGGTAGAGTGCCATGGTGTCACAGCTCACAGCAACCTCCAATTCCTGGGCTTAGGCAATTCTGTTGCCTCAGCCTCCTGAGTAGCTGGGACTACAGGCACCTGCCAGAATGCCCGGCTATTTTTTTTGTTGTTGCAATTTACTTTTTTTTTTTTTAAACCAAAAATATGATTATTGGACTTGCAAAGGAGGAAGCTGGACCTTTTGATCTCTGTTGAGGACTTTTTGGCAAATCTGGCTTTTGGATTGAATTCCAGGCAGGTTTGCTCAGATTGTTTGAATGCAATGCCAGGGCCCTAGGGGTTACAGTGGTGCTCTTGCAGACTGCCTGCCAAGCCTTAAAAACAGGAGCTTTCTTAGTTACAAATGTTTGCATGAACCCATGCACAATGATTGAAAGGGGGAAAAATCAAAAATAGTAGGAGAGAGAATCCCAATGTGGGGGATTGCAGAAGTCTTCAAGTCTATCTCTCTATCACCTGGGAAGGAAAGAGTGTATTTTTATATATGGATTTTTGGTGTCCCTATAAGATTTGTTAGTTCTTTGGTCATCTATAAATGGGAAAATAAATCCCTAAAAATACATGCTCTGATAATCATAATAATTATAGATTATTTTTCTATGCCTGGTAAGGCATTAAGCAATAAGAAACAAAACCTAACCATGACTAAAATGAAAGAATTTTTAAGTTTTTCACTTTAGTCATAAAAAGTTTATGCACAGAGTTGGTGATTATGTTTGTGGTAGAGATTACTTTGGAAACAGTGACATGATCAATTTCATTAAGTGAAATGTGTTTGTAAGCCCAGCCGTCAGACAACGAACATTGGCTGTAAATGAAAGTTTATACATTGGGTGTCATGGCAGAAAAAGTGTTGTACTTGCAGCCCCTTTGTCCAGTAACTGTTTAATAATGTAAGCCCATTATCGTGGAGGAAGATGGCGTGGTCTTCCCTGCTCCTATGGTAAAACCAAGCATATTGTTGCTTCAAAAAGTGTGCATAAATGTAGTGGCATTACAAAAGAACTGGAAATGTGAAAGATTTTTCTTTTTGTCTCTTTTGGAAACGTGTCCTCAGGAAGGGTTAGGATGGTTGAAAAGTGGTTAAATAAACAGCACTCTCTGACCATTGTCAGTAGACTGTCTTGGAGTATTAGCTGTTTATTTCGCTGACATATTCTGAAGGGTCTATAGGGGGCTCTTTCAGAAGTCAGGACCTCAGTGTAATATACAAGCATTGATTCTGATATTTCCCTTGATAACAGTGCTCTACCATATTGGGGTCGTAAGTCAGTAAGGTTCATTGGCTGCCATAATGCTCACTGTCACCAGTAATAAGTACAAAGGACTTGCTCTAAAAGCTGGCTTATAAAACTTTAAGGAAACTTGGATTGCTTAAGTGAACTTGTAAGGCTCTAGGGGGGCCAGGCAGGCCTTAGTTGTCTACTTATATTAATTTCACAGAGTTTAAAGGGTCAAGAAAGGCGGTCGGTGATGCTTATTAATTTATGAAAGACAGACTCTTGTCTGTCTTGCTATTTCACTTTGACAATTCTGCCTTTTCTTTTAGAAAATTTAATATAAATTAAACCTTACCAGACAAGAGTGCCCTAAAACATTATGTCTAAAGTTCACAGCTGGACTAAAAGGATCCAAAGATGTTCCATGTTTTTTGCTGGCACAATTTCATTTGAAGTGATGTTTGAACAATAGAACTGCACAGTGGACATAAAACATGAGAAGAGAAAAGCAATTAGAGGCATACCACAGTTAACCAAGGGTTAGGACATTTACAAAATATGAGCCATCTTTGCTTCTAGGGATTGTTTTTCTTCTTTCTCCAAGAAATAATGGCTTGTAACAGGAGGATCTTCTTGGCCTTAAGTGGGGGCATGGTTCTTGTTAAGATGGAAATATTTGTGAGTCATAGCAATATCTCAAAGCATATCTGACTGCTGAGGACAAACTATTGAGGAGGAGTGGAGGAAAGGGTCATGGGATATTGCCATAGAAATAAAGCCAGTCTTTCTAGTAAGAATGTTCCTTTTTGGTTAGTTTACTTTGAGGAAAGAGAGAAGGCCACAATCATGTAAAAACAGGTATTAAAGATGCAATACCTACTTTAGTTCTCACAAAAAGCTTGGAATGTCTTTCTTAATTTATGGATGTACATATTGAGGCCCAGAGAGATTGATACATTTTCTGTGGTTGTATAGCTAGTAATTTTACAAGGACTATAGGAAATACCTTCCATCCCAAACCAAGGAATTAGATTAAAGATGACCACTGCTGTTCTAGACCCTTCTAGGAAGCCTTGTTGAGCAACACATCCAACATAAATAGAAGTAAATAGGGGAAATATCCTCCACCCTAAGCCAAGGAATCAGATTAAAGATGATCACAGCTATGCTAGACTCTTCTAGGAAGCCTTGTTGAGCAGCACATCCAAGATAGAGAATAACATGTGTGCCAAGACTCTGAAAATGCTGTGGAACTCCCACAGCTTTGTTTCAGTGGAGTGGGCATGGAGGGAAGCAGGGAATGCAAAATTAGTCCAGAAAGGTAGTGGGTAGACATGGAGGGTCAAGTAGGCTAGGAATCTGATTTTTATTCTAGAATCAGTGAAAGATAATGGGAAATTTGAGCAAGGGGTACTCAGATTTGTAGACATGAGTTTAAGAAGGTTATGTTGAGAGACCTCCAATTCCTGTCTGGAAAGAGTAGCTGGTGGCTGATTATACTCCTATAGAGGACAACTTAAAAAGCCAAATAAAGTGTAGAAATCATCTGTGTGAAGGTAACAGGTGGATGCTGAGGCAAAGAAGGTGAGAGTTAACAAGAAAAGGTGAGAGGTTAACTGGAAAAGTGAGAGGACTTCTGCAGATAAGATTCATTTGTTGGTTCTCGGTAATGCAAGAAGCTGAATATTCAGGATTTGCACTAGTGGCAGGCAGCTGTGGGGAAGTGTGTGTGTGGAGGGAAATCAGTTGAGCTTCTGGAAGAGAACTGGGAGTCCTCATGCACTCATGCAGCTAGTGTTTTCCTCAGGGAAATTAGAATTCTGAGGCTACATACAGTGGGAGGCAAAAAACCTAAAAAGAAGTCCTCTGAAAAAACACAGCCGAATTTTCACCATTTATCATAACCCGATGAGACAAAGATTAGAGTTTAGCACTCCCTATGGGGAAAGGATTCAGTGAAAACACCAGACTTCCAGGTGAATATCTTGGGTAACTATACCTGAAATAAAGGAAAACAGAAAGTAGACTGAGCCTTACCTTGACTACAACACAAACTTGATACACCATAGTTTCTAATTATGTTAAGGTAATTAATTAGCTTAAAAGAGGCAAGGATATATGGTCCATGGAAGAAAACAACTTTATGTAAAGTCTTCAAGTTTTTTTTTTTTTTTTTTTTTGAGACAGAGTCTTACTGTGTTGCTCTTGGTAGAGTGCTGTGGCATCACAGCTCACAGCAACCTCCAACTCTTGGGTTTAAGTGATTCTCTTGTCTTAGCCTTCCAAGTAGCTGGGACTACAAGTGCCTACTACAATTGCTGTCTATTTTTTTGTTGCAGTTGTCATTGTTGTTTAGCAGGCCTGGACCAGCAGCCCTGGTATATGTGGCCAGTGCCCTGGCCACTAAGCTACAGGCACCGAGCCAAGTCTCCAAGTTTTTGAAACAGTGTCCGTTAAATCAATAATTATTAGATGGGCAAAACACAGAACCACATAATTGAAAACCAAGAGAAAAACAGTCAAACGGAATAGGCCCACAGGTGATAAAGATATAGGGTTTAGACTTCAAAATCACCTAATATCCTGGAGAAAAGAGCTCAAAATACACAGAATGTATCAGAAATGCCTACTTATAAAATAAATACTGGTACTGCACCAGGATGAGGTACTCAGAGCCATAGATTTTGCTAACTAGTTCACTCAGCAAATGTAGGAATTGTTGAACAAACAATTATATGTCTTTGGTCAGGAAAAGATGGGGAGGATGTAATAGGGGAGAAAAGCTAAGTCTATTTGAGAAAAGTATGGTAATGGGAATTGCGAGGAGAGGCAAAACTAAATACTAACAACTTTTTCTACAAGTTTGGCTTGGCTCTCAATAAAATTGGAGCTCTGCTGTTTTAGTATCTGCTTATGAGAGGTAGCAGAAACAAAGTGGTGAGTATTTTTTTTTTAATTAAATCATAGCTGTGTACATAAATGCAGTCATGGGGTACAGTGTGCTGGTTTTATATATAATTTGAAATATTTTCACCAAACTGGCTAACATAGCCTTAATGGCATTCTCTTAGTTATTGTGTTAAGATTTTTATATTCTGCATTTAGAAAGATTCACAGGTACCCTTGTAATATGGACCATAGGTGTGGTCCCAGCAATCACCGTCCCACCAGGGAGAGTGGTGAGTATTTGAAGGGCAGGGGCTATTTAGTTTAGGTATTAGTTTCCTATCACTGGTGTAACAAATTACTGCAAACCCTATGGCTGAAAACAACATAAACCTATTCTCTTATAATTATGTAGGTCAGATATCTAAAATGGAAATGTCTGTGGGGCTGTGATCCTTCTGGAGTCTTCAAGGATGAATCTGTTGCCTTGCCCTTTTAAGTTTCAAGAACATTGTTTTTCAACCTTTTTAATCTCATGGCACACTTGAACCTATACTTAAACTTCCACAGCACACTTAAATTGTGTTGATAAAAAAAAAAGAGTAAGATGAAAAGAATATAATTACTGTGCTTTGACCTTCTTTTGAAAATAATTTAATGATCTTTAAAACTTCTTGTGGCACACCTAAGATCCTCTCATGAAACACCGATATGCAGTGGCACACTAGTTGAAAGTACTGTTCTAGAGCTCCCTGTCCTGTATTCCTTGGCTCATAAGCCCTTCCTCGCATCAGTATAACCTTTTATTATCTTTGTCACAGTTCCTACAGTGGTGGGAGGGGTAGGCTCTGATTCTCTTATAAGAACCTTTGTGATTATATCAGGCCCTAAGGAGATAGTTCGGGAAAATCTATTTTACCATGTATGTATTTTGCAAAGATTTTCTCCCGTTCTGTGGGTTGCCTTTTAAGTTTTTAGTGTTATTTGATGCATACATTTTTAAATTTTATTAAAGTCCCACTTACCTATTTCTTGTGGTTGTTGCCTGTTCTTTTGATGGCATGTTAAAGAAATCAGCACTAGATCCAATGTTGTGAAGATTCCCCCATGCTTTCCTTTCAGAATTTTACGATTTCAGCCCTCACATTTGAGTTCTTGATCCATTGAATTAATACAGTGTCAGCTAACAGTGTAATTTCATTCTTTTGCGTGCGGATATACATACCAGTTCCTGGCAATTTTTTTTTGAAAAGACTGTCCTTTCCCATTGAATTTCTTGGCACCCATGTCAAAAATCATTTGACCAAATACTGATATAAAACTAATAGATGAATAATTATAGGCCCACATGAGAGAAAAACACAATTAAATTTAAGAAGCAGGAGAGGTGGAAGGGGGTTCGGTAAGCTCTCACCTAATGGGTACTATGTAGGGGCATATGGCACAGATCCTGGGTGAAGGGCTCACTTACAATGTGCATGTTCCCCAACAAATGCAAACAATGTAACCTGATCATATGGACCCTATGCTGGGGTCCTGCCCTGGGGGCAGGGTCTGTTAAGACCTGTGGATCTGGTGGCAACTGATTGAAGAAATATAAAGTTAGAAATGACAAGAAAGAAAGCAACAAGACACACAGAAAAGAATTTTCAAAGATGGGAACAAAGGGGACCACCACCCTTTTGTGGGGTTCTGGTGAGTGGCCTCAAATGTCAGTTCCACTCAGCTTTTATTGAAGGCTATTTGTTCATTAGCCCAGAGGGTAAGCTGAGGAAGGGAACAAAGATACCAGCACTGTCTCTGAGCAAGCACATCAGCTCTTATTGTTTCTATAATCATTAACTTTAAGGGTCTGAGTGGTCTTAGGAAATCCAGAACCTGAGATTCTTGGGGAGATGTTAATCCCACTAGTTCATTGTGGAGTAAAATGCCATTGGCATCAATCTCTTTGAAGAATTGGTGGGAGAGAGGAATTTTCCTCTCATTTCCACCATAGAGGATCTTCCCTGTGATAAGGGATATAAACCCTTCTACCCATATTTCAGGGCTTGAGCTGTTTCCTTTACCTCTGCCCCAGGCAAATATATCATGAGTATTTGCTTTGACTGTTAACTGGGCAGGAAATGGCCTAGTTAATGTATCTTGCCAGGCCTTGCCACGGCATCTTCTGTGGCCATTACTATCTTCAGAGTATTCACAGACTCAGCAGGAATGTTTGTAAGCTGTACCTGCTACAGGCCAGGCTTCCAGGAAAAGCAGGAAACTTGGTCAGATAAGAAATTTAACAGTGGCTGGTTTGAAGGTAAACTAGCTGACTTTCCTTAGTTTTGACTTACTCAGCTTACTTTTTAATGTTTTCCTTTTTCTGGGGGTGTTTTCCCTTGCCAATAATGGGGTCTTTGGTTCCCATTCTGCCTATACCCTATATTAATCTGAAAAAAGTGAAATAAAGATAAGGTAAAATTATATTAATTTTAAGGTTTATAATCGTTATCCCTAAACGGCACACAGAAAACACCTCTCAGAAAATGTTTCTGAAATCAGGTCATAAATCATCATTTTCAAAGAGTTGATAAAAATACTTTTTATTTTATTTTATTTTTTTACAAAGGATACATGACCAGTCTCTCAAGTAGTGAAAATCTATATTGGTATTCTTTCATAACCACACGGATTGATGTCTTTAGATATCCACTAATTAAAGGAAAATAATATATCAAAAAAAGTTCTATTCAAAGATGCAATCATGAGTTATGGTAAAATTCTCAATATAACAGGTTTTTATTCTTTAATACTATAATTTTCTTTTTAAACTGGAACATTTGTTCCTGACTCCAAAAGAAGATCCTCTTCTTAAGGAGTTAATCAGTCATACTTCTAAAATTGTACTGTGCAGATCAGAAAAAAAACTTTTCCTCTGGTTTACACATTGAAGGTTGTGGAAATAAATGTCCAGGTATCAACTAAAAACAAATCGTTTGACCATGTATGCATGAGTTTATTTCTGGGCTCTCTTTTATTCTGGTCTATATCTCTGTCTTTAGGTTAGTTCTACATTGTTTTGATTATTGTAGCTTTGTAATAAGTTTTGCAATCAGGCAATATGACCTCTTTGTTGCTGTGACTCAGAGTGGTTTCTGAGGCTATATATCTGAAGTACTCTGGTGATGGTAGAGGACAAATAAATGTATGACCTTAAAATAAAATAAGCTGCGTGGGTACTGGCTGCAAAAAATGACTCTCAGGTGTATGCCTTTTGCTCCCCCAAACCGTGAAGATGAAGAAAGGTTGTCAGTATTAGAAAGATTAAATATGGTTTTAGCTCCCATAGAAATTACATTGCTGGCTAAACGAAAGAGGCTTCTGGATTAGGGTCTTCCTGGGTTCTGGCCTTCATTTGTCATTTATGGCTTTCTTCATGTACAGGCAAATGGGAGGGTAAAGAAAATATCTTCACCCAATTATAACTCATTTTTGAATTCTGTTCCTTTTCTCTTCCTTAATCTTGGTGTGCAATTCCAACCCTTCAATAAATTATCATTAGGTTAGGCTGCATATAATTGAAACTAGAATACAGCTAGAAGTTTATTTCTATCTCCCATGAAGTTCAGAGTGGGGCATTCCAGGGATGAGGTGTGGCCACACAGATTTTCAGGCATCCATGTTACTTCCAATGCTCTATTCCACATTTCCTGGATTACAGCCCTCATCCTTCTATTCCAAGATAGAAGCTGGATTTCAACTTACATCACGTTATATGATGTCACATTACAGCAACATCTACTCACATCAATTGATGTCACAGGAGAGGAAAAACTCCCAACCCCTTCCTTTGAATGAGATGCCCTGTGAGAATCACACAACACTTCTGCTTACCTATCAACAGCCAGGACTTAATCACATGACCACACCTGTTTCACAGGGAGGCCAGGGAATGTAGTCTTTTGACTGAGTTGACCTGGGGTGTTATATTAGCATAGTGGAAAAAGAAAATGGTCGCAGGAAGTCAACTTAAAGTCTCTTTCACACTTTTAAATCCCTTCAACATAAAAGTCTGTATATGTGAACTCTTTGGAGTCTTTATTCTGTGTTCCAATGTATATACTGATGCACATTAAGATTAATAAGCAACAAATCTTGGTTATTTATCACTGTGACAGAACGGAATATAAGCCCATAGGGGGCTTCGTAGAATGAGCACAGTGGCTCTGAGGAGGTCTGAGCTTCTTAATGGAATACCACTCTAGTCCCCTGGAATGCTCAGTCCTCACACTGGCAGGCGAATGGGTGATTTTTATTTTTGCATGCTAACTTGCCTTTGTGGACACATTGCCTTGTTAGGTAATTGTATGTGATCATCAAAGGGGGGGCAAACTTGGGCAAAGTATCAGAAGGTATTTGATGCAGTCTGTCCAGCCTGCCCTCCTGGTCACCAGAATCCTGACTATAGTAGTTCCTTAGACTCTTTTGAGTTTAGAGATCTAACTATAGAAAAATCTGAAGGAAATATTTAACCTGGAGCTAAAACATTCAACAAAAGTGAAAGTGAATAGAAAGTTTACTACATAATTAAATGTTACAAAGACACCTGAAATGTGTATGGTATGTGTAATCTTTCTTCATGAAGAAATTACTGAAATTCTTGGTCAGGTGTAGTTAAGAAAACTTTGTTCCATTCCAGTTCAGATTCTTTTCTTTATTACTCAAGCATCTCTCTTCCTGTCTAGTTTGTTCTTGTCCTTTACTTTGCTTTGAAACATTGTTTCTTTGATTAAATACTTTCAAGTATCAATTGCAAAAGTTTCTCTCAGAACTGCTGGAAGCAATGGCTCAGATTTACTCTTTCCTTCAAAATGATTATCAGTTATACTTCTAAGCTCCAGGGTGTACAGGTCCACACAATGCTGAAGTTTAATAAGGTTTCTTCTCTTTCAAGATGAGAGCAGCCATATTAGCTTCTGGGGAATGTTGCCTGTTCTCTGCTGGCTTCATGCCCTTTGTTCTCCCTCATTGAGCCTATTATTGCTGAGCAATGATTCAGTTATTAAATAGTTATCATGCACATAGAATGTGTGTCTACCATGAGGAACCTGGTTGATTGGTGATAATGCTGCTGGAATAATCTTGGAAGATGGTCATCCAAAGTAGATTCAAGAATGTCTGGAAGCATTTTTTTTTCAAGTTAGTGGGTCAAATGTTTTATTTTTTTCCCCAAGAATTCTAGGCAGGTGAAATTGGAGAAAAAAAATTTCAATCAAGGAATCCTCAATTAGGTCAGACATTTGGTGACTATCAACACAATGTGTGATCAATACCTGTTCATTCCCCTACTTCTATCCCTCTCAGCAGTCTCTGCTCTCTGTAATGATAAAGTATATTTGTTACTCTTCATCATAACAGTACAGAGAGAGTATTGGAAATGATAATGATTAAAAACCAGTCCATGGAGCCAGAAAGGACCTAGGACAGAAAGCCTGGATTCAAGACTCAAATCCCGAAGTGTGTTTGTGAAAATGTGGATAATGATAATACACTCACCTCATCCATCTCCCAAAATTGCAAGGAGAGCCAACGTAGACAATGGACATGAGAATGATTTGTAGACTATAAAACACTACAGAAATGTCAGCTGGTATTATGGCTTTCATGCCAATCCAATGTTTCCTTGTGCTTCTTGGCTCATAGTAATGAAAAGTTGTTAACATTTAATTTTTACAGTTTTTTGTCTTTGTCTTAAAATAGCTTAGCTTAAGTTTAGTTGCAAGTGATGCAACTAAGCAAAAAACCTCAAAGTAACTTAAGCAAAAAAAGAGAACTTGGGGCTCATCTTATTGGGAAGTCACGTGTGTCTTCAGTCCTGGTGAGACATCCAGGAGCTCAAATAATGTCGCCAAGCCTCTCTCTCAGTCTCTGGTTCTGCTTCCCCTGATGGGCCAGCTTCTTTCCTTTGGACTAAGTTCCTTCCACACCCCCAGAGGGGAGGGCTATTGACATTGTCATGCAACTCGCCAGGAAGAGAACTTGTTTCCCCTGGCCTCCACACGTCAGCTACAGGAACATATACCTGGGATGGTCCTGTTTGGGTGACTGCTGGGAGTGATAGCTACCACAGCGGGAGTGGGTTTCCTGTCTACTGTGCTGACTCCCATAGCCCAGCCTCCTGTGGCTGACCAGCCGATTAGAGGCATAGAGAGGTGGGTGACTTGGTAAAGCCAGGCTCGTTGGACAGAAATGAATTCCACATGTCTTTTGCAAAAAATGAGATCAGGCATTTCACAGAAAAGCAAACACGAATAGTGAATAAATATATGAAACCATACTCAACTTTGTCAATAGTAAAGGAAATTATAATATCTCACTATAAGATAGTATAATATACCATTAGATGGGGAAAAATTTTAAAAGTCAGATAATACAAATTTGGAAAGGAGGTAGAACAATGACCTCTCTAATGTAACTAGTCAAAGAGTCATCTTTTATAACTTCTTAGGAAAATAATATATTATTATGAAGGTTGGACACTTGTATCTACCATGATCTAGCAGTTCTATTCTTAAATAGATCCTAGAAATTTTGCACATGGTGTATTAGGATGTATGTGCAAGAGTTATCATAACCAGCTTATTCAGGTGGCAAAAAGTATAAGCAACTTAAATATCTATCAGCAGGAGGATAAATAAACAGTGAAATAATCATATTATGGAATACCATACACCAGTAAAAACAAAAGGGGTGGCATGAACCAATATTGATTAAGCCTGTGTTTCACAGTGTTAAGTGAAAAAAACAAGTTACAAAAGGCTAACTATAATATAATAGTATTTTTTATAAAGCTCAAAGTAAGAATAATGCAGTAATGTTTTGTTGAATAACAAAACAAGAAAATCATAAATACAAAATTAAAAGTAGTATGTAATTACCTCTGAGGTAGTTTGACTGGCTGAGTAATGACAATGGTATTGGTGGGTTTGTCTATTTTGTTTTATTTTTGTCCTTAATATGTAGGTGAGTTTGCAGGTATTAGTTTAATAATGCTTCATTATGTACACACATGCACAGAGACATATATATCTTACACGTATTATTTAATATTTTACATTCTAAAATGCAAAAATAAAACATGTGTTCACCAAAAGTTTTCCCAAAATAGTGAGATCAGAAATGCTAAGTTTAGTGAATATGAATCTGCATATAATTAAGAAAATTTAAGAGTCAAAGTATGATTCACAGGTGACTGTGGTTATGTGTTAGGATGCACCAAGTGTTCAGCTTGGCCAACTAGCTAAAGGAACATTTACAGATTACCAGATTTTGAAAGACACAAAGAAAATGACAAAGGAAGGACATATCTTTATCAGTCTGACTAAGAGGAAATTTGGATTAAGTAGAAAAAAAGGGGGGTGTGGTTTAAGGAATTCAATCTGAATATTTAGAGCAATGTTTCTACTTCATATACATTAGACCATGGAATAGTTACCCAAGAGGGGCTTTGAAAGATTTATTTTATTTTATTTTATTTTTTTGAGACAGAGTCCCACTGTGTCATCCTCAGTAGAGTACTGTGGTGTCACAGCTCACAGCAAGCTCAAACTCTTGGGCTTACGTGATTCTCTTGCCTCAGCCTATCAAGTAGCTGGGACCACAGGCACCGGCCACAACACCTGGCTATTTTTTGTTGCAGTTGTCATTGTTGTTTTAGCTGTCCCGGGCTGGGTTTGAATCTGCCAACCACACTATACCACAACAGTGTGTGTGGCTGGCGCTGTAACCACTGCACTATGGGCACTGAGCTAGAAAGATTTACTTTTTTTTACATCAGTACTTGTTAGATTGGAGAATAAAAGTCAGCATTAGGTACTGACATGATTTTTAACTTATGGAAATGGAAACTTTTCATTCCTGTGGAAATAGTTTGAATTTGTATTATTGTTAGAATTTTAGAACTGGATTTCTACATGGACTGGCATTTCCCTCAAAGGAATTATAGTTGGGCAAGGAGGAAGGAGAATTATCTATAACAAAGAAAGATGATAGAAAGAGAGATGGGGACAGGTCCTGTGGCTCAGTGGGTAGGGCCCTGGCCCCATATACCGAGGGTGGCAGGGCCAAACCTGACCCAGCCGAACTGCAACAAAAAAATAGCTGGGTGTTGTGGTGGGTGCCTGTGGTCCCAGCTACTCGGGAGGCTGAGGCAAGAGAATCGTCTAAGCCCAAGAGCTGGAGGTTGCTGTGAGCTGTGTGACACCAGGGCACTCTACCAAGGACGACAAAGTGAGACTCTGTCTCTACAAAAAAAGCAAGCAAGCAAGCAAGCAAGAAAGAAAGAAAGAAAGAAATAGAGATGGGAAATTGGAAGGAAACAAAGAGGGAGTAAAGGAGAGAGAGAACAGAATTGTGGCGAGAACAGAATTGTGCTGGTGATACCAACAGTGAGGCTTAAAACCTGGCTCTACCACTTACTAGCTGTTTGACAAGTTCCTCAACCTCTCTTATGTCTTCAAGGATCTCCCATACACGGGGACACTCATGTCATTGTGATAACCAGGGTTGCAGGCAGATGGACTCCGACCTGTGAAGGACCAATGAGGAGAAGCAGAGAAGCTGCGCCATGTTCTCAATGATCTTCATGTTCATAACATCCACTGTCCTGTAAAACAGCACGATGCTGTGAACATGGCTATGTGCGAATGAACACTTTGGAAGTAGCATTTGGAAAGACTGCCATTCACTCTCTAAAAGAGGTAAGGGAGAAGAAGGTGGCTAAGATGCTACAAAACAAAGAAAAACAACTATTTTTTTTCTGGTGCCTGCCCTGTGGTTGAGCTGAGCACTGTCCCCCTTTGTTTAATGAAGGTGGTGTGTCTGGCATGCAAATAGAATGTTCATAAATGTCTTTGTGCTGTGCATTCTATCATATCTGGTTGTTTTTTTCCAACATTAAGTGATGCCAAGTTGGTGGTTATAAAGGACGGTGAGACAGAGTCGTGTCCATTGTTAGAGGCAGGATGAGTGTGCAAGATTTGTTTTCAGATAATGGACAACTGGGGGCACGACCTTCAGCTACTTCTCTCTATGTGGGAGAGCAGTGGTGATAGAAAAGAGAACATAGGCTCTGGGATCAGGCGCCCCTGGGGTTAGGTCCTGGTTCTTCATTTACAGCTGTGTGACCTCAGACAAGTCACTTCCTCTCTGAAAGTGGAGGAACATCTTGCTTCACTTCTGCTTCCTCCTGATCTTTGCTTTTACCTCTTGACTTTTGATATTTCCCTATAGACTTGACCATCACATTTGGCCTTCTTCCTTTGAGATAGAGTCGAACTCTGACAGATGGCTCACTTCATCACCCACCCATCACTCTCTAGGCCTGATGAAGTTCAAATGGGAGGGCCTGACGTTTCTTCACAGCAATCACAATCATCACTATTGATAAGTTTCTGTCATCTGGGGTGTGTCATGACAGTCTTCTCCTAAGAGGTACTAATGTTGGCATGATTGCTCAGAAATTCTGTGTAATGATGATGATTCTTGCCCTCAAGCTCCAGAGATCTCCACCTGAGTACCCTGTTTGTCCTGCCCTAGAGAAGTGTCACTATTCCTACACATTTTGACTGAATGGAGCTTCAGTCCCTATTCTCAGCCTCCTCTCCAGTGCAAAAGCCCAAAGGTTTTTTTTCAGCTTTTTCTTTAAGCTGGAGATAGGGAATCAGTGCCAAACTTCAAATCTTTTTCTTGAGTTTCTGCTCTGGCTGCTCTTGGTTCTTTCAAGGATAAGACTCTTCCTCTGCAGAAAATAGCCAAACTCCAAGAGTCTTGGTAGTCCAAATGCTCCTTCCCTCCAGAGGACCCCAAATGATTCCCTTCGCCCTTCACTCCCCTCATCAGTATCTTCTAGCACCAAATCTGTGGTATCTACTGAGAAAAAAATAGAGGGAGGGGTTTGGGTGCCTCGTTGGTGCCTCCTGTCTGTGTACTGTGTTGTTGGCCTCTCCTTGTGAGCTGACTCTGGACAGGGAAGGCAGGAACCACAGCATGTGCATCCAGATCATAGGGGCACAGGTGTCAGATCTGACGTTCATGCTCTTGTTTAAAGACCAGCCCACTCGGCTGGACTGAGCTTACTCATCTAATAATTATGTTTGACATTGGGAAGGACCAATACTTGGTAAGTACTAATGCATGTCAGGGATTTTATATGTTACCTCTTTTAGTTCTTACAAAAACTCTGCCTGTGAACTGTTACATTCCTATTTCAAGTGGTGATCTCCTGATTACAGGCCAAAGCTCTGTGTTCACCTCAAGAACATCTGGGTGCCTGCAAACTGATACTGTCTTCCATGTGACAAAATACCACATAGATTGTCCTACTTGGATGTCACCCTAAATCAAAAGATATGGGTTTAGGATGACAAATGAGTAAGTTGAGGCTTCTTGGCTGTGAGTGTGAAAACTGGATCAGGAAAATAGGTTGAAAGACTCCCAGTCCAGCCACCACAGTGTCACATGGAAGGAAAGAGTTAGAAACTTCCCTGTGTTATCCTTTAAGTAAAATAGAAACCCAAGGAAAGTTGCAGGGAGGCAGCTTTTGGGGGAAATAAGCAGTCCTAATAAGAAGAGTTCTATGTTGTCTGCCACCACTTTGCCCCGAGAGACCTATGAGCCAGCTCAGGGGAGAGGCTGAGCATCAATAGTCATGTGGGAGATCAGCCAGGTTGAACTTCAAGGATCCCTCCCAACTCTAAGACTCTAAGTGTCTAAGACTCTGTGGTTCCAGAAACATTTTGTTTCTGTTTTTCTTTTTTTTTTTTTTTAGACAGAGTCTCAACCTGTTGCCCTTGGTACAGTGCCATGGCATCACAGCGCACAGCGACCTCCAACTCTTGGGCTTAAGCAATTCTCTTGCCTCAGTCTCCCAAGCAGCTGGGACTATAGGCGCTGGCCACAAGGTCCAGCAATTTTTTTTTTGTTGCAGTTGTCATTATTGTTTAGCTGGTCCAGGCCAGGTTCAAACCTGCCAGCTTTGGTGTATGTGGCTGATGCTGTAACCACTGTGCTATGGGTGCTGAGCCAATATCCTGTTTCTTTTCACAGTATCATAGATCATCCCATATTAAAGCCAAAACCCAGAATCCACGTCTGAGAATTCTAAGAGCCTCACCAATGCAAGCTTGGAGGATGGAGACCATAAATGATTCAGCTACTACCCTCTGGTGTGAATCACCCGAGGATTCCAAGCGATTTGTCTATTGATTTTCTGCATTTGGCAACAGCTTCTCTGCTCTGTATGATATGATTTTGACTGCAATCCTTATCACAGGGACTCCATTACTGTATTTTGTTTAAGAGGCTCATCAATTTTCTTAACTTGAGAAGAATAGTTTGCTGGAACACACAACTCCAGAACCCCTAATGGCCTAAAGAGAAATGAATGTCACCATTAGCAGCTAATATGTTCCTCAGTCTACGTCCTTCTCGGCTCATATGCCTACAACTGGATGCTGTGAGACCAGACGTCCTAATCATACAAAATATTTACATTTATGTCCCCCATCCAAACAGCCACAAAAACTTCATTTCTCCTTTTGTAGTTTCAATATTTAATTAGTGATGAAGCACCAGAAACCTTTAGGGAAAAAACACCCCATTATTTTTTAAGTTATAGTGTATTTACAACCCATTTCCACCTGCTCTCTTTGTCCCCACCTGTCTCTGCTGTACACAGATTCGTCTCCACCATCCCCTCAGGAATACAGCTGTGTCATCACATACCGTGGCATCCTAATATGTCATGCTGAGCTTTAAACCAATTAGGAATGACTACTGTCTGTGCTGACTCATGGCAAGAGAAGGGAATAATGTGTCCTTCAGGTAATGAACTTCTTTGGGGATTTGACACATATTTCATTTTTCAGCACTGTTGGTTTTCCCTTGTCACATTTCAGTGGCTGTGGCTTTGTTTTGCTTCACTGTGCTTGGAGGATTATGAAGGGATTAATATTTGTAAAATAACAAGGCTTATATTAATGATGACAGGAATCAGACCAATGCACAGTGTGATCGGTGGGGCAACCTCTAAGGTCTCAGCTTTACACTGCAGAATTCAGGTCAATCTGCCTCAAGTGAGATGTGTTCTTGGAGGGGAATCATGTGCCTCATGTGCCTAGCTTCCCTCTCCTCCAGTGATTCTAAAACCTTAGCATGTGTCAGAATTACCTGATGGTTTTGATAGAACACACAACTGGGCTCTGAACTCTGGAGTTAATGATTCAGTAGGGTTGGGGTCTGTTAAATTCCCAGAGGATGTTGCTGCCAATCTGGGAGACACACTTGGAGAACCACAGCTCTCAAGATAGGATGCCATGATTTTGCCGGACATATGAGGATTCCTTGTATGAAGTACAAGCCAAGCTCAAATATACACTGGTGTGATCAAATCAGGGGTTAGAATGCCAACACTTACAGGGCTGGGGGGATGTAAACTGCCTAAGTGAATGAAGAGGGCCAGAAGGCACAGACAGTCAGGAGTATTGTGACCCATGGGAGCTTGGAGAGCTCAGGCCTCATCCCAAGGGCAGCCTCAACCAAACTCTGGGAGACTATGGTATATGGGAACCAGAACTCCTAGGTTTACATGTTGAGTCCCCAATCTGGATTTTTCTTAATTATGAAAATCTCCTACTTTAACATGGAACAAACCACTATGTAGGTGGAGCTACAGTTGGCCCTTGGCTTTCCAGTTTGCAATCTTTAGCTCAATTAAATCTACATACCATTCCCCCTCCCGCCCCAGATGGTAGTGATGTTTATTACTCAGCCTTTCTTTAGCCTTTTCTCCAATGTAGCCACTTGCCCATCCGAGCAAGTCAAGTGAGAGACTTGGGTCCTGAGTACCTGGCTGGGTCTATGTGATGACAATCTAAGGCAGGGGCTGGCCAGCTGAGGACATGCTGGGTCAATGCCCCAGTGGACCACAGAAGGGCACATGTGCAAATTACATGGGATGGATTACATAGTCAAGGATTCTAGCCCAAGGTGGCAGTTGGGTCTGGAGCAATTTTTGTGCATATGTTGGGGCAGCAGTAGATTTCTATGGAGCCAGTGTTCAACCCAAGGCGGAGGAGGAGTGGGGCCCAGCAGCCTGCTGCATCCCTTTCAGGGAAGACACTTTCACATGCAGCACCTCATGTAATTCACAGAGCAACACGATGAGGTTACTAGGGCCACTTTGCTAGAGATGAAACCGAAGGTCTGAGAGCTTTTGCAGTTAGCAAGTGGTTGAGCTGTGACCTGAACCAAGGTCATCTGATAGGAAGGAAGTGAACCGCTGCTCTGGCCTCTGAGTAATGCACCCCTGCCTCCTTGCCTGGGAACATAGCATGAAAAATAGTGAGAAAACCATAGCTTTCTTATATTTTATGACCTCAAATTTTATATGGGAATTTGGCCTCACCTTTGCATATATTCCTGCATAGCAAGAGCTTAATTTTCTTGATTAGCATAAAAAATGACTCCAGGAAAAGTTCATTCCCAGCTCAAGTAACCTATGTTGAAATAGGATGCTAACAGAAACCTCATAGCCCACACCTGAGTCATTAACATCCTAGAGTTTGAATGGGGCAGGCGCTAATTCTTCAACTGAGATTTCTTTGCTCCACTAAGTTCAGTCCACGCCGGGGCTATTAAAATGTCCTTTCAGTGCTTAGTCTGAAATTATCCACTTTTACAAATTTTCCCCTTGCGTAGATCTATAGCCCTTTGGAAAATGAATTGTATTTGGTGGTGGCAGTGATATGTCTATGATTTTAATATTATTACACAATGTATTTTGAATTATCAATGTTTGAGGACTATCTAGCTCTAAGATAGATTATAGTAAATAAAAATGTACTTTGTACCTAACTTCTCCTCTTTAAAAATAATTCCTCTGAAATAGAGATGACAGAAACAAAGGAACAGCAGTGCCTGAGCCGGAGAATATGGAAGGTTTAAGTGAGGTACTTAATATTCATCTGGTATTCATTGCAATAACATCAATCTTACCAAATTCTCATGGTATTAATGTGGATGTTCTGCATTTAATATATACTTCCAGTGGAATTTCATTGTAATTGAGCACTAAATGATGTCTACTTAGGGTAAAGTGGTTCCAGAATTTTTTGTAATAAATGGATTTTAGTAGAATAGAAGATCCCAGATTCATCACTGAGTCTATATTAGACTCTTTATGTTTAATTGTCATTGACAGTCTTTACTGTATTATTTCCAGACAGTTCATAATTTCCCCAGTTGAACAAATGATGATTTGTGAGTGGAGTAAGATACTGACTGGATTATGTGGTGCCACTGATTTTTTTATTGCTCTTGTTTCACAAGATATCTTTTAAAAGCACTTGAATCATCAATATTGGTGTCATTATTAATCATTAATATCTTGTACAGTAACTATGACAGCACGGATTTCTTGAGTGTTTACTATATACTAAACACCTTGTTAAGGTAAATGTTTAACATTCATGAACTCTTTGGAAACTCACAACACCATAGTAGGTTTGATTACCCTTTGTATTTTAGCTAGGTAACCTGGGTATGGAGGTTTAAGGAATTTGTCTGAGATCATACCACTAGAAAGAGCCAGAGCTGGGGTTTAAATTCATATTGGCTTGGCTTCAGGTTTCAAAGTCTGTGCTTTCAGCCACTGCTCCAGATGGCTTGTGGGTGGCTAACTGACATAGTAGACATGGAATTCCCTGTAAGTAGATAGAGTCAATGATAAATTCTGGATAGTAGGGAATTTTCAGCATTTCTTTATCACCATTAGGATAGACTTATTAGCTCCCCCACCCCTGGCTTTAAGCTTGGGAATGGCGAGGAGCTGATGTTTAGGGAGCTTATCTGTCTGAAAAGGAGGCACACAATGATTCCATGAAGTGAATAACCAGGAACACAAACAAATGGCACCAACTATATTTGTTTGCACAGAAGCAGTTTTCCCAGACACACTAGTTAACCCTGGGGTTGCAGCATGTGGCTGTTGGAGCTGGGCAGAAAGCTCTGTGTGGTCCACGCTGCTCACACTGCCATGCTGTTTGGGAGGCCCCACAGGTTGGCTTGCCCAGTCTTGATATGTCTTGATTTCTCTCATCTGCAAAGTGAAAGGATTGAGTTGAATTCTAGACTTGCAAACGTATTTAGATTGGCATTGTAAGTCTTTCTTCCAAGGAAATAGAATGCAGACTCTGAACAGAAGGCAAAACAGTTGAAAACAGAAAAGTCTCTGGTTGAAGTAGGTGCTGTCCTCCTCCCATCCTAGTCTAGAGAATTCTTGGACCTCTTTGTCCTGAACCAGATCCCTCCATACCCTGGTAGATATCTCAGGGCATCTGAGAGCCTCTGGGCTGCCAAACTGACACTTCCATACCCAATCTATCCAGATACAGAGTATACTCAGAGAAATTCATCTGTTTTAATTTCATGAGCACTGGGAATTGTGCTATTGATGTTTCCTTTGCCATAGGGTCTCCCAGACCAAGGCATACTGAGGCCAAGGGTAGGAGACACTAAGGCATGCTTTTTGGATTAACCACATTTTATCTTCTCACCACTGCGTTTTTCTTTCTCACTTATTTCTTATGCATGCAATTGTGTGTTTTATGCAATTCTGCAAGCCATTTTTTTTTTTTTAGCAAGGTGGATTAGGAAACCAACCAACTAACAAAGAACTCTCCCAAATCTCTTCCAATTCCATGCACAAAATGTATTGTTAATGTCTACAAATTTTTCAGCTTGGATTTCAGATGTCACTTTCTTGGGGAAGTCACTCTGGTGGTTCTCACTCTTACACATATCAGCGCCCTATTGACACCCTCATGGTGCCTGTACTCTCCCCTTTTCTGCACTTAGTACAGCTTATGATTATGAACTTGTCTGATTATTCAATTCATCTCTAAGTTGAATTTTTTAAGAGAAGAAGCTGAAAAAGTTTGGGTTGGGGTCCATTTGGGTTGGAGCCATGCTAAGGTATTTAAACTTCGCTCTGTTAAATTATGGAGTCCCACAGACACATAGTAGGTCCTCAGCTAACCATAGATAGTTGCAGAAAACAAATGAATCCTTAGAGACTTAGACATTGCTACTTAACTATCCACAATGGGAAAAAGCAGTTCTTTATTCTTAATGCCAACACCTTGGATAATATACTTTTTATCTCTGCTCATAATGGTAATGTAGATAAATTCCATAAATCAAATCTGAGCAGTAAAAAGGTTAATAAGTTTATGCTGTATAATTGAAAGCCATATTGGTGATTAAAAGGATTTTATATATCAGTTTTCTGGGTCACCAACTAATTATTTTCAATGGCCAGTAATAAAACATAGCACCATGCCTGGCTAGACACTGCAAGCTGTCAGATGTTAAATCGTGTAGAAAGTACTTGAGCAGGTTACCTTAAGTTGGCTGGTCTTTCCCTTGGGATGTGAAGTCATTGAATCTCAGCTGTTTGTTCTGTGCCAAGTTCACATGATGCTTTGGGGTCCTCTTCTACCAAAAGTAAGCAAGTTAGGCAGTCCCCCCAATGGAAAGGACACGTGAAGCTCCAGGGACCCCAGGATAGCTGAAATCATTCACGCTTAAAGCACTTGGCAATAACAATACTAAGCAGTTTCCTTTACAAGATTATGACTGCTGTATGGCACATACTTGGCCATCCTTGCTCAGCATAAAGGATTTGCAAAGGAAGGGAAAAGTGTACAACCTGTAGTGGACTGACACATATGAATCCCCTAAAATGTTCCAAGAATAGTGCTTTATGATTCATATCCAATTAGGTATATATTGTCAACCCAAGGTTAGCAATGGGAAAATGGAGGCTTAGAAAGGGTTAGAATTACCCAAGGTTGTGGCTATTAAGCAGGAAAGCCAGCCGTTGTTCAAGCTTGGGTCTGTCTGACTTCACACTCAAGTGATTCCACCATTGAGTTATATGTACAGGGTGGCATACAGTTAGTGTGCGATTAAAATAGTGTACAATTATAAATTGCACTGGGACTTTAAGGCCACCCTATATGTATATATTTACTTCTGGTTTTGTGGCATAACATCAGAAGACATGCACAATAACAAAGTTAAAATGTTTATGAATTGTCCCTGAACTTAATTTAGGATATTGGAGGTCTGTGCTGCTGGGGGTGGTGGAAACAATGTTGTTGGGTTGTATGAAACACACGTTATATTCTAGGCGAGTGAAGCTCCTAGAGGAGCTCAAGGCAATAGCAAGCCTACAAAGGCCAGTCTTCCAGGTTAGGAGGCTGCATAAAGGTAGACGGAAATGAGAGCAGGAGGCACGGGGGCAGGGGCATCTGTCTCCACTCCTGCTGTTACTCCTTAAGAGTGGGCCTGAAGTGTCACTTAGCTGGCATGCCATCACTTCTGAGACAGAGTTTATATCTGTAAAGAAGCATAGTCATCAGATACGTAAGTATAAAGTAGTGGGCTTGCCTTACACTGAGAAAAATGACTATTAGTAGATTCAGGGATCAATATCTTTCCTTTCATATTTGAATGTATGTGATTTTGCCCCTATATGCAGGAGACACATTGAGGTTGGAATCTTCTGTAGTCAAGACTCCCCTTGTGTTCCTCTAGTTCCTTTACAAGTTCCAAAATTATCTTGCAAACTAGGCACTGTGGTGAGTCCAGTGCACGCATGTGTGTGTGTGTGTGTGTGTGTGTGTGTGTAAGAGAGAAAGAGAGAGAGAAGGAGTTGGGAGGGCTTATACAATCATTCTATCGGGCCTCTACAAATTCCTTGAATAAGAGAGGAATCAGAAATTTTGAACTACTCAGTGACTTTCTTCAAAAGCAAATTATTTGCAGATGAAAAACAGAATGGAAGTTGAAGGGGAATGCCATTGTTTTGGCTTTAGAGTGTAGTCCTTTGTAAGAATAGCCAAGAGCATCCAGAAATGTAAAGATGGGTTTTAAAAAACACACTAGGGCTTGGCGCCTATAGCTCAACCAGCTAAGGCGCCAGCCACATACACCTAAGGTGGCGGGTTCGAATCCCCAGCCCGACCCGCCAAACAACAATGACGGCTGCAACCAAAAAAAAATAGCCGGGCATTGTGGCGGGTGCCTGTGGTCCCAGCTACTTGGGAGGCAGAGGCAGGAGACTCGCTTGAGCCCAGGAGTTGGAGGTTGCTGTGAGCTGTAATGCCACGGCACTCTGCCCAGGGGGACAGCTTGAGGCTCTGTCTCAAAAAAAAAAAAAAATAAAATAAAATAAAAAACACACTAGATAGGCATGTTAATCAAACTACCTAATAACGGAGACAGTTTGAAGGTGGCAGGAGCCTGGGCACTCCCAGAACTCTCCATGAGCTGAGTAATTAAACCCAGGTGCTTTCTTTTCTTGGCATGTTGCGCTAAGAAGGACTGACCTATCAGTGACTTACTGTTCCCATCTGCCATCAGGCGGTATGTGAAGTGTCCAAGTAGCCTCAGTTCCTTCCTAGAGGAAGAAGGAGAAGTGATTAACCCACTCACCCAAGGAGAAGACTCAGAAATATTTGCAGAGACAAGGAGGATGAATCTCCTTTGGGTCAGAGTGGAGTGTTTCACATTGCAGGGAAAAGTTAGGCTTCTCATGTTACAGGGACTCTTCTTTGAGTCCATTTGTGAGAATAACATTCCAAAGATGAAAACTCTCTTAACCACTCAGTCATATTTTAGAAAGAAATATTAGGGGTAGGGTGGGGAGGGGACGAGAGGTAAGGAGGGGTGCAGGTGGAGAAGAATGGAGGGGCAGACTTGAAAGGCACAGGGGAAAGTGGGAGAACGACAAATATACCCCATTAATATGAAAACAAATGTGCTTCAGGTGGCTCGAGGCATAAGTGGCATTTATCTTTAATGGGAAGCATATTTTGAATAAAACCAAGCGAGCATCAGTCATCATCTTTCCTCCTAAAATGCCTTAACGACGTACATCAGGGCATCTGTGACTCACGCAGGGATTGTGGGTGAGAGCTAAGTTGGAGGCAGGGCCCGTCTGGGCTCTAAGAGCTGGGTGTCCAGGGATGGCCTTGCCTCAAACACAGTGACGGCGTGGCTGAGGGTGGAGGGAAGCTGACGCGCAGTGCACTACCAATGGTTTCCATGACAAATCCTCTTTCAGGGGAAATCCATCTCTGTTAAAGTCATGTCCATTGCTGATGGCTGGTTTTCACCTTAGTAAGGAGCTGGTACAAAGGAGTAGGGAGCTGGTACAAAGGAGACCAGGAACTTGACCTATCCTGTGAACAGGTATAAAAATGGTGAACACTTGTTCTGGCCCGTTCTCCTCCCCCAGGACCCAGAGCTCTCTGACAGGCTCTTCCTAACTCTATCCTTTCCCTAATTGAAAGTTTTATGCCTGATTCTCTCTCTCAGCTCATGTGATTAACATAACCACTCTGGCAGGAGAATGTCTGCCAATGGACCCAGCTGTTACCATCAGACAATAGGCTGAGACTTGAACAGAGCTTCTCGAGAAGTAATATCCTAAGCTGGAGGAGTGGGTTGGGTGGAGGAATTTCAGCCACCATGGGTAGGAAGGGCAGGGACTACAATAAGGTGAGTGGGGCACGTGCCTTTGGCACACAAATTAAAGGACTGTAAAGAAAAAACCTCAGTGATTAATATATATAACATTTTGTTACAGTATTTTAAGAAAGAAAAATTAATGCAAAAAAATTCATGAAGAACAAAATGGTAAGGTTTTAAATACAGAACCCATGGGCCGTGATTAGGGTGAAGAGAATTAGGCACTCACTCTTGGGGTCTTGCAAGTATCAGGTTGCATCTGGTCTTTATTTAAAACTTTAATAGTTTGTTCACATGGAGTTGGGGCTGGAGAGACCATCGTGGGTCAGCTCCAGCCCCAACTCCCTTCTGTACCCAGTCCGATTAACTTCCCAAATTCATTTTGTATCTTCACAATAAATTCTCTTACGTAAACTGAGCTGAGTGGGGTTCTGTTTCTGGTGAGCAGTAATCCTTGGCTAAGACAGAAATAAATATTTGTTTCTTTCCTTTCCAACTTCACAGAACCCTGTCAGAGAATAGCAAAATCTTTTTTTCTAACAGCAATAATAAAGGATTTTCTTTTAAAATATATTACCTCTAATCCCATCCATATAATATGGTGGTTTTAATTTTTATATGGTTCTTTATAAGATCTAATCATAGTTTTATATAATCACAGAGTGAACACAATTTTATATTTTTCTTTTCCTGGTGAACTTGGTACACCAAAGAATTTTCTATGCTGTTGCACGGAGAAGGCTGTAGGTCATTCTGTCGAGATTTTTGTCCATATTTTACTTATTAAATCTCTTATTGTTAGACAACTTATAACTTGTCTCTGTTTTTTCCATATAATAGACAATGTGAAAATGAATATATTCATCTCTATGGATTTTGTTTCTTTGATATTTCTTTAAACTATAGTCCTAAATGTCTGATGTCCATCCAAAGTCCATTGTTATGCTTCTTAATGTATAATTTGTATTGACATACAATTTTTCAACAGCATTTAGAATTTATAGAGAAAACAGAAAATTTTGAGCCAAAATAATTCTTACACACAAACTGTCTTATTTCAAATTTAAATGGGAGTGGGGGATTATTAATCTTTAAAATTTGATTTATTTATGTTATTGTTCATTTTCAAAATTGAGCCACAGATAATTTTTTTTCTTTTTCACTTATTATCGAGCACTATGGTTACACTCACTACTTTTTCTCTCTCCACTTTATTTTGTAAACCAAAGGAGCAATCGTATCTTATGGTTTCTTTACCAATAAAATATTTTTGACACCTCTAATAATAACCAAATAATCACATGGGGTGCAAATATAAATTGAAACTCATGTTATATGTAGCAGATATTTGATACAAAACATTAAGTTTTTAAAAAAGCAGTTTTGATATCATACCTCCAAGAAAGAATGAAAATTTTCTGCTTCAACTGTGGATTTGTGTAATAACACCCTGTATATTACTCAGGAATTAAATATATGCAAGTGAAATCCAAAGCCATATTTCTACACCGTGATTTATATTCACTGAGGCACGTAAGGCCATTTTCAAATAAGTAATAAAGACAAAAGAAGGACCTGAGGCTCCCAAAGTCTGTTTTTTTCCAAAAGAGTCAATGACTGAATTAGTGATTAAATAAATATTCCTTCTACATCGTCTCTATAGAAAAGAATTCTATCACCATTTTCCCCAAACCAACGTGTTGAAACATGAGACTCATTGTCAACTTATAGAAATAAAATGAAGGTAAATTGCTCAAATGTGACCATTGGGAGGCCAGCCTCTTAAAAGCAAATTTTATTCAGACTATATCCATTAGCAGAAATACTATCATCAGACAGGTCATCAGGTCAACAGCTTTGAATCTCAAACTGCCTTACAGAAGAAGGATTTTCTGGGATAGACATGGAAACTGGAAGCAAATGCAAGGACGACCCTTGGTACATCACAGAGATGAAGTCTCAACTGGCTTCAAGAGCAGGGAAAAGCTAACTCTTAAAACAGGTGACACTGGCGATGAATATTGCCTTGAGTGTGGTCTGTAAAATAACTCCTTTATCATATAGGTGAAGAATCAAAGGCTGCTTCATGGCTTGTCCAAAGCCAAAGGGTAAGATTGTTCTAGCACCAGGCTGCAATTCAGCTTTTGTGTGTGTGTGTGTGTGTTTGAGACAGAGTGTTACTCTGTCATCCAGGCTAAAGTGTTGTGGCATCAGCCTCACTGACAGCAACTCAAACTCTTGGGCTCAAGTGATCCTCCTACCTCAGTCTCCTCAGTACCTGGGAGTATAGGTACTCACCACCATGCTTGGCTAGTTTTTCTATTTTTAGTAGAGACAGGGTCTTACTCTTGCTCTTGAGCTCAAGCTATCCACCCTCCTCAGCCTCCCAGAGTGCTAGGATTACAGGTGCAGCCACCATGCCTGGCTGCAATTCAGCTTTTTGGAACTCAGTGGGCCATACTTTGTCTCTCCTCCCAGTCACTGACAGTCATGTGGTCTTCCTGGTGGCACCCTCCAGTGCTGTCCCCTTTCTGCCTGTGTTACCCTCATCTCTGTTCTGAGAACCAACTAGGGATGTCCTCATTTCAGGTTGTGCCATGCCTATGAGCAACTAATGCTGACTGTGCTCAAATTCTCTTCCTCTGTCCTATCAGGGTGGGACCCCCACCATTATTCACCAACTCAGTCTCTGTTCCTCTTAGTTCATGTTCAGCAGAAAATATTTGATGAGTTCCATCTAGACTATGGATCTCTTTCTTTGGGTTAGGTTTGAATGCTGGTCCCTTCCAAAGGAGTTGAAGAACAGTTTGGAAGTGGGTAGTTGTCTGTACAAGTAGTCCAATGCTATGTCTACATAGTGACCATCCCTGAGCATTATTTTCTGTGCCCTGAATTTTGATATGCACAGGGTCCCGGCAGGAAACAGAATTCAGTTACATGTTTCAGTGAAGACACTCTCAAGAAAGTACTACCTACAGAGGAGTGAGCAGTGATAAGTGACCAAATCAAGGGATGCTGAGACATCCTGAGACTAGAAACAGTGTGAAGCTGTTGCTGTTTGGGGCTGAATAGAAAATGGAGGAAATAATGTCAGAGAGCCTAGTGAGAGCTGGAGCCCCACTGGCAGTGGGTGGTTGACAAGGCTGCATGCATCCATGGTGCTGAAACAGGGAGGGCAAGAGGGAGGAAGAAATATCCCTGCTTTTCTCTTTCCACCCTCTATTTCCCACCAGCCTCCCATTGGATAAATGCAAAGCTAAGACAGCCAAGTGAGGAGTCAGGATGGGCTTGTAAGGGTCAGCTTCCCCGGGGAACAGGAAGAGCAAGCAGGGAATTGAGGTGAATTGTTTTTCTGCATATCTGCTCCACTCATATTCAAAACAGTCCCATTTTATGGTTGAGGGAACAGGTAACGAGACAATTGATTTTGAATCCTTTCCAAAATAAGGTAGATTATTGGTCAGTAAATTTGCTCATTGCCACAGAGCTAGCATGTAACTGGGGTCTGAGGACATCTGTTTGATCCCGAAGATAATAGCAATTGTCATCATGATAGAGTACCAATAATATTCAGGCACTATGCTAAAACATTCACAGTCATTAGATCATTTAATGTTTACACCAGTGCTAGAGGATAAAAAGCATCATTTTCATCATTTATTTTTCCTGGGGAATGGGGTTTTAATAAAGTTAAATATCTTGTTCCAGTTCATATCACAATGGGGCCAGAATTCAAATTCACTTCTCCCTGGATCCAGACTCTGACCTTTTAACCACTTCATCATTCTGTGTCTTTTTCCAATGCCTCGCTGGTCTCCACAGGTATCTGTGGAGAACAGAGCAAGGCTTTTTCTCCTGGGTATCTTCCTTTGGGAAACCTGGTCCATCTTCAGGAGGCTCCTGGTGGTATTAACAGTCATAAGAGGTCTTCTTCTATGAGTGATAATAACTACGAGTGACATTTTCCCTGATCTGCAGAAGGAGCCCACAGCTGGGTGCTGTTCCCATCTTACAGATAGCATAATTCAGGTCCTCATAGGCACCAGCTCAAGTGAGTCCCATAGTATAAAGTCACAACCAGAATTGGCAACCAGCCCGGACTGACTGTAGTGCCTCCCTCTTTTCTTCAATCCACGAGTCTAGCTTTCTCACCCACCTCAAATCTATTAAACTCTTGCAAAGATATTGAGTAATTAATTCTTAAGAGCCAGCATGGGCCCAAATTGTTGCCCCTTTGGCCATCTCATCTATGCATTGACTCAGGAAGATTCAAAGCCTCCCGCCTCTTTCTGCCCTCTGTAGGAATGGCAAAAGTGAATGAAAGAGCAAATGAATGAATACTCAAGAAAATTAGCATGTATATTCTCATTTGGACTCTATGAAATCTATAATTTAAAATTTTTACCATGTCATTAAAGGGCTAGGACAGGTGGTTGCCCCCATTGGACTGAGAATCAGGTAGCTGGAAGTGGAAGCTGTGTGATTTCATGTTTGTTTTCTTTGTGCTTTGGAAGTTGCCTCCAGGAGTCTTTCAGATGGTGAATAGGGGCTGAAAGAGCAGGCAGCAAATATTTAATAGACATATTTATTTGGTGTGCTGGACAGAATCTTTTGAGGGTTTACAATCTGAAAAATAGATGTTACATCCTGTAAATTAATGGGGCCATATAACTCTTCCAGGATCAAATAGCCACCGAAAGGCCTTTGAGATGCCTCGTCTACCTTTTCCTCCTGGTGGAAGAATGGCCCACATTTAGCAGGGAGGTTGTCCTCTTAATGAGAACGCAGATTTAGGAGCATACATGTGGAGTTGTGAGGGGTAAATGTTAGATCTGCTCAGTCAACTACATCTGCTGAGTTGGTCCTGGGGCACCTTTGTTAGTTGGGCAGGTATTATGGCCAGAATAGAGCTTCTTGAACTTAATGTGCACGCAAATCACTTGCAGATCTTGTAGGAATACAGATTTTGATTAACTAAGGCTGGGTTGGGTCTGAGATTTTTCATTCATAGCAAGTTCTCAGGTGGTGATGACATTGTAGGTCCAAGGACCAAGCCGCAGTAGCGAGGTCCCAGTATTTATGTCAGTGCTGTAGTGATCTCACGATTAGGTTGGTGATTTATCAGTGGCTTTATCTGGGACAGGGCTGATCTAATGACAGAGAAGTCATTGCCATTGTTACCAGACTCATCTTGGAGACAGCACTGTTATTGCTGCTCTTGCTTACGGATCTCAATGAGTGCAAAATATCTGCAAGCATCCAAAATGCATTCAAAAGAGGCTCTGATTAAAAAGAAAATGTATTGTAAAATACAGACAAAACCATTAGGGCCAGTTTCAGCCCTATAAGGACTGGAGTTGGAAAAGGTAACTTGTCTGTCTTTGCTTCCTGCTGCAGGTCGTCTGATTCCACTGCTGTGCACAGCACACCAAGGCCATGCACACCCCATGAAGGCCACACATAGCCCCCCCAAGGCCGCACACAGCCCATCAAGGTCGCACATAGCCTACCAAGGCTGCATACAGGCCTCCAAGGCTGCACACAGCCCACCAAGGCCATGCATAACTTACCAAAGCCATGTACAACACACCAAGGCTGCCCACAGCCCACCAAGGCCGCATACAGCCCTCCAAGGCCGCCCACAGCCAATCAAGGTCATAGCCCCCCAGGACTGCCCACAGCCCACCACAGTTGCCCATCATTGGTGGCCTTAGCATACAAGTCTACATAACCTAGAAGCTCATCCACTCACAGCTAACAGACTGTCTCTGAAGTCCCAAATCCAAATTTCCAGATCTTGTTGGTCTAGATTCAGTCTGGGGTCCAGCCTGGGTCCAAAGGCAGAAAGGCGAGTAGCCAGGACTGAGGGTTCAGGAATTTCTGCTCCCACAGCAGATAAGTGCATGAACTGGGACTCATCCACGTCTTTCTTATGTCCTATGCCAGGTGCTTTCCATTCAGTTACATGTCCCTTCATGATTTGAGGGGTGGTTCCAGGGCCCAGCAATGCACCTGTAACCATAACAGTGTGGGTGTAGCTTGAAACTTCTCTGAACTGCATTTAAATGATTAGTTCTTGTAACATGGTGATGGGAAGGATTACATGAGATAATGCATTGATTAAAAGTGAAAAACACCATTCCAGGGTAAGATTTTCCTATTCTGCAATGGCTGGGAAGATGGGTCTAATTTAGGAAAGAGTAAGGGAAAGGGTAGTTGAGGAATCCAAAAACAGCAACCCGCCAGCAACATTATTACATTAAATAAAGCAGAGATTTTTAAAACAAAAGGAAGTAAAATTTTGGCTAACAGTGGTCTCAGTTTGCTTAGCAATTATCTTCATAAATGTGAATTCGTGTGCCTCTAGCAAAACATGGCACTCTTTGTTAATTGGAACTTCAGTGGCCTCCTGAGGGACCCTCCTCTCCTGCACCCCATGAAACAGTATGCAAGCCTGTGGCTGTCTCTGCGTCCTTTGAAAA
>NW_003852424.1:3697418-3712852 GCF_000181295.1 Otolemur garnettii
TGTTTCTCCCAGTGCAGAAAAGCAGAAAAATGATAGACTTGGAAACTCTCTGTACCTGCCTCTGTGCCCCAGCTCGGCTCAGGTGCAGCCTGGGCCATTCTGCACTTTGATCCTTTTTCCCTCATGCTTCATTGAACAGTACACTAGTCTGCGAATGGGCTCCAAGACACAGGGAGGGGCGACAGGGATTGGTGAGTGCCAGAAGGGCCTGCCTCAGTGGGCCAGCACGATGTTCGTGTTCAAGTGTTCATGAGCCAAGGGTGAGACCTTGGGATTTATACCATTTTAATCCCAACATGGTCTTCACATTTTGCTCTTTGTTGAGTGAAGAGGCACCATGTACAGATGGAAATATAGACCACTGAGGACAGCATCACTGCCTGCACAGCTGTGGGGGTGAGTGCTACAGATAGCCCCAATTTTTCAAAGGATAGGAGCAAACAAAGAAACCAAGCAGAACCGCTTTATTATTTAGCACAAAGAGTAAGAAATATTATTGACACACAGATTAAATATAATTTAAAATATCCCACCGAGGTAAGAATCACTAATTAATACCTGCAGGTCATGAGTAAAAACTTACGAAGTGGCCCTTCCTGTCTTCCAGGAAGCAAGTCCTTCACATCCAGGACATAACTATCTCATTAATCTGGTCAATAATTCAAAAGATTATTATTTTTTTAGTGAGAGGGTTGATTTATCTTGTTTGATTTTTTAAATCATTTGTCAAATTAGCTGGGTAATCACATAATTAATACATTTCACTTCACAAGCAGATTCAGCTTCAGTGTAGAACAGATTAAAACTGTCTCCCCTGCCAATTAGAAAAGAAGGCAGTCCTTGGCCATCTACTGCTGAATCTATTACAGGCTATAATGATGATCTGGAAATAAGGGTGGGGAGAAAACCTGATAAGAAAGTTTGTGTGAGTGTGTGTGTGTTTTAGTCTAAAACCATCTCTATGGAAGCCAACTAACCTGTTTGGTTCAACCACTTTTGAAATGCTTTAAGGAATTAATAACAAAATCCCCCGAAGTCTATTTACATATCTTTCTAACTGAACTAAAGGACACTAGAGGCTGATTATTTTTTAAACTCATGAGAGAAACCTCTGCTCCCCTTCTAGTCAAGCAAATCTGAGTTGACTTCTCCCATAAATTCAAGAACAAAAAGTTATAAATTGAACAGATGAAGGACACTGCCTTTTTTTCAAGCGACGTTTCCTTGCCTTAATGGATTTAGCTATGGCAGGGAGTCAGAGAAAACCTGTCTTAACTAAATCTTTGACTGATTATGCATTTTTTCCCTATTCATACAAGATAGATTCATCATCCCAATTTGTCAAGCTGGCGAAGTTCCAATTAATTACACCCGGCAAACCCTGGCTTGTGTTATGGTGGTGTCAGGCCTAATCTAGTGCCTCATTTGCCGGCAGCCCGATGAGGAGGTCTGAGAGGTGGCGTTCTGCGTGGTGCTCACTGTGATGGATGCCCTCGCCGCACGGCCAGGGCAGAGGCACAGCCCTGGACAGTCTCTTCTTCGAGCCCGAGGACTCCAGGCTCCTGTGCTAATTTAAGGACTCATCTGTATAGTGGATGTTGTTGCAAAGTCTATCCTTCATTGCTGGGTTGAAGGCTTTCCCCGTGGGCTGAAGGCTTTCCCTGTCGCACTGCCTGTTTAAATATCTACACAGGTCCTACATTTCTGTCAGCTTTGTCCTTGCAAAATGGAAAACGAAGGCAACTTATCCTCAGCTGACTTTCTGAGCTCTTTAGAATCTGTTGTGTGCTATGGTGGGAAATCACAGGGACTAGCTAGGTACATACCCCAGGCATTATGAGCATATCTGGGTACACTCACAGGTGTATATTTCTATAGTGTTTGTAGGTGATGCTGCCCTCTTTTGACTATGGTGACTTTCCTTTCATGTTTTTAGTTTATTAGGCAATGATCTAATGGCAAATATTCTTTGGTAAGCACACGAGGCCCAGTGGATTTTGATATGCAGTCTCTGGTGCACACATGAGCTAATGTTCGATCAAGTGACTCAAGTCACATGCTGTGCCAAGTGCTATCTTGGCCTAACATCTCATTCGACCAATTGTTATTCTCCCCACTTATGGTGGAGGAACATAACTTGGAGAAGTCAAATGACTTGCCCAATGGCTGATGCGTTGTGGAGGTGGGATTTATCTCAGGAAAGGGGTTCAGCTCTTTCCAGGACCTGGCATCATTTCTCTCTGTCCACACTGACCTACATGCTGGCCCACTGCAGTGAGAGCCTGCGGTGCCTTGCTGTCTAAGCCAGGTGTGCAGGGCGCTCTCCCTGTGCTATGTGGTTGCTGGGGCCGCGTCTCCACTGGACTGGGGCACCAGCAGTGACGGGGAGTGTTGGGGATAAAGCCTGTGCGTGTTCCCAGGTTGCCTTGACTGCTTCCTTCTTTCTCTCCTTCTGGGAGTCTCTCTTCTCTATCTGTCACTCTCCATTCTCAGCATGGGTGAAATACATCCTGAAGAGCATGGATTCCAGATCCCAGAGGGGTTACTGGAGGGTCTGAAGACAAACCTCAGATGTGGTGGGCAGTTGACAAACCTTGACCCTTAGGAAATGGGAGGCGGGAAAAAGCCAGGCCTACAAACACCCCTCCCTTCTAGCATCGTGGACTTCCCTGAGGTGCGGTGTGGGTCTTCCTTTTTTCCCTGGTAGAGACATCCCAGGTGTTAACCAAATGCATCTACTGAGTGTCTCTCCAGCCCGCAGTGACTTAGTGGCCAGGCAGCCAGAAACATACTGCCTTGTACTTCCCTGTGTTATGGCCTCACTTCTTTCTTAACCCCCCTGACTTTCAAGAACAAAGTGTTGCCATCTTAATCATTCCCTCTGGACTCAAGACAGGGATGCAGGGGCACTAAGGAGAAAAGCTGACTTCTCACCTTTGGGGTTCTCTGCAGAAGAGATTCTGCAAGGCTTGTCATGTTTTGGAGAGAATTAAGTCACGGTAAAGATCAGCTTTTAATTTAAATGAGACTTCCAGTGCATTAATATTCAGCATTTACATTCCTTCCTGGTTCTTAAATATAATGTGTTTTACAGTTATCAAAAACATATGCTGCGTCTCAGCAACATTTTATATACAAGTTGTTCAACAGAAGGTGCCGGCATCCCAATATGTTTTGCTTAGTTTTGGCTTTAACTATTGTGATGAAAGAATTCAAGTGTAACAATGTTATCTTTCTGAATGTAGATAGAGATGTTGCTGAAGGGTGTCTCCTGAACAAAGAAAAAAGAAGTGAATTATTTATTCTTTCTTTTACTGACCTAATTTTTATGTCATTTCTATTATTGGGAGGGCTCTGCACAAACTTGGTGAAAACTACATGGATGAATCAGTCTCAAACCTTGTTTTCAAGCAACTTGCCGTCTCATAAAATTTCTTCTTATCAAAGCTGGTTGTGGCATTCTTCTCAAAGGAATCAGTGCTAATTTTCTACTTCTTTAATACACCTATGCAATAATGTTGATTATTAAAATATTGAAATGCTTTCACACTTTTGGATAAATATGAATTGCTCTAAGCCTCCCACACCTGGCCTACCTTACTCTCCCCTATGGTCCAGCCACTAAAGAATAATGGTTGACAAGGCAAAGGACTCCAAAACCTTCCTTTTGGCACTATGGCCAATGTCTCACCTGATTGCTCAGAACCCAGGCCTCAACTGTTGTTAAGTGTTTGGAATTTCTTTCCTAAATGGAGTGATGCTGTGCAGGTTATATTTGGATAGTCTCTATCTATGATGGTTAAGTCTTGACTGGGCTAAGAGATGCCCAGGTAGCTGGTAAAACATTATCTCTGGATAGGTCTGTGAGGGTGTTACTAAGAGATTAGCATTTGAATCAGCAGACTAAGTAAAGAAGATCTGCCTTCACCACAGTGAGCAAGGGCCTATTTTTTTGAATAGAACAAAAACAGAGAAAGGGCAAATTCCCTCTGTCTGCTTGAGTTTGACCACCCATCTTCACCTGCCCTCAAACATAGGTGATTCTGGTTCTTAGGCTTTTAGACTTGGCCTGAAACTGACACCACTGATCCTCTGCTTCTTAGGCCTTTAAGTTTGGGCTGGAGCTCTACCACCTGCTTTCCTGAGCCTCCAGCTTGCAGACAGAAGATTGTGGGACTTCTCAGTCTCCATCATTGCATGAATTAATGCCCCAGAAAAAAACATTTCTATATCTCTCTATATTGCATTGGTTCTGTTTCTTTGGAGAATTGTGACTAATATAATATCCTTACTCTTACAATCTCCAGCTGAGATCATAGCTCTGTTTGTACCTTCCTTTACGTCTGTCGGTTTTTGCTTCATGTGTTTTGAGACTCTGTTAATAGATGCATACTCATTTAGGATTATTATATTTTCTAGATGAATGGAGTCATTTATCATTAAGAATTTTCCCTCTTTAACTCTTGAAGTTTATTTTGAAGTTTATCTTGAAGTTTATTTTATCTGATACTAGTATACCCACACCTGTTTTCTTATGCTAAGTTTGCTGGGTTTTAAATCTTTTTACTTTAAAACTATCTGTGTCTTTACATTGAAAGTTCTTCTCTTTATTTTATTTTTTAAATTCATTCAGTCAATCTCTGCTTTTTAATAGGAGCTACATATTAGTCTATATACATTTAATGTAATTTTGATATGGTTAGGTTTAGTCAGAATTTTACCATTTGTTTTCAGCTTATACATCTGTTTTTCATTCCTTGTTCCTTCTTTCTTGCTTTCTCTAGATTATCAACTGTGTTTTAGTATTTTATTTTATTACTCTATGAATCTTAGCTATGACTCATTTTTTTAAGTTTTTGCTCTAGGTGTTAAATATGTATCCTTAGCTTATCACAATCTATTTAGCATTATTACTGTATCACTTACAATAAAAGGTGCCCATGAACTGGTATGATTTTATTTTTCTTCCTTTCTTCTTATTTGTTTTTACAAATTATTACTATATTATTATTTTCACATATCTTTATACCTGCATACATTATGTTTATATTCTATATAGTATTACATAAATCATATATATTTTTAAATATATGTAACTGCTTAAAATATGCATAACAAAATATAAACACAGTAGAACCTCTATAGTTGACCACTTCCCTAAGTTGACCTAATTTTCACAGACCAGACATACACCACATGAACGTATTGGTACAGCAGGCCTAGTTCCTTATGTTGACCACCTCTATATGTTGACCAGTTTGTTACAGTTCCTGGGGTGGTCAACTTACAGAGGTTCTACTGTAAATGTATATTATAATTAATATTTTAAATATATTTACCTTAAATAGTTGCCTCTCAAAGAATTTTTTTTTGTTTTTTTCCCCTTTTTTCTTTTGTTTTCAAATGTTGGATGAATATGAGGGTACATATAACTAGGTTACATTGTTTGTGTTTATTAGGCCAAGTCTGAGTTGTAGTTGTGTCCTTCACACAGGAAGTGTGCCATATCTTTCAGAGAAATTAATAGGAAAATAATAGTTTTTGGTATTTTCTTACATTTACTTTCCTTAATGCTCTTAATCATTTCTGGTGGACCTAAGTTTCCATCTCATTTCATCCTAAGTGTTATTTCATCCTGGCCTGAAGAACTTCCCTGGCATTTCTCGTAAAGTAACTATGTATATGTGGACTTCACTCAGTGTGGCTGTTGTTTCTGCCTGCTTTTGTTTCTCTCTAGTGCCTTCAAACAGAAATACATTGTGGATTAAAAATACTAGAACAGACTGAACTGCCAGGGCAGTGGGAATGAGATCTGAAAATTGGGATCCTGTAGTCTGGCTTCTTTCTGAAGATATATTTTCTGACTTATACAGGGCAGAGTATATTTGAAACCTGTTTTTAGATTTGGAGGATTTCATATTAAACTGCAGATTTCTATTTTCTCTTGAAAAATTGGAAGCCCTGTAAATTTGGGGGCCTGGATTTTATAACCCCATTTGGTTTTGCACTGCTGGCCAAAGATGAATTGTGTCTCCTGTCTCAGAGGAGAATCATGCTGCTTAATTTGTTTAGTCTTCTTATCCTGATTTACTAATCATCATTGTTATGTTTGGTCCCAAAATTAAGAAGGAGAAAGTAGAAATTCTCCTTTCAATATAAGCTGTGTCCTGCCATGAAGTAGAAAGTGAACTGAGGTGATTTTCAATTCACATAAGGTAAGAGGTTTGGCATGCCCTGCCCTTGTCCCTCTCTAAGGACAAATTCTCCAAGGAGAATGTAAATATGAAGAACTCTGTCAGAGGGGGAAAAAACACGCGCTTGAATTCTTAGATGAAGACTTCAAGACAGAATAAATGGCATTTAAGTTTCTTTGGGTAGCTAAATTTAGGCATATTTGATAGAGGACTTCCACTGCTAAATCTTAGCAAAGGCCACGTTTTCTGAAATTAAATCTTCATCATAGAGGGATAGCTCAAGAATACAATATTTTCAGACATGGCAAGGCTCCAGATTGTGCTGGAAAGATACAGATGAAATGTAAATTAATCATGTGGTAACAGTGGTCAGACATGCTGGGAAATGCTTTTGTCTTTTCACCCTCTTGGCATCACTCTTGTTTTGATCATTACATCGACCTTGGGTGACTCCCGCATGACTTTGACTCTGCAACCTAGATCCTGGGTCCCTGTCTAGAGACCAGCCCTATGATGCTGGGAGGAAGTGTCAGATCCACGAAGAACACACAGAGAGGGAGAATGTTTCCCAAACATGCTGGTGGTCAGTGGTGAGAAAGGGTATTCATGAATTAGTGTGAAAAGAGGGTGAACTTGGGCTGTGTACTTTGCAAAAAGAATCTGAGAAGAAACTCCAAATCCAGCTGGGGTGGCACGTGTCGTAATCTGCCAATACAGACAGACAAACACTTTTTGGCTCATTGTATCCACTTTGAAGCTTCATAGGAGAAAAAAAAAAAAAAAAACTTCCTCCAATGATAGAAAATTAGAAAAGACAAGAGAAATGGGATCTCTGCCCCAAATCCATCCTTTTAGATTAATGCCCACTAATGGATATTAAAACAGGGTAGATTAATGAAAGCCTGATAGACCATGCAGCTGAAAAAACACACTTTCTTTTGACAGCTAGGCAATCAGGAGATGCCCGGGGATTAAAGAGCAATTCAGATTAAATTACCCTCTCCATTAGGATGTCTTCGCATTGGTAATTCGTGAGCCAGAGGAGGGGCTGCCATGATCAGCAGAGGTCATTCATTCAAAGTGTACTTCATGACCATAGAAATAAGGGATTGTTCAGATTTTACAGGCTGACAGGTTAACCAAACACAGGTCAACAGAAGGAGGAAGTAAAAGATGTTGGGGCTTGGGATAAGCTACTGTTGGAAATTTTGAGGAACGTGGTTGTGTCAGTGAAGGGCATTTTCCTCACTGAATTCTGCTATGTGTACGCTATGGTAATTTTGAGTCATGAGAATTTAGCTGAGCTGGAACTAAGTTTCCCAGAATTTCTTCCCCTGTCTGGTTCTAGGTTAGGATTGTCCACGGGAGAAATTTGTCTGGGATTTGGAGGGTAGAAGCAAAGTGACAGCTGACATTACATTCCTGAGGTTGGGGCAGGTGGGGTGCTCTGCATTGTGGCAGCAAGGCAGGCTGTTGTCACTGAAGTGCCAGCTCACCTAGCTGGTGAGGGACAACCCCTGGACCCACAGCAACTCCGCTCCCCATAGGTTTTCTTCTGTGTGCAGCTCTGTGGCAGAGGGCATCAGCTTTTCCATGTTACCGGTGTGTTTTAGGTTAGAAATGGTGGGAGACAGATGGGGTCCAGGTGGTATTTATAGATTCCCATTTCTAACAAAGTGGGGTCCACTTTGTCATTACACTCCCTAACTTCACATCCAGTTTTCCTTCCCAAATGCCTCCCCAGATGATCTAAGAGTGGTGACCCTGGGCACAACCCCGGAAGCAGAGGCAATGACCGTGCTCAGTGCACAGACTCACCTCCATCATCCAGGTCTAATCTTAATCACTCATAGTGGTTCTCTTCTCAGCTCACATCCTGATGTCATTGGGGTCTCTGTCCCCCTAAGTGGTAGCTTTCCCTTAGTTTTAGCCTCTAGAAAAATCTGAATTAACCCCTAGCGAGCTGCCTGTACCCCCTGTACAGTGATCAAGGTTGCTGAAATGGAACGATTCCATTAAAATTACCCTGCAGATACGGTCTATCTGTTATGTCTCTTTTGTTACTACCTTTTTTTTTGAGACAGAGCCTCAAGCTCTGGTAGATTGCTGTGGTAGAGTGCTGTGGTATCACAGCTCACAGCAACCTCCAACTCCTGGGCTCAAGCGAGTCTCCTGCTTCCACCACCCAAGTAGCTGGGACTACAGGCGCCCACCACAATGCCTAGCTATTTTTTGGTTGCATCTGTCATTGTTGTTTGGCAGGCCCAGCCTAGACTCGAACCTGCCACCTTAGGTGTATGTGGCTGGTGCCTTAGCCACTTGAGCCACAGGTGCTGAGTCTGTTACTACTACCTTTGACATACATCCTTGGGAGTAAATGCAACCACTATCCCTTTATTCCCATAACACTTGAAAGTAGTGGATTTTATCCTGCGCCTTTAAGAGTTAGTGGGGTAACTACTTTCCCAATCCAGTAAAACAAAGGTTACTTTTACAATTTGATGATAAATTAGCTACAGTTCCTAGGTTGAAAACTCAGTGAATTGGCAAGGCTTATAGGTATTTTTTATTTCAAATTTTAAAATTGACAAGTAAATTGAACATATTTATTGCATTCAATATATTTTAAAATATGTATGTATTGTGGAATGGTTCAATAGAGCTAATTAACATATCTATTACCTCACATTCTTATTTTTTGGGACAGTACTTAAAAACAACTCTTAGCCATTTCCTATATATTGTTATAATATTATATAGTCACAACATTGTACAATTGATCTCTTGAATTTATTCCTTCTATCTAACTGAAATTTTTTTATATTCTCCAGGTTCATTCATGTTGTTGCAAATAAGAGGCTTTCCTTCTTTTTGAAGGCTGAATAGTATTCAGTATGCAGTATTCATTCTATCGTGTATGTGTACCATATTTTTGTTATTTGTTTATCTGCTTATCAACCTAGATATCTAGGTTGATTCCAGATCTTAGGTATTATAAATAATACTGCAATGAACAGTAAATATCTTTTTGAAGTACTAATTTCAATTCCTTTTGTATTAATATGTACCCTGTAGTGGGATTGCTAGGTCATATGGAAGTTCCACTTTTAATTTTTTGAGGAAACTCCATACAGTTTTCCATACTGGAGGCACTAAATTACATTTTTACCAACAGTGTGTAAGATTTCTCTTTTCTTCACATCCTCACCTACACTTGTTATCTTTAGTCTTTTTGATAATTACCAAGCTAACAGGTGTCAGGTAGTATCTCATGATTTTAATTTGCATTTATCTGATGATTAGCGATGTTGAGCATTTTTTCATATACTGGTTGGCCATTTGTATGTCTTATTTGGAGAAATATCTGTTTAGGCCTTTTACCCATTTAAAAATGAGTTATTTGTTTTCTTGATATTAAGTAGAGTTCCTTATATACCAAATTTCAGATATTAAACCCCTCTCAGATTGTATGGTTAGCAAATATTTTCTCATATTCTGCAGGTTGTCTCTTCATTCTGTTGGTTTCCTTTATTGTGCAGAATATATATAGTTTTTGCAAACAAAGAAAACATTTTAATAAAAGCTTCATGACAATGCCAGACAGTTCCACTATGGTCTAGTCCAAACAGGAACTCTCATGCTCTTATCTTAAATCTACTCTAAAATACCAAAGCATTTCCCCGACAGTGCCCCAAAGCCATCCTCTGCCATTGAGCCTGGGCATTTTAAGAGCCCTTCTCTCCTGATTTCTTCTTGTTTGCTTTTGCCTTTCCAACCACGGTCTCCACAATGACAGCGGTTTCTTCGTATGTCTCAGTGCTCTCTGTGGAAACTGTCTCAATGGATTCCACCACTTCCACCTTCTGATTAACCACAGGCTTGGGAGGGCTTTTCTCTGGGCTTTTTCTCCTAGTTCCCTCCAATCCATCCTGAACAGCCCCAGGCCTTTGAGCCTGGGGGGTAGACGGTTCCTCTGGACCAGGTATGACTGTGGGACAGGGTGCCGGGGTCCCTCACCCTCCTCCTCGACATCCTCTTTCTGCTCTAGGCCCTTCAGTTCTTCAGCACTCATCTCAGCCTCCTTGTCTGCAGTCGGCTGGATGCTGGGTTGTTCATCTTCTCTCCCCTCGGGGACTTCCTCCCCGTTCTCCTGAGGGGGCTCAGACTGCTCAGGAGGGGGTTCTCCATGGTCCTCAGGAGTCACAGACTCTTCCTCAATGGAAACAACCACCCCACCTTTGGTGGGGATGGAAGACACATAGAACTCAGGGTCCACGTAACTGGCATCCCCTGTGACCAGCACATGCTGACCTTTGGTGAAGAGGTCAACAGGTGGCTCCGGCTCTCTGGGGCTTTTCACTTTCTCCTTGACCATCTTGTACAGCTTCCCAAAGGCTTTGCTTATTTGCCCTCCATCTGGCACATCCTCTGGGTCCCCTTCTTGTGCTAGGAGACTTGCTACTTTACCCTCCGGTTCAAGCTTAGATTCACCTTCCTCTTTAAGCACCACCCGCACCATCTTTGCATCTTCCAGACCTTTTGATGGTGGGTCTTCCAAAGGTCCATCCGCTTTGTCTCTGGCCATAATCTTCTTTCTCCTTAGGACAGTCTTGGGGGAGCCTTTTTGTCTTGGTTTTGCTGTTGTTATGTCCTGTACAGCCCTAGTAAGATCTTTTCCACCAGCTCCAGAGCTGAAAGAGGATCCATGGCTCGAGGTGAACAAGGGAATGGGGGTTTCAATGAAGGCAGAGCTCAGCCTGTTGCCTTCAATCTCAATGATCCGATGATAACGGTCCAGCTCATTCTTCAGCTTTTGCTGTGCCACCTCCAGCCACCGGCAGTCGTAGGAGGGCTTCTCCATGGTCCCCTGTCTCTCCGATCTCCTTGCGCAGGGTTTTGATCTGCTCATTATAAAGCTGAATCTTGTTATCCTAACAATCACAGGCATTTTTAATTGCTTGTTCCAGGGCCGTAGTCTGGGCCTGCAGTTCCACTCTCTGTGCCTGCAGGTGGGAGAGCACTCCCAGCCCTCCTCCAGCTGGCTCCGCAGGGCACCCACTTTCCTCCACCAGGAGCTTCTCCTCCCTTATCCCACTGGTCATGCGGGATGTCTGAGGAGTGGAGATGTGAATGAGCTGCTGCAGGATGCTGATATAGGTCTGAACTTCCAGAAGGTTCTTCTGTGCCTGTCCTTTGCTGCACTGATATCATTTTGCAGGAACTGGGCTTCCAGCTGAAAGCATAGGTTATGCAGCAAGGCTTTGTTGGCTTCCTTGATAAGCCATTCAAGAATTTCTTTTAGCAACAGTTGACATTCACACTCATTTTCATACTTGCTGCGAAACTTGTCGAGCACGTGCTGCGTCTTGGTGCCCTGGCACTCCAGCCTGGCGCACTCTGCCACCAGGTCCCCGAGCTGGCAGTTGCTCTCCACATGGCATGCATGAGGGCATCCTCAGGGCTGGCCAACTCGCCCAGGCACTGGAAGGCATCCAGCTGCCGCCAGAGGCCAGCGTGGCACTGCTTGAGCGCTTGTACAGAATATTTTTATTTTGATGTAATCCCGTTTGTCTATTTTCTCTTGTGTTGCCTATGTTTGGGGGTCATATGAGGAAATAATTGCCCAGACCAATGTCACGGAGCTTCCCCTCTGTGTTTTTTCTAGTAGTCTTACAGTTTCAGACCTTTATGTTTAAGGTTTTAATTAATTTTGTACTGGTGTCCCACCTTAGGGGCAAGGTCTGCTGAGACCTGTGGAGCTGGTGGCAATCAACTAAAAAATAAAGTTAGAAACAATGAGAGATAAAGAGATAAGAGACACAAGAGACACAGAGTAGCATTTTCAATGGTGGGCATACAGGGGACCACTGACATTTTGTGGCGTTCCTGCGGGTGGCCCCAGTGTCAATTCCACTCAGCTTTTATTGGAGGCTATTTGCTCATTAGCCCGGAGGGTAAGCAGAGGAAGGGAACAAAGATGCCAGCAGTTTCTCTGAGTGCGCATATCAGCTCCTATTGTTTCTATAATCATTAACTTTAAGGGTCTGAGCAGCCTTGAGAAATCTGGAACCTAAGCCTTGTGTTGGGGCAGCCTCCTATCTGTGGTCACACACACAGACCACAGGGGGATGTTAGTACTTGGTAGTTCACTGTGGAGTAAGACACTACTGGTGTCAAGCTCCTCTGAAGAATTGGTGGGAAAGAGGAATTTCCTCTTACCACCACCACAGAGGTGTCTTCCTCTGTGGTAAGGGATAGAAGCCTCCTACCCATATTTCAGGGCTCTCTGCTCCAGCCATAATACAAATCTCCACCATAGGTATTTGCTTTGGCTGTTGACTGGGCAGGAGATGGCCTAGTTAATGTTTCTTGCTAGGCCTTGCACATAGCATCCTCTGTGGCCATTATTCCTTCACGGTGTTCACAGACCCAGCAGGGGTGATTTGCAAGCTATATCTTGAAAGGATTCTAGGAAAAGCAGGAAACTTGTTCCATTAAGAAATTTAGCAGTGGTTGATTTAAAGGTAAACTGGCTAACCTTTCTTTGTTCTGCCTCACTTAGCTTACTTTTTTATTTCCCCCTCTTTCTGGGTTTTTTTTTTCCATTGCTAAGAATGGGGTCATCAGTCAGCATTCTGCCTGCAATTTTGAGTTGATTTTTGTACTTGGTATAGATAAGGATCTAATTTTATTCTTTGGCATGTAGATATCCAGATACCAAATGATGTCCAACATCATTTATTTATTTGTTTTTCTTTTGAGACAGAATCTTACTTTGTTATCTTCAGTAAAGTGCTGAGGCATCATAGCTCACAGCAACCTCAACCTCTTGGGCTCAAGTGATCCTCTTGCCTTAGCCTCTGAGTAACTGAGACTGCTTGTGCCCACCATAGCACTGGTTATTTTTAGAAATGGATTCACGCTCTAGCTCAGGCTAGTCTTGAACTCCTGAGCTCAAGAAATCCACCAGCCTCCACCTCCCAGAGTGCTAAGATTATAGGCATGACCCACCATGCCCATGCTCAACATCATTTATTAAAGAGATTGTCCTTTTCCCGTTATGTATTTGTGGTACTTTTGTCAAAAAATCAGTTGACAATAAATGCACAGACTTATTTGTAAGTTCTCTATCCTGTTCCATTGTGCCATGTGTTTCTTTTCTTGACATTGCCATGCTTTTTTGATTACTATAGCTTCATAGTATAATTTGGAGTCAGGTATTGTGATGCCCTGGCAGGGTCTTTTGTGGTTCATACAAATTTTAGGAATTTTTCTACTACATTTTTGTGAAAAATGGCACTGGAATTTTGATAGGGATTGCACTGAATTTGTAGATTGTTTTGTAATACTTTAACAATATTTCTTTTTGCAATCCATAAATGCACATTATTTTCCTATTTGTGTCTTCTTGAAGTCATTTTAAAGTAAGGGCATTCTTTTTTCTTGAGACAGAATCTCCCTCTGTCATCCTGGGTAAAGTAACAAGATGCCGTCATAACTCACAGCAACCTCAAATACTTAGGCTCAAGTGATCCTCTTGCTGAAGCCTCTCAAGTAGCTGGGACTACAGCTGTATGTCACAACTCCTGGCTAATTTTTCTTTTTTTTTCCTTTTTTTTGCAGTTTTTTGGCCAGGGCTGGGTTTGAACCTGCTACCTCTGGCATACGGCGGGGCGCCCTACTCCTCTGAGCCACAGGCACCACCTAGTTTTTCTATTTTTCAGTAGATATGGGGTCTAGCTCTTGCTCAGGCTGGTGTAGAACTTCTGAGCTCAAGCAATCTACCCACCTTGGTCTCCAATAGCGCTAGAATTACAGGTGTAAGCCACATCTGCCAAAATAAATGTTTTGAGTTGTGAGACTGAGAGCCATATCACACGACATCAGAAATCTCATGGGCCAAAGGGAAAGAAGTAGCACTTGTTGAGTACTTGTGAGTGTTAGAGCACCTTGTACATTATCTGTGTCATTTCATTTAATCCTTAAATGAGGCAATGAAATGGGCATTATTATCCCCGCCTCACAGGCAAGTCACAGAACCTTGGAGAGGTTAAATAACTTCACTGGGTTCAGTTATTCTGTGCATAGTTGGGGTTTGAGTTCAAATTTTTCCAATTCAGAAGCTCTTGATTTTATACGGATGATTTAGAGGGAATTTCAGTTTACTTATTTCTTCTACAAATATTTATTGAACATATAATGTAAACAAATTTTTCCTTAAAGAATCTGAAGTGTGCATGTATACAACTCAAGGTTAGTAAGGTCATAAAATTTCCACTGGAAATGAACCTAGGTCTCTACCTGTAACCCCCTTTCCTGCAGCCCCTTCTCAGGGGCTTCCTGTTTACCATTTGCTCTCTCCAGGCTCTGGGGAGGGAAATGTCATTTTTTCTCAAGAGCAATTTTGTGGTTCCTTTGTAAACATCGCTATCATCCTTTTTAAAGGATGAACCTGAAACACCTGATACATACCATGACACCACTTTTTCCAGGACTGTGTGTTATTGACATTGCCTGATCACTAAGTTTGGAAGAGACTTGATTGATTTGCTTATTTTACAGTTTTAAATATCTGCATGCCATAAACAATTATGATGAAATGCCAATCAAAAATGAAGATTGGCTAATGTAGTCTCTTTGTTCTTACCTCGATGGGCTTGATAAAGAGCCTCTTCTTGTCACTTTACATAATGAAGAGTCAAGTGGATGAGAAGAAAATGGCATTGAGACTTACTCCACAATAAGTTAGTTTCTTAATATGATTCTTTTTTTGAGAGAGAGTGTCACTCTGTCACCCTGGGTAGAATGCCATGGTATCAGCCTAGTTTACAACAACCTCAAACTCTTGGGCTCAAGTGATCCTCCAGCCACAGCATGCTCAGTAGCTGGGACTACAGGCTCCTGCCACAATGTCTGGCTAGTTTTTCTATGTTTAGTAGAGATGGGGTCTTGCTCCTATTTAGGCTGATCTCGAACTCCTGAGCTCAAGCAATCCACCTGCCCCAGCCTCCCAGAGCGCTAGGATTACAGACGTGAGCCACCATGCCCCGCCCACAATAGGATTCTTAAATAGTATGCTATTAGTGTATTCTTCTTAGTCCACATTAAACTCAGTTTCGCTCAGTCTCATGGTCATGCTTGCCATCACCACCAAAAGTAATGATCAAGTCGTGTGAGTGATTGGTGGGTGTATCTATGTGATACAAAACATTTAAAGCAGTATTTTTCAACCTTTTCTTT
>NW_003852424.1:3713257-3742237 GCF_000181295.1 Otolemur garnettii
CTCTTGCCTCAGCTTCCCAAGTAGCTGGGATTACAGGTGCCCACCACAGTGCCTGGTTAATTTTTGTTGCAATTGTCATTGTTGGTTAGCTGGCCTGGGGGGGCTCCAACCCGCCAGCCTCAGTGCATGTTGTTGGTGCCATAACTACTGTGCTACAGGCACCAAACCAGGACATCAAATTCTTATCCCAACTTTATAACTTAGCCATCTCTGTGTCCCAGAACATCCTCAAAATGGGAACAAGGACATTGTGTTTTTCTTATTTCCCAAGATTAATAAAAAATAAACTTTGTATTCAGTGAGTGCAAGACTACTTTGGACAATTAAAAGAAAAAGTAACACTAACAAAATTAAAGCTTTACTTTCATCTGATCCTTGCTTTCCCACAGGCTGTCTTAGGACAGTGATTTTCAAACCATGTGTGTGGTTTGTCTTCATATGGCACCACAGTGGTGCTGCGTTTCCGTCCCTCTCTCATTAGAAGAGCTTTTTAAAAAAATCCATTTGTCAGGGGCGGCGCCTGTGGCTCAGTGGGTAGGGCGCTGGCCCCATATACCTAGGGTAGTGGGTTCAAACCCGACCGGGGCCAAACTGCAGCAACAACAACAAAATAGCCAGGCATTGTGGTGGGCACCTATAGTCCCAGCTACTTGGGAGGCTGAGGCAAGAGAATTACCTAAACCCAAGAGCTAGAGTTTGCTGTGAGCTGTGAGGCCACGGCATTCTACCAAGGGTGATAAAATGAAACTCTATCTCTACACACACGCACACACACACACACACACACACACAAAATCCATTTGTCACAATGAGATTTTTGTATTGGAATAATATGAGTAATTTTGTTTAGAAATAAAAGTAACAAAAAAATAAGCTTCTGGTACTAAAATTTGAAAGCCACCAATGCTGGAAAAGTTCTAGGCATTATGGTTAGAACAAACATGAACTAGACAGGATGGTGTCTATGCCAGGTACAAAGGCTGGTGAATCTGGAAGGCAATTTTTGGTATTTCTTAGGGTAGAAGTTAAGAAAAGTAGTTATGGGGATTCTAAATTCAGAGTTCAAGTGTTTGTTGGGATTGTAAATGAGTTTGCAGCTCTTACCTGATGTTAGGAGCTGAGGCCGGAGTGGTTCAGCTAACTAGGAATTCAAACCAAGTGACATAGGTCCCAGAAAGAACAATGGATGAGAAGATGGGAGACATGGTCCAGGACAACGGTTGCACCTGTCTGTGATGATTATCATGCCACTGTCCTGTGAAAGTGCTCGTTTAGCATTCACATAAGTTTAGTAAGTGCCTTTATTGTGCAGGAACTATGGTTAATGTGATGCTCTCTGAAAATTCTCTTGTATTTTATGCTTGGTTGCTGCTGCATAGATGGGTGGAGGGAATGGGGAGAGTTGTCCAGGAGCTGCGCAGAGAAGGGTGAAGGAGGTGTGTAGTTGGAAAAGGGACTATTGCCTGATTTTTCCTCTTCTGCTATTGCTTCTTTTCTTTTCTTTTTCTTTTTTTGAGACTTTTTTTTTTCTTGAGACAGAGTCTTACCCTGTCCTTTAGGCTAGAGTGCCATTGTTTCAGCCTAGGTCATAGCAACCCCAAACTCCTAGGCTCAAGCAATCCTCCTGCCTCAGCTTCGTGAGTACCTGGGACTACAGGTGTCCACCTTAATGCCTGGCTAATTTTTCTATTTTTAGTGGAGGTGAGGGTTTCACTCTTGCTTAGGCTGGTCTTGAACTCCTGAGCCCAAGGGATCCCTCCATCTCGGCTTCCCAGTGTGCTAGGATTGTTGGTGTGAGCTGCCAGGTCAACTGCTGCTTGCTTTCTTCTTTCCCCAGTGGTCAGATCGATGGTGGGATTTTGGTAGGTCCCTTGCTTGAGAGGATTCAGACTCCATGATCTAAACACCAAAATGGTTCCATCCTTCACTTTGAGCGATTCCAGGAGCCAAGAAAATCTTAAGTATTCTGCTGAGATTATCTCTTTTCTAAAGTGGGGGATGGGACCTTTGGTTTTGCCAACAAAGGGCATCAGAGCCGGCCAGTTGACTTGTGGATGGTCATTTCTGGCAGCAATCTTAAAGAGTCCTGGAGAGATTTTTTATGAGGATGCAGGGCATCCACAGACATAAAAACAGGAGAAACGCTTGTTAGTTATGGGGAAGGTGAAAGGCTTAGAAAACTGATTAGCGTAGCAGTGTTGTCAGATGGAAATGAAAGCTCAGAAGCATAATCGTTAATTGGGTGCTTACCTACTAATTTGAGCTAGGATGTCAGCAGTCCTGCACTTCATTTCAAACCCAGGGTCAGACTTTAATGCTACATCATAAATTACGTAAAGGCACAACACTAACAATTAGATAATTATGGAGACCCATGCTGTTGCAATTTAACTGGGCAAGTTCAGGGCAAACATGACAGGAATACTGCTTAACCCTCAGACTGCTGGCCGAATTTTTTCCACAGAGACAGATAAATACTCAAGATGATATCCTCGGCTGGTTGTCAAAGCCAATGGGCTAAATAATTTCTTTCTTGTAGCTGGATTCATCAGATGACCTAAGCAGACTCAGAAGAAGTATTAGGGAAGTGTTAATTATATTTTAGAAAAATCCAGATTTTAAATACACACCAGCTAAAACATCTGAGGGTGGGTAAGGTTTCAGCTAACCTTAAAGCTAAAGCTTAAAATCAAAGCTAACTTTTATAATTATGAGACTTTCAGTGCATGGCATGTGTGGTGTGGTTTCATACTAGTTTCCTGGTATTAATATTCAAATCAAAATAGCAGATCAGGGGCCATTATTTCATTCTTGTGGCATTCTTGCTGGCAGACCAGTGGTTGACTCGGTTGATGAAGTGTTTTCATGATCATTGTGAACTATCAAGGCTGTGCTAGTGTTCTATGATGTGCATACTTCATTTATTCATCCATTGATTGGCTTGCCAACATACCTTGAGCACCTCTGGGTACTAGGTGTCAGGGATGTACATGTCATGAGCTAGGCATTTAAACATCATTCTGATCCCCGGTGGAGACAGAAGAATCGTGCAGGCTCAGCCCATGTATAGGCACGGTGAATGCTGTTTCTGGAAGGGGTTTGTCCTTAGTGTGACCTTGAGGAAGTCTATAGCTTGCTTTGTTTTCTCTCCATCCTTACACACCCAGCACAGGAAGAGGTGTATATGAAGAAATAGATACATCTAGAGCCTAACTGAAGGGCTGAATAGTTTTTCTCTGGAAGAAAAAAAAAAAAAAGAAAATTGATGGATAGTTTAATGGAAGATTAGGTTTTAAAACTCAGGTTGGCTATAAATGAAGTTATATTTTAACTTCCCCAAATAAAACTGAATTCTGGTATGTACATAGTTGCCTGTTAAACACTGATCAGCTTCTTTTGTCTCTTCTTATTAAAAAAATGATGCAATGTGACAAGCCCAGGTGTATACAGTTGAGATTACAAAGAGCATAGAATCAGGGATGATGAAATTTGAGAGTACTGAGTTTATGGAGAACTCAATATTCAATGCCATTTAAAAAAATTATTTTTTATGTTTTGTAAAAATTTCAGATTAAAGTGAGGGCACAAACAACTAGGTTACAATGTTTGCATTTGTTGATAGAATCCCTGTTGTAGCTGTTTCCTGCACCCAAGAGATGTGCAGGACTCTTACATTGTGTCCATTAAGTGAGAGCACACCCATCCCCCACCCTCCTCCTCTCCTTCCTCACTCCTTTTCCTCCCCCCAACTTGAATTGAATTGAGTTTTTCTCTTGTGTGGATGTGTATTAGATTGTCTATTAGTTTCATATCAGTATTGAGTACATTGGATACTTGCTTTTTTTTTTTATTGTTGGGGATTCATTGAGGGTACACAGAAGCAGTTTACATTGATTGCTTTTGTTAGACAAGGTCCCTCTTATATTTGTGTGCCACCCCCCAAAAGGTGACCCCTATCCCTTGATCCCCCCTATGCCCTCCCTACAGATACTTGCTTTTTCATTCTTCTGATATTTTACTAAGGAGAATATCCTCCAACTCCATCCAGGTTAATACAAAAGATGTATTAGTATTATTAGTAGTTAATATATATATAGTACTAACATGTAGTAATAATACTAATAGTAGATGTATTAATAAAAAAGGTGGAATACTGAGTAGAATTCCATGGTATACATACGCCACATTCCCCCAAGACCATGAGGTATTGGGAGAGATGTTGCTCAGGGCTGCAATACAAACGTGGGTTGAGACGGAGAATCTCACTAGGCTCACCTGGCATAAGGACATGCCACGGAGGAAACGTGTGTGTGTGTGTGTGTGTGTAGCAACAGAGTTGGGTAATTCCAGAGCTTTACAAGGGCAGAGAAAATTAGAACCAGATTTACTCCTACTGCTGGGGAAGAGAGATGTCATCTTCTACCCTGATTTCTCATTTTGTTAGTTGAGTAATAATGCTCACGGGCCTCACATGGTCCCTCCAGGGCACAAAGTGTTGGAGGTAACAATAGATCATTGCAGAGCCCCCGGAGAGCAACACCGATGGCAGGGAAAGGGACTGTGAGGATGTAGGAGCTCTCTCTCCTGCAGGATTGTAGCTAGGACTTACCTCGCCAACCCAGGAAACACTTCTAGATTTTCTGAGACTAAAGACAGGGGAGAGATTCTGGGGTGGGGAGAAAGATAACGTCTTCCTGCTCATTAGGGAGGGTCTGGTGCTGTTTCATTTGAATATTGAAAAGATCTCTTTATTTTATACCCTGCACTACTTAGGTGGAGGTATTGATTACACGCAGACAAAGAAACTGAGACCGGGAGTGGATAAAGAGGAGAGATGTTGCAGAAGCTAAGTTGAACCATCTCCTCAGCCAATGGCGGTCGTATTTTTGTGTGGGTGAGTAGTAATACATAAAGTGAGAAAGAACAGTGCTCTGCTAGAACAATTCTTATGAGGAAAAAGTGACATTTCACAGAATATCGTCTCATCATTTACTTCAACCAAAGTCCTTTCTACCACTCGTCTTTTTGTCTTTTCAAGTTCCCAGATGTATGGCCCCAGTCAGGTTCAAAATTCAGTAAGCTCAATGCATTTTGTAAACTGTCTTCAGCTCCAAATGCCTTTGACGTCTCTTTGGTGAGTATTGATGCTGATAGATGTGCCTTGTTGATAATAAGTCTCTCCAAATAGGAACCACTGGAAATTCTCCTGGTGGTTGGGATTTGGTATGATTTTTCTCATGTACACAAAGATATCTGGTGGTCCAACTTGGAAAATGTCTTTAATACATATTACTTAATAGTAAGAATTGCTATTAATAAGTCACCTTCTGAGATGCAAAATACACCTGGCCTCTCTTTATTATTTCCTTGGCAGGGAAGCAGGCTTTCGTTGTCATTGTTGTTGCTATAAGGACAATATTTAAAGTTTAAGTGATGGTCCATTTTCAAGGGTCAGTTGGTGTTGGGCAGCTTACTTTTCTAGTTAGTACTTTGTAGAAATAAATAATACTACTACACAGAATATTCTCTTAATTCTTAAAAGCCTTACCAAAAAGCTAGTTAAAATGAAGAGAATTTGGCTTTTTTTGCAAGTAGTCAGTGGAATACAAGTTTTGGTTTACTGACATTGGTGGTTAGCTCTCAATCCATTGCAAACCTTAATATCTTTGGCAAGTCAAGACATAGGAAATATCGTTACTTTAATTCAAGGAAATAATCTTTTTTTCTAGAGAAGTACACGTACTGCATATTACTCGAATAAATTCACATCTCCTTTACTTTATCTCACCCCACTCCACTTCTCAAGTGGGTTTAGTTGTGTTAACTCTGTTCATTAGATCACATTCGATTAACAAGAACAACAACAACAAAAGACTTTGGTATTGGGTCCAGGGAAGTTGTGATTTTTGAAGAAGAACCAAATAGCTCTCTCTAATACATCTGTGGCTCTTCCCTGATGGTTAAGGTGCCCTTTAAGTTACTTGTTTATCTTCCCTGGTCTTATTTTGCTGCAAATTAGGATGAAAGGAAGACCAGGAAAAGAAATCAAAATGGTGCATTTTCTTCTTTGTAGCATCTCTCACTTTCTCTTTTTCTTTTCCATCCCTCTTCCATACCCTAAGGAGTATAACAAAGCGCATTGTTCTTTGTTTCAAGTTTGGGTTTTACATGTAATCACATACCTTGCAGTCTGCCCCACTTCAGCATGGTGAAAGGCACCTTGTTCTTTCCAGCAGTGGCCTGGCATTCTGTTATGTGGATGGGCCATTGTTTATGAACCTGTCCTCGAAAGATGGATACTTAAGAATGTTTCAACGCTTTGCCTGTGAAAATAGCACAACAATGTTAACATCTTTGTTCGGTGCCTTGAGCACCTGAGCATAAATGACTGGAAATGTACATTATTGCATCAAATGCATGTGCATTGTGAAATTTGGTAGATACTGTCACATTACACTTCAGAGATTTGGTAGCAACTTGGGAGGCTAACTGGCTATGGGAAACCAACCACTGTTCCAAAATAATCTTTAGACAGAATTAGATCACGTGGATCTGGTTCAGAAAAGAACCAGAAAAAGAGAAACATTGGATAAGAGCCTATGTGAGGAAGACCAGAAGAGGCTGAAGGTCTGTCTGTCAAGTAGAAGAAAGAGGAGTTTGGCTTGTCTTGAATGACCCAAAGGTGCTGGAACTAACAAGTGGTTAAGAGGTTCAGGAAGACAAATTGGGGCTCAGTATATAAAAAATACTTTCTAAAAATGTTTGCTAAATATGGAACTGACTGTTTCAAAGGAAGTGAGTCCCTTATTATTAGATGTGTTCAAATTAAGGCTGGTTGTTGTAAGCTCTGTGCATGTGTGCATGTGCATGTATGTGTGTGTGCATGTGTGTACATGTATATCATGTGCATATGTGTGTGCATATGCATATTTGTGCATGTGCATATGTGTACATGTGTGTGCAGTACACGTGTGCGCATGTGTATATGTGTGGATGTGCATATGAGTGCATGTGTATCATCTGCATGTGTGTGTGAGTGTGTGTGTGCATATGTGTGGGCATGCACATGTGTGTGAGTGTGCATGTGCAGGGCAGTTGGGTAAAGGAGACCTAGGCTTCAGGTGGGAAGTTTTAGTAGATGACTTTAAAGCCCTTTCCAAGTATCTGGGACACAAATTTAATGAATAAGTCAAACTATAAAAAATAATTTGTTTAAGATACAAGGTTTTGTTTGACTTTGATTTGTCCAAATTGAAATACCCCCAGAGATCAACTCTAGTGTAATACGGTTTTGTGCATTAACTATTTTAGCAAATAGGCATCAAATGCTTTACTGCAAGGCAAACACCAGATAGACCCATAGGGACAGATGGGTAAAGTCCCTGCCCACAGGGAGCACGCATGGGGCACAATGGTAACACGTGGTCGAGAAAAGGGATGGTACAAAAGCTTGCAACAGGCCTTGCCCAGTACAGGAGATTAGTCTGGGCTGAAATATGAAGGTTAAAAGTTTGCTTAGCATGAGTGAACTTGGTGAGCTTGGGTGGAGAATTTCAGGCAGAGGCTCAGAAAGTCTAAAAGAATCTTGGGGTGGTGGACATTTGGCGTGTGGAGCTTGTGGGAAAGCTAGTGAGAGCAATTCCTGAAACTCTGCTGAGAAGGCAGGCCAGGGGCAGGTGATCAAGAACCTTGGGAGCATACTGAAGATGGGGGGGCAAATGTCAAGACCATTGACATTTGAAGAGTACTATGTATCTTAGTTGCTTTTTTGTTGCTTATAATAGCACACCTTAAACCGGGTATTTTATAAGGAAAGAATTTATTTCTTAGAATTATGGAGGTTGAGAAGTCTAAGGTGAGAGTCTGTATCTGGTGAGGGCTTTCTTGCTGGTGAGGACTCTGTAGAGTCTTGAGGGTGCACAGAGCATCACTGAGTGTGCTCTTCTTGTAAAGCCACCAGTCCCACTCCCATGATGACCCATTAATCCACTAGCCCATTAATTAATACATTAATCCATTACTGGAATAAATTAATCCATTACTGAGGACAGTGCCCTCAGGACGCAATCACCTCTTCAAGGCCCCACCTCTCAGTATTGCCATAGGAGTTTAAATTCTGGTATGGGTTTTGGAGGGTACAAATAGGCAAACCACAGCAAAGGGTTTTGAGTAGGACAGTTACATATTAAGGTTTGTCTTTTGTCAGGCTGGACCTGGCACTTCAGCAGGGAGCTGTTTTAGGCCAAGGTTTCTTAACGTTGGTGCTGCCGACATTCTAGTCTCATTCTTTGTGGTAGTCAGTAGTACCTCCAAAAAGCCCCTGGTGTGACAACCAAAAATTCCTCCAGGGGGCCGCCATAGCTAAGTGGGTAGGGTGCTGGCCACATACACTGAGGCTGGGGGTTTGGAACCTGGCCCTGGCCAGCTAAAACAACAATGGCAACTGCAACCAAAAAAATAGCCGAGCACTGTGGTGCGTGCCTATAGTCACAGCTACTTGGGAGGCTGAGCCAAGAGAATAGCTTAAGCCCAAGAGTTGGAGGTTGCTATGAGTTGTGACACCACTCTACCCAGGGTGACAGCTTGAGACTCTGTCTCAGAAAAAAAAAAAAAGAAAGAAAGAAAAGAAAAACAAAAACCCAAAAAATGTCTCCAGACATTGCCAGTTGTCTCCTGGTGGCTAGAATGTGTGTGAAAATTACCCTTGGTTGAGAGCCTTTGTTTTAGGGAAGGAGATAAAATGATGACCTGAACTGGATGGAAGAAAATGGCAGGAGTGTGTGTCAGAAGGAAACAGGTGGAATTGATAGCTTTGGGGTGTAGCATAGCATGAGTAAGGAGAGAGAGGAGAAGGTATAGCATAGCATGAGTATGGAGAGAGAGGAGAAGGTATAGCATAGCATGAGTATGGAGACAGAGGAGAAGGAAGACTCAAAGATGAAACTGAAATTATGGGATTTGGCAAACTGAGCTATCGAGAGCACCATTTTGACGAAGTTGAGTTTTAAGTGCCTGGGAAGGCAGGGCATCCAAATGGAGGTCTCCTGTGGGAATGAGTATAAAGTCCAGGTGAGTCAGGGGTTGGCATTGGAGGGCTGCAGTCCTACAGCCAGCCAGTGGCTGGAATAATGCCCCTTCTGGACCCACAAATAGCAAGATAGGCATCCAAGTGTTCATAGCATTGACACAAAAATGTGTGGCCAATTCCAAATGCTTAAAGTTCAGGTGGTGCCTGTGGCTCAAGGAGTAGGGTGCCAGCCCCATATACCAGGGGTGGCAGGTTCAAGCCTGGCCCCAGTCAAAAACTGCAAACCTCCCCCCACTCCCGACCAACCAAACAAACAAAAACCCAAATGCTTAAAGTTCCTTGACCAGGGAGGGCCAACCCAGTGGAAAAAGATCCACATGGATTCCCGGCTAAGGAGAGGCAGCCTCTGCAAGGTTGACCTTTCCTGCTCTAGGCGGCTGAAGTGCTTCTTAAGTGATGGCTGAATGGTCGAAGCTATTACTCTAACTGTAATTTGTAATGGCTTTCTAACGCTTTAGAGAGAGCTGGGGTTCCTTGGGATGAAAGGTGACTTTTAAAAGTCAGTAATTATACTTCCAGTGAAAATGTGTCTCCGGCACAGTGCATAACTATAGTATACAGGGCGTCCAAGAATTCACTCCTGGACAGGGCTTATATTAATCATAGTTTCAATGCCCAGAGAACATGTTCTCGGTAGTTAACCATCCTCTTCCCCACCTTCTTAAAATGTGGACCTTGTAATCAAAAGAAAGACACACCCTCCACTATAGCAGGGCTGCTGTACTAAATAAAAAAATTATAGTTATTATACATGGACTTCATATGGAGCAGGGTCAAGTTATAACCCATCTGGTAACCTCTATTAAAGAACTGAGTTATGTTCAGCTTGTGTTTTAATTAGCCTGTGATAAACAAAGAATCAAAGGCCATTCCGCTCTGGTGGTTTTTATATTTATGACTGCCTTCACCTGCACTTACATACAGGTTTATGAAGTGTAAAAAAGTGAAGAGTTCTAGTCACACTGTCTAGACCATTTACTGTAATAGCTCAGTTAGGAGGCTGTATTTCTGAACCAGCCAGATGTTTACAGCAGCCTGCAGAGCTGGTGGGATGCTTGACTTACAGAAATGTTGGGACAAAGAATCTGATCTCTCAAGAAGGGATTTGGTATCCCTTCTTCCAGATCACTCACTGTAGCTTGTGAAAATGTATCAAAACAATGGCGTTTAGAAGAAAGAATGTGCTGCCTTCTGACTTGAGACCTAAATAAAGCTTGTCTTCCTCAACAATGAGAAAGGTTATAGGACCCAATGAGAAAACGTTTTTCTAGGGGTGGACATGGAGCCAAGCAAGACATCTGCCCCTGGCCCACATTTCCAAGCTCCTAGCAGAGACAGGTACTAAGCTGGTTTATGTGAAGGATGCTAAAACATTTTGCCATAAAATCTTCTTCTGGACTTTTATGATCTCCTAGGTGTGTTCCAGCTCTATGACGATTCTCATGTAAAATATTAATTTGGATATTACACTTCTGAGGTGATTCAATTGTTTCATATGCTGGGCCTGTGGAATTGGCCTGGAATAAACTTTGTAGAGTGATGATTCCTGCCCTCTCTGTCTCCTTGGACAAGTTTACCACCACTGCCAGCTCCCAGCACAGGGAATTGACTCACAGATTTAACTCCGCTTATGTTTTCTTCTTTCAACCACTCCCCTCTCCTTCAGCCTTTTTTTTTTTTAAATTTTAAATCTGTGTTTTAAAGTATAACACAGGTGGAAAAAATGCAAAAATATCACAGTGAGCATTGCAGCCCCCACTCACATCAACTGGTAGACTATCACAGCATCCCAGAAACTTCTCTAATTTCCCTTCCAATTATTTTGCTTCCATGTTCCCCCAAAGTAAGATAGATTCATTTGCTTCTCTTTGAAGTCTGTATAAATAGACTTAAACAGGATGTAGTGTTCTGTGTCTGCCTTCTTTCACTCAGCATTTGAGAGATTCATTGATGTTGCTGTAGTTTCTTAAAAAAAATTGCTGCGTATAATCCTTTGTATAAATACATACTCCACTTTATTTATTAATTTTACTGTTGATGGAAATTTGGTTGTAGCTAGTTTGGGCCCCTATGATGGATAAAGACAGGGGTATTTTTGTCCATGTCATTTGGTGCACACAGGCAAGCATTTCTCTTGTAAGTACAGTCCACTTGTGATTTGACCTCTGAAAAATCATTCAGCTTCTTAAGGTTTGTTTCCTTCTCTTTAGAAGTTGTTACTGAAGTCAGGCTTGAGATAGCTTTTATTTATTGTGTCCACTTTTATTTATGGAATTAAAAAGATAAGCTTGTTATTATTTGCCAGTCACACTTTTTTCCCTCCTCCTTTCCTCCAGGTAAGGTTCTGTTCACAGTAAACCCCCTGACATTCACGGGAGCCACATCAGATCCTTCCTGTGGACCGGCAGTTCTCAGTGGCTCCTGGATCTGCAGCACCCCTCCTGAGCACCCCTCTTTGTTAAACACCCATTCTCAGGCCTCCTTCCAGACCTACAGAATCGGAGATGGGGTTTGGATCCTGGAATTCTGTGTTTTCACAAGTCCTCCTGGGAATCCTGGTGCACACTCCAGTCTGAGAACCACTGCTTTGGCGTCTTCCCTGCCTCATCCCCTCTCTCAGCATGCTCACGGCAGGAGGCCCTTGGTAGGGAATTTATTATTCACTCATTCAACGAGTAGTTGCTGGGCACTTGCTAAGGATGGAGTTATACTCTGCTAAGGGAACATGGGGAGACGAAGGTGCATTAGAGATCCTTGCTCTTAGGGAGTTTGAGGTCAGCAAATGGATATAAGACAGGGTGATGGACGCCTCTCCTGGGGAAGCCAGGGAACGGTCCATTCAGGAGATGAAGCTTGCGCTCAAATATGTGTTGAACTAAATCACTGAATGGCGTGCCCTCTAGCAAGAACTCATTAGTGTTTGCCATTGCTAGATGCCTCTTTGATATGAAAGTGCCCAATGTTATCATCACTTGTGAAACCCAGGTGCCTGGAACACAGCAGATAGCTGTTCAACATGTGTTGAATTTCTGAATGAACGGCTGGTTTTTTCTATGCTTTTCTTAGACCCTGCATGTCATTCACTCAACATGCATTTATTGAGCACCCGTTAATATGATAAGAATTCTGCAATATATTGAGTTTAAAAGGTGAGTAGAAATAGACAAAATTTCTGCAAGTCCCAATGCTGGTAGTTGAAGGCATTCATGTGAAAGTGTGTCTGTGGTTATGTTTACTTAGCTGTCTTAACTAGTTCTCAGCAAACAGTTTGAATGCTTCTAATTGGTCAGGGCAGCCCAATGGCTGTGGGGCTAGAAGAGTTCTGTGTATTTCATCTTGATCCTGGGGAAGACTGTGGAAAAAGGGATCTACTTAGTTCTTCAGGGTGTTTATGCAATTTTAATGGTGCTTTGGATGGTGGGACACAATACATTGACACTCAAAGAAGTAAAAGGCAGAACTCTTTGCTACTTATAGCAAAGAATAAGAGAAGGGGAATAAGAGAAGGCTGCCAATCAGTGACACAGGAGGTTGTCGCAGGGACCGGCTGCCAGGGAGCTGGGACCGGCGGCCAGGGAGCTGGAGCTGTAGTGGGCTTCTATATGGGAAGGTTGTTGGGGTTAGTGGGGCTCATGGGCTCTGTGTGGCTGGGTTAATATGAATAATTTTGTAGGCAGGGAAGTGTAGTGGCAGTGGCTAGTCATCTGGCCCTGAAGTACACAGGACAGGTGCATAGTGACCCTGAAGTGTGGAATTCTGGCCTGATAAGGGGAGTGGTTGGAATGTGGGCTTCATCAATTGCCGGAGAGGCAGAACTGATCAGCTTGCAGCCAGGGCCTCGCATCTGGATCAACACAGCATTTTAAGCTGGGTGCGGTGGCTCATGCCTATAATCCTAGCACTCTGGGAGGCTGAGGTAAGTGGATTGCTTGAGTTCAGGAGTTTGAGATCAGCCTGAACAAGAGTGGGACCCTATCTCTACTAACAATAGAAAAGCTAGCTGGGCGTTGTGGTGGGTGCCTGTAGTGCTAGCTACTCAGGAGGCTGTGGCAAGAAGATCACTTGAGCCCAAGAATTTGAGATTGTTATGACCTATGACATCAGGCCACTCTCACCAGGGTGACAGAACAAAACTCTGTCTCAAAAATAAAAAGATAGCTTGTTCTTTTTTTTCTTTTTGAGACAGAGTCTCACTCTGTCACCCTGGGTAGAGTGTCGTGATGTCATAGCTCATAGCAACCTCTAGCTCCTGGGTTCAAGAGACCTATTGCCTCAATGTTTCTCTTTTTAGTAGAGATGAGTTCTCTCTTTTGCTCAGGGTGCTCTTGAGCTCATGAGCTTAAGCAATCCACCCTCCTTGGCCACCCAGAGTTCTAGGATTACAGGTGTTAACCACTGCACCTGGCCAAAAGATAGCATTTTAAGAAAAAATAATATCAGGGCAGTGCCTATGGCTCAGTGAGTAGGGCACTGGCCCCATATACTGAGGGTGGCAGGTTCAAACTTGGCCCCAGCCAAACCGCAATAGAAAATTGCCAGGCATGGTGGCGGGTGTCTGTGGTCCCAGGTACTCGGGAGGCTGAGGCAAGAGAATCGCCTAAGCCCAAGAGCTGGAGGTTGCTGTGAGCTGTGATGCCACAGCACTCTACTGAGGGCAACAAAGTGAGACTCTGTCTATAAAAAAAAGAAACAGTAAAAAATGTTATCATACACAGAAAGTTTGCAATACAACATTAATGTAGCCTTTGTGTGGGTGTCTCTTTCTGCTCCCAACTTCTCCATCGATGCAGCAGGCAGTTTCTTGTTTTTCATGTGAGAGTAGAAGGAGGAATTCTGCAACAGCGTAAGTGAGCACACTGCAGTATAAATTATCTGCAGTATCTCTAGCCAGGGGTATGGGTATGTTAAGGATATAAGCCCTCGGACCTTAGAGCCTCACGTTGAAGTTACCTGTGCTGGAAGACACTCCCCCAACTGAGGGGTGACCAAACACTCCTTGCTCATGTTGTTTGAAATTGAGCACCAATGCTATACGGCGAGCTCCTGCTGGAGAAGAGGTATCAAGGTTGGAAAACCACTTAAACTATATAAAGACTCCCATTCATGTTATTGTGGCCTGTCAAGTGCTATATTGTTTCTGGGATATGCCAGAACAAAATCTAGTGAGGCATAAGAAAGGAGTAATGCCAGAAATGAAATTGTGCTATTTTGGAAGCCATTGTTTTAAAAACTGGAAGTTGCATGCATAGATTAAGTGGAGGAGGGGGGTGGTCAACTGGATGCAACTTTGTCACTTGAAATCTTCCTGTGCCATGGCAATCTGTGACTCTGCTGCCCCCGTAGCTGGCTGTGCACTGGAATGCCCACAGATGAAGCAAGGTTGTTGGACTAGACACTGGGAAAGAGCAATCAGGTCCAGACAAACTTTCCCCCAGTAAAGTGCATGCCCTGCTGGAACTGCCTGGAGATGCAGATATGAAGTTCATGAAGAAGGACTGAACTACATCTATATTTAAAGCATCTGAGGTCCCAGGGTACAAAAGTAAAGCGGGGGTATATTATTCTTGGTGGATTTGTTGTCTGAAGCTTAGACATTTCCATCCCTTTCATATAATCCTGATCCCGTAATTCATTGTGTATTTAAAAAAAAAAAAGCAATTCAACCTGCTTTTGCATTAAAAACAAAGCAAAACAAAACCATCACCACTGTGCTTATTTTAGCAAGTTTATTTTTTAAAAAGATAAAAATCAATATTCTCCCTTGCAGAGCTGATGTCCTGGGGGGATGAACTACAGGAATCATAGTTAAATTGCCGCTAGTCTGTCTGTGTGATAGAAAAGGTCAATATTTTTCTAGAAAGAAAGCGTTCTGCTTCCCTCTTGGGAGACAAGAGAATGCAGCAGTGGTAAATTACTGGATTTCATGCCCAAGTGATTGCAAGGGATAATTCGGCTCCTTGAATGGAAGCACTCCTCTGCTGCCGTTCTTTCTTCTCACCTTGCACAGCCTTGACTTAGAAAGGTTTTTGTTTGGTCTGTGTCCCTAGCTTATCTTTACAGAACTGCTCAGCGAGGTCTGCCCTTCCCCCTAAACTCAGCTGTGGAGGATGTCAGCTCTAGAGATTGTTCTGAAGAATTCAGATCTAAAATGCCCCGTGTCAGTGAGGAGAGGCCGGCTGTGCTGAGGTCATCTCAGTTACTTGGAACTGCTCCAGTTTAATTCCTGCTTGCACTCCATGTTCACTTCTGGGCAGTGGGGACCTCTCCTTACTGGAGTTATTCAGAAGCACAGGGTGAATGACAGCCCAGCTCCACGTCCTCTTTCATGACCACCACAGTAGTGGAGAGGGAATGAAGGGAACCGTGCCTCAGTCGTAAAGCTCTGCCCTTGAGTAACACGTGTCACTCCTGCTCACATTCACTGACCAGAGCAAGACACACCATACCTACCTTCTGTATGCACAGGACGAAGACAGAACCAGAATGTTTGTGAACAACCCTGATAGTCACCGAGGCTGTTACTCCAATGATTGGAAAGTGTGAAAAGACCTGAGGGCCCATTTCCTCCAGACTTCCCCCTGAAGGAGACATCTTGTCTACACTGTGCTGTCCCTGCTCAGCTCCCGCTGCAGCATTCCTGGCGAGGGGACCTCACTACTTCTCATGGTGGCCGTTGTGGTTCTGGGCAGCCCTTGCAGAGTTGAAGCCTCCAAAGGCCTGGATGTTTTGAGTGTCATCTCCTCCTCTGTCCTCTGTCTGTTTGGCCCTGGCTGGGGGGTTCACCTTGCTGGGCCTCTGTTTCCCCATGTGTATAATGGAAACAGTATTGCTGTTATTCGTGGTTGAACTGGGGAGCAAATGAAATGCAGTGAAGTCTGTTACGCGGCTGACACATGACTGAGAACAAATGCATTTGCTCCCACGTAGGCTGCTGTGAGGATGAACATAAAAATGTATATAAATCACTATATTTACAGGTGTGTATACAAGTAGTGTGTGTATATATGTATGTGTGTGTGTATGTACTCTTATTGCCCTGTTAATTGTAGATGAAAAAAGTATTGAGTGACTAAGAGCACAATTTAAAAATTAAGCTAATCAATACTTGGATCAAAATGGCTATGGAGGGTCATGGAAGTCCAGTGTCATAGATGAATATTTACAAATTGTTCATGTAAGATACTTATTTATTTAAAAATAGATGCATTTTTATTTTTATAATTTTCCTACTTCCAATTAGTTGCCTGGAATGCTACCTCCTCATCCTTTGTTTACTTTGAATTATTCTCCATGTCTCAATACCAGAGTTCTCTGCCAAGAGCATCCTGTACTTACCCCAGACCCAGATCGTGTCATTTATCATATGGAATTGCCTGCAACTATAAGCACCTTGGGACTATTTTTGAGTGCCAGTATCCCCACACTCGCCTTTCGAATGGTGAACAGACGACATACATACAGAGTTTATCGCAGTGTTCGTCACTCTGCGAGTCCCCCACGTATGGCAGCCCTTCTTCCTTCCTCTTGTGCAATCTCGGAGGACAGTTGGACCTCCAGTTCTCAGTGTTTAAACTCAGTGTACTAGACAGAATTCAGAAACATGTTGCTTGTCATTACCCTTCATAAAATATTACCATCCTTTCAGACAAATGGCACAGAGGACATCTGGCTATATTCTGTGAGTGATGGTGCTCTAGCAAAGCAATGGTGATTTGAAACATGGCTCAAGGCATTCAAGAGCAGTGGATAAGCAGAAACCACAGGGGGTCAAGTGGCTACTAGAGAGGAAGGGGCCAAATATCTTCCTTACTTCTCTTTGGATATGTAAGTTGATTTGAAGAGTGCTTTTGTTCAGAAATGCCTTGTTAAGTACATGTAAGGTTTTTTTTTTTTTTTTTTTTTGTGATAGAGCCTCAAGCTTTCCCCCTCGGTAGAGTGCCGTGGCATCACAGCTCACAGCAACCTCCAACTCCAGGGCTCAAGCCAGTCTCCTGCCTCAGCCTCCCAAGTAGCTGGGACCACAGGCACCCACCACAATGCCCGGCTATTTTTTTGGTTGCAGCCATTATTGTTATTTGGTGGGCCCGGGCTGGATTCGAACTCGCCACCTTGGGTGTACATGGCTGGTGCCTTAGGCACTTGAGCCACAGGCGCCGAGCCTGAATGTAAGGTTTTAACTAGTTAATTAGGCAATGAATCTGGAGAGCTACCCTGAATTACCACTTTGGAAGCAACAGAAAATAAAAATCTCAGTTTAATGAACCTTATACCTTAAGCGTTGTTGACTCTGACAGTCTCAGTCTAGATCAGGGGACTGAAGCCCAGAGAGATTACAAAAATTTAGATTTGGAAATAGTAACTTAGGCATCAATTCAGATTCTCTTGATTCTTAATATTTCTTCTGACATGGGGTGAAGATCTTGGGGCCAGCTTTGTAATGTCCTTAAGAGTGACTGTCCCCGTGACTGATAATGGTTTGGCCAGACTTTCTTCCCTCTGGTTGTTGGGTCAAGAATGGGAGTAGAGCCCCCCAAAGTCCTCTCCTCAGGAAACGATGGCAAGAGAGAGGCAACACCCTCCTAGGCCCTTCTAGCTCATCTTTGTGGTTTGCTTTGGCTCTGAGCTGCCTTGTTCTATTCCAGTGCATAAGCATTTAGATTTGGGCTTTTGATGAAGAAGCACAGGCAGGAAAATTTCATGGTGGGTGTTGTTGTGTGAGACCAAAGCTGTAACAATTGAATATGTTTGATGCAGAAGTTGCCTCAATAATAGGCTAATGTTCTCATTGTCAAAAGACAAGAACAAATATCCGTGGGTTCCCCTGATGTCCACTTGCTTTCTTATCTTTTTTAAAGGGTCCCATGAAAGCCCCCCTTCTTCCCCTTCCTGTGGAAACTTCCCACTGGCTTCAGGTGGGAGGCTTCCCTGATGTCCCTCACCCACCAAGTCTCTCACCTTCTGTCCATGTTCCATCAGTGTTGTCCTTTGGGACAACGCTGTCATTTTTTACTTCATGTAACAGGTGACTGTGTCTGTGCTCCCTTTCCCATTGTAGAGGATGAACCTTTCAAGGGTGTGTCTTTGGCTGATTATACCTTGAATCTCCCACCCTCCAGGATGTCCACTCAGCAGTGGCCGAAAAAGTGTATCTGGAAAGCATTTAGTCATAAAGTATTGTTGGATGGCCCAAAATACATCAGTGGACTGTGCTGACCCATGAAATGTGAGCATACAGTCTTCACTCCATGGTGCTAAGGATGATGCATGCACTGGAGCCTTTACTTTTGAATCCCTTCCTGGGATGTTAGGCCCTTCTATGGTGGCTTGATTAATATGGTTGCTGTTCAGCCAATCAACCTCTGGCACACAGCAAGGCATATAGTAAGTGCTCAGCTAACTTGGGCTGAGGGACTAATTGGTGGATGAAATGTACAAGAAAATAACATCTCAAAGTGATGTTAGAATGATGTGCAGCAAACTCATTCGGGTTCTATGTTAAAAATTGCCAAGGCTGGGCGGCATCTGTGGCTCAAAGTCATAGGGCACTGGCCACATATGCTGGAGGTGGCAGGTTCAAACCCGGCCCAGGCTAAAAACTGCACCAAAAAAAATAAAAAATTGTCAAGCCTGTGAATTAAAACCAGTGTTCTGCTGGCAAGTGTTTTAATAATCAGTTTTATAGATGAAACAGATGTAATTTATAGCATTTGCTGATTCTCTTCACTGTGGCTCATTTCAAGTTGCCATTGTGATGTCCCGGGCCTTAGATTTGGGAGAGGATGCACATGAGATGAGCTGTCCTCTAGCATACCACTGACTGATTTTTTTTTTTTTTTCAGGGTTTCGTAGCCCTACAGATCAGTGCTGCCGTGATCACTGTAGCACAGTGTGGTGCAGTCGGGGAATTTGGATGGTCTAGTCTTCTATGGCTGCAGGAAGACATCCTACTTCCAGGTTGAATCCACATTTCCAAGTTCTTGATCCTCCCAGGTATGGAACATATTTTGCTCCTGTTTAATTCTGCTTATGTTACCCAGACATAGTAAATATGGGGCCTCAGACCTCAGAATGAGCAGCTGAACACTTAGTAATAACATCTTCCTAAACTCTGCTTTCAGATTGCTAGTTGAAATGCAAGGAAAAAAATTAGTTAAATCAGATTTTTTTATATCATATGTCAATACTTGTTTTACTGAATTTGAATAGATATACTTTTTTTTTGAGATAGAGTTTTGCTCTGTTTCCAGGCTTTGTTGCCCAGTGGCAAATCACAGCTCATTGTAGCCTAGAACTCCTGGGGTCCAATAGTCCTCTGCCTCAGCCTCCTGAGGAGCTGGGATGGCAGGTGCAAGCCAGTATGCCCAGATAATCAAAATTTTTTTTTCTTAGAGACAAGGTCTCCTTATTTTGCTCAGGCTAGTCTTGAATTCCTGATCTTGAGTGATCTTCCTGAGATGTTGGGATTATAGGTCTGAGCCACTGCACCTGGCTCCTAGATACACATATTTTTAAAAACCAAACTAAGTTCCACTGCTATGAGGACATGATGACATCCACATGGGAATTGGGGAACTATGGAAATATCTACCTAGAGTTGCTGTTTGTCTTCATTCACTCTCATGCACTGCCAGGATGAACAAAAATGCTTAGGAGTGTTCAGCTTAAGGCTTAATTTCAGAACATAAATTTGGAGTAAAACAGTCTTGGATTCAAGATCTGGCATGGTGACCTTTTGCCTGTCTAATCTCAATGTGCTTATCTATAGAGTCGGTTTAATAATAATAATAACAACAAACTCCCAGAGCAATTTAGAGGCTTAAATGAGCAAAATGCTTTCAAATCTCTTAGCATACAGGAAGTCCTGATTGTTGAGTTGGCAATGACTGAGGACATTGTAGCACCTTGGTAAGCCTGGAAGCCCCACAGTATTTTCCTGGTTAGTTCTGCTTTGAGAGTTTATTGTGAACCTGAATATATTCATGTTTATTATATTATCTGAATTGACTTCAATGATTCCACAATACAGAGACTTAACTGACCTATTGTCATTCAGTAAGTTGAAGTGATCCCCGCATGAAGTTGACATGCAAGCCTTTATTTCGTGTTCTCTCTGTTGCTTTCTCCTTGTGCCTGGGACTGATCCGTGCTGCCCTAGAAGATGGAAACTCACAGAACAGAGACAGCATAGGCTGAACTCTTCTAGAAACTAAAGCAGAAGCTCTTCAAGGAAGGCACCACATTTTCCAGACATGGATTGTGATGTTAGGGTGTTTGGGAGATGGAGCAAGTATAAGTTGATCCACCCGGGATGAGCCCAGGTGCTGCCATCTGGAGTTGTTTATTCATGTACAAGGCCTTCATTCATAGATAAAAATAAGACATCGGACAGTCCAAGGACCGTGGTGCTGGGCAGCCTCCTCGGGGCTTGGGGGGCTGGGAGGCTGGGGACAGGGTTTTTGACAGCAACTCAGAAACCTCCTGTGTTTTGGGAGGTCATGGAGTGTTCTGCCAAGACTTGTAACAGCTGCAGGGCACCGGTGTACGTGGTCTCTGTGGAGCATCCATACATCCTGCTCCTTGGACGGCTCCAACACTGACGTCCTCTTCCCCCTCAACTCTAGACCCAGGGCACTAACTATAAGTTTAGTCTAGAGTAGGACTGCTTCAAAGATACAGCCACTTTAAGTAACCTTGTAATCTATGAGGGGGATCTGTTTAGTGTATACTGTGATGATTAATAACACTGCTGATGCTGCTTTTACTGTGAGAGTATAAAAGTAACAAAGAGGAACAGGAGAGTAGAGCAGCTCTTTAAAGAGATATACTTGCCATTCTCCAAAATTACTGACTTTTCTGTAAATAAAAGTGAAATTATTAATCTCACATCTGCTTTTCATTGATTGACTTGGGTGGCAAGCAGACAGACTCATTGGTCTGACAGCATATTTGGCAGCCACGAAGGGACCATCATCTGGGCGGCTTGGTGAGTAGAAACCTTTCTAATCTCCCTGCTTTTCTTTGCTGCGCTGCCAGAATATTTTCCGGTGTGGTATCCTCCTGCTCTTGCCATTGCCTCACATTTATAAAAATATCCTTTACACTTTTTTCAGGGGTGCACAGGAGTTAAAGTCCCCTCTGATTGAGTCCTCATCTGGTTGCCAAAGCATCTGTGATTTCTGCGAAGCCCAGCCATGGGGGCTCAGTTGTATGCTATGGAGGATGGCCCCTGGGGTCATATCTTATCTGGCCATCTTATGGGTACCTGCCTACGACTAAGAAAAAGATGAGATTTTACTGTAAAATGGCCTGGCCTATGTACAAATGGACATAAGGTGCAAACTGAGGAAACGGATGAAGTATTGACCTGAATTAATAATGAAGCATCCGTATTGTTTAATTAATCATGATAAAACTGCCTACAAACAGAAGAGGTTAACAATAGGGGAAGTTAGGTATGGGGTGTATGGGAACTTACACTATATGCAATTTTTCCATAAATCTAAAGCTATTCTAGAATTTAAAAGTTGATGTACTGATCTGTGAGAATAAAATTAAAAGTTATAATTGTGAAAATTATCAAGAAATAAAGAATTTGCTATTAACTCAACTCTATTATATATTTTTCTCAATTATATTCTCATGACAATCCAGGGGGAAGCATAAAATGAAAGGAAAACCAAAGACATATTGAGATGGCCGGAGGAGACCCAGACCAGTACAAGAGCACAGAGAAAAGCAGTCCACCGGGGGTGGAAAATCTTCACGGGGCATGGAACAGAGGCTCCGATAGCAGTTCCAGCATGTGAAAGGAAAACATAAAAAGCTATAGAGAATGCGAGTTGATGGCAGTGCTGTTTCCATCTCATACCTAGTCTGGTCTTGCTGTTCAAGCCCAGGCAGCCTCTGACTTTTTACAACTGCAGTTAAAAGCCTTATTGGCCATGAGGCTGAGGATTGTTTGCCAGAGTGGCCAGAAGTTTCGTATTCCTGCATCACATTAAGCCCTTTAAAAATAATGCTTTGTAGAATAATTTAAACATTTACTTGAATAAACACGGCTTGCAACAACTTTACAACGAAAATAATAATAAACTGGCATCTCAGCTGTCGCCTAACAAAAATGAAAGGAAAATAAAAATGAATGCTCTAGTGTTACAAGAATGGCCCACTTAAAACCTAAGCTTATGCATTTGAAAGTCAGACGGGACCTTCGCCATAATGTTTAGCTCGCAGACTTGATGGTGTCAGGAACATATGCTAAGCTGGAACGCCTTGTGCCCAAGTTGTTCAATGCCTCTGAGCTCCCTTCACTTTTCAGTGAGGTGCAAAATACCACACTGTTCATTGTCTGCCAGGGCTTCAGCGGGACCAGAAGTGTTACTGAACAGACAAAAATGTCAGCAGACTTGCATTGGAATTTGTTTTTCTAGACAATGGATTGATAGGTTAATCATTGAAAATGATTCTGGCTTATTTATGATGTGTGCTCTCAAAATATTCTGTATTTGAGCACTTGCTCCATGCATCATTTTTAGTTTACTTCAGTGTCACATTGTTTTTTATTTTTTCTTACCGAGAAAAGAAACATGTGTCCTTTCAACTACATGTCTATTAACTTTCAGCTGCTGGATCATTTCATTGAATGGAATCATTTCGGTTTTTTATGTTTTTCCAAGCATGCTATGACTGCTTTTCTCTTTGGATTAATTCTGGGAGGCTTGTTACCTAGCATTGATGCTGGAGGTTCATTGTATTGGATCTTAAGTTAGTTCCTATATTTTTTTGTATTCTATGTTTTCTTTCATTCTCTCTTCGTGTCTCTGGGGGCAGTGTTTCATTTTCTTCAAGTACTGTATTTTCAAGTAATTTAAACAAATTTTTCTGTCTTCTGCATGCCTAAAAGTCTAAAAAAAGTTCTTCATTTTACCCATTTATGATTGACAGCTTGGACGGCTATAACATTCAAGGGTTAAAATAATTTCTTCCATTACTCTTAAGACATACAGATTATTTCAAATAGCAGTTAATTTTTTGATGATACGTCTGATGCCAATTTGATTCTTGTTTCTTTGTAAGTACGTTTTCCCATCTCTCAAATAGACTGAAGAGTTTCTTTATCTGGGAATTCTGAGATTTCTTAAATTTTCTCACTTATTCTCCTTAGCATTGGATGGAATCTTTCAATCAGGAGGTTCATGTTTCTTTGATAATTTTTAATTAAGTTTTGACAATTGTTTTTATCTCCATTTTAAAAAGAGGTGACTATTGAGCTTATGGATTGACCCTCTCTGTTGCTAACTTTCCTTTTATTTAACTTTTAGAGCTCTCTTATAGAGATCTCTTTGATTTTATATTCCAATTATTCTTTTGTTGTATTAAATTCAGTCCTGGTATTTTTAATTTCTAAGAACTCACTTGATCCCTGAATGTTCTTGCTTTTGTTCTATGAATTCAGTAAGTCTGTTTCTTTTTTCCCTGGAGATACTGACAGCCCTCTCTGCTTCCTGACATGTTCTTCTCCTTGGCATTGAACGTTGTTGTATCTGTTCATCTCCTGTTTTCTCTTTTATGATACCTGTTTCGCTTATATACCCATGGGTTCTTGCTGTCTGTTGCTTTTTATAAATGGAAAATACATTGGCGAGTGTAGTTAACTATCTTGGCTTTCCTGTAATACTGAACATTTCTATTTCTGGACACAGGTGTCTTGACGTGTCTAGGCCATTATAACAAAATACTTCAGACTGGGTAATTTATAAACAACAGAGTTCATATCTTATAGGTCTGGAGGCTGAGAAGTCCAAAATCAAAGTGCCAGCTGATTCAGTGTCTAATGACGGCCCATTTCTTGCTATGTCCTCCCATGGTGGTAGATGGCAGACAGGTTCTCTCAGGCTTCTTTTACAGGGGAGAACTCTCATGACTAATGCCTCCCAAAGGCCTGACCTCTTATTACTGTGGCATTGGTGGCTGGGGAGGACACATGTATTCAGGCCATAGCAACAGGACCAGTGTGATAAAAGACCAGCTTGTCTCTGGGATCTGTGGGATTGGAGGTGGACAGTCCTTCCTCTGTGTACTGTCAACAATATATTTGGGAAGCTTTGCATCACCTGCCCTAGCAGTCCTCATTCTTTTCTGGACACTCATTCACCTGCTATTAGGGTATAGTCCCCTGGTTTCAAGATGGGGAACTTGAACCCTGAATCCAGGAACCTAGAAACTGAGCAGGAAGGTCTCAGTGTTTGAAGGAGAACACTGACCCACCAGGCCCTTCTCAATGCCCCTTTTCTCTCCTGTTCCTTAAGTTATTCTATCTCAGGAAAACTGGCTGTAACCCCTCCTCCAAGGTTTCCTTGGCCTTATTAAGACAATAGCACTTTCCACTATAGATTTTTTTAAAATCAATATCTAATGCAAAAAATTTAATTTCTGTCTTTTAACATATTTTTTAAAAGATTATTTATTTATTTAATTAAATTTTTTTTTTTTTTAGACAGAGTCTTACTATGTCACCTTCAGTAGAGTGCTGTGGCATCACAGCTCACAGCAACCTCAAACTCTTGGGCTTAAGCCATTCTCTTGCCTTTGCCTCCCAAGTAGCTGGACTATAGGCACCTGCCAAAATGCCCAGCTATTTTTTTGTTGTTGTTGTCATTGTTGTTTAGCAGGCCTGGGCTGAGTTTGAACCCACCAGCCCCAGTGTATGTGGCCAGCACCCTAACCACAGAGTATGGATGCCAAGCCATTTTAAAAAAATTTAAACTATCTATGTTGTACTGACAACATAAAGGTCCCATCAATCCACTCTATTTTCTTAACTAAATCCTGGCTAGATTTCCTCTCATATGTGTAGACCGTACTTTCAATGGGAGTTTTTGAAGAAAAGAATGTAAGTGGGTGTGTTCAGTCCACAGACTGGAACCAGAAACCCTTTCCGTTCATTCTGGATAGTACCGTCAGCACTAAGGCATATGACTCTCCTTGGCCTTGGGTACTTTAGTTAAGAGAAAATTCTTGTGGTACAATGGTTAAAAGAGTAGATTTAGTTCTAGAACCACCAAACCCTAAGCTAAGGTGACTGAGACACATTTTTAAAAAAAGCTTTCTGCCTCTCTTTCCTCACCATGTGATTGGAAATAACACTAGTGTCTCCATGAAGTGGTGGCATGAAGGTTGAAAGAAAGCTGCGAACTTAGCACAGTGTAAACTCTCAACACATGTTTGCTGTGTGAAGTATCTTCTCCACTGGGATGCTGTGGTAGTTTTTGAAAATGTGCAGGGTTTTCTGATATAAAGGTTGTTTTTCAACAAGGAATCATACATACCTGATCTGAAAAATGGTGCAATAAGTGACTTGACATTGAAGGTTAAATAAGACAAAGCTGGCAGAGACCTTAAAGCCTGTTGTAGGCAACAAGCTCATTTCACCCATGAGAAACCACAGCCCAATGGATAGGAGTTGGTGACATAGTGACGGAGCCTCTATTGGTATCCAGGTCTCCTGATTCTTCTGAGTTCTCCCAGGGCACCTTGTGTTTGCCAGGCATTGTTCAGGTCCCCTCATTTAATCCTCACTGTAAGAAAGTATTTCTATTATCTCTGTCTTATGGAGAGAAAGCTTAGGCTCAGGGAGGTTGAGTGTAACAGAGAAGGTGCTTATGTGGGGCTGGGTTCCAAAGTTAGTATGAAAAGCAAAAGCTCCACCTGGTACCCTCCATTGCTACTTTGGAGGCCAACATATAAGCTCTCCATAAATCTAACAGGTCACATTGTTTTTTTGACTGAGCTGCAGATAAAGCATTTGACTCACAGTTAGCAGGGCCTGAATCATGAAAAACCTGAGACCTGAGCTGGGGATGTCAGAGTCCTCCATTCTATCTCCTTTTTCCTCTGGGATAGCTGCTTCCTGAGTGAACCAGTGGGCACCACCTTCTTTCATTTTTAAATTTTCTCTTTCCCTTTTATAGATTCCAGGAGTTGAACTTGTGAAACTCAGCTAGCATAGGCCAAAGCCCTGGGGCTATTTGAAGAAGCCACACTGCTTTTGGGTGGAAGCATTGGGTATGTGTGCCCTGCTCCAAGGCCCGTCCCTCTCATGAGTTCTTTCCTACTGTCCCCCAAAGGCCCACAATCCTCCACTACATCATGTAAGGCTGATTCAGTTCAGTTTGACACTCAGCACAAAAGACTTCTACTTTTCAATATAACTCTCTGGACATTTCATGAACCAATAATATCCAAAGTGGACATGGATTCTTTTGCTGCTTGGTAATTACCACTGACCTCTTTCCTGGACCCTTTTCCATAAAGAGGCCACCTCTTCCGGGGAAGCTCTGCCCTCTGCTTTTCTCCAAGGCTGTAGGTGGAACAACCAAGTTCCTAATTAGCCAGTCTGCTTGGGGTCAGATTTTCAGGTCGGTGTTTGATGGAGAGGTAATTGGAGAAGGAGATGCATCGACTTTGATTAAAGAAAAAGAACTATGATGAATCAAGATAAAATTAACATTTAGTTTCTTTCAGACTAAACTAATCTTGCAGGCCAAACTTAAAGGTGAATTCTCTTCTATTCTGGTTTGTGGGGCGAGGGAGTTACTCATGAAAATGGTATACCTGACAAAAGTGAGCTGTAATTTCATTCTAAGTTAACCGCTTTTTAGTCAAACAAGAGCTCACATAATGAATCAGTGAAGATGCAAAGTCTCCCACATTCCCCCACCAAACCTGAAATATTATTCCGGCATTTACGTTGTTTCCCACAGCTCTCAGCTAGGGAACCCCACCCACGAAGGATCCCGACCTCTTCTTCAGGATGATCTTATGTACAGCCACGTTCACCTCCTTCCTTAGCCAGTGGGAAGAGGATCCTCGGGGCTTAAACAGAAACAAAAGTCTGTTTAAAAATAGCAGCACATTTAGAATAATAATGGGCTTTGAACACTACCACAAAACGTGGTCTTTTCCCCTGAATTTAATTGACACCTCTCTTTGGAGCAAGAGGAAAGAAGAAAAAGTAGAGGAAACAGCTTCAAGTGATACTTGTCTTTCCTGTTTGTCAAAAGTGAAATAAATAATAAGCAAACAGGGACTCACCGGTCAATAAACTAGAGTGCTGTTAATTATTCTCAAAATATATATCATGTTGACCTGAAGATCTCAGAGATGAAGACATTTATGACAACAGCAATGTTGATGTAAAGAATGGTCAGAATGGTCACAAGAGGACAGGGCTTGCTCTGCAGAGAGCGCTGACAAGAAGCCTTCCCGGAGAAGTAGCAGCCTTTTATCAGTAGGTGGGAGTAGAGCAACACAGATGGAACCTGGCTGTGCAGCCAGCTGGAAACTTTGTCCCCAAACCTATGCATGCAATCTCCGTCCAGCATTACAGCAGGGAGGAAAGGAAAGACACACGGGTAAGATCTGATAACGGGGACTTCCAAATCTGCGTCTCACGGGGGCACCTGAGATCACAGGCAAACTCAGGAAACAGTTTCCTGCCAAGGTGTATATTTCATTTTACTCTTCTTTAATTGGTTAGGAAATGATAAAATTATCATGTTTAGTTTTATTTCTCATTATCCTGTTACGAATTTTCTCCTTTTCCATTCCGTCCCTCGTTTTGTTGATTTCCTCTTTTCTACTTAGCCACAATTCTGTGGTAACCACCACATCCCTTTTTGGAGTGGGGTGACATACAACTAGATACATTTTTGAAAAGCTGCACATGTTCTTGTGGAGTGAATGATAATGATAATTTGTCTCTATAGTATGGAGGAAAGAAAGTCATAAACTTTGTCATACAGTTTGTCTATTTTGTTTGGAAGAAAATCAGGTACATTTAATGTACTGGTTTGGTAGTAAAATATATCCTAGCATAGATAGAAGAATTGCATAATAGAAGCAATAATAGAGTCCTGATCATGTACCTCAGCTCCTGGCATATATTTGTCAACATTAGAGAGTTAAAAAAAAAACCTATTGATTGATTTATCATTTATTTATTTATTACCATTCTTCACTTTCATTGCCCTCTCCCACCTACCCTCAACAGCCACCATGCTCAGATATTTCCTATAAATCTGTTTATTAGCATGTGTTGCTGTAAAACATGCATTGTTTGTGGGCATGCTTTCTAATTTGCATAAATGATAGGTTGTTGATTTCTTTCTCTTTCTTTTTTTTCTCACTCAGAATTGTGCTTTAAAGATCTATTCATGTTGCTGAGTGTAGCTCCAGTCCCTTGCTGCCAGTGGCTACAGAGTATTCTATCTAGCATGTGATGATTTCTGCCCCCTAAGCCTCCAGAGTGGACCCTCAGATGCCCTATGGCTCTCCAGATCCCAGACAGTGCTGTGATAGCATTTTTACTCAGTTTTCCTTGTATAAGGTTCTCAGGGGTCTATGCCTGAGAGCAAGATTTTGACATCAGAGGACACAGGTGAGGGTAATCTGATGATTCTCTAAAATGGCCATACCACTTTACATCACTCCCAGCAGGGCTTGATCAATGTCTATGTCTCTGACTTGGCCTTGTCCAAAGGACAAAGACATTCTCTCCTCATATTCAGATCTTCTTCCTTGTTTGAGCTTGAAAATATTATTTCTGTTTTTAAAATAGAAATTTTGTCTATCCCATAAGTTAATTTTCAGATATGTTTTATTTTGTTTTGGCTATTGTGAGTTTTACTTAAAATTATACTTTCTAGTTGTGTATTGCTTATATGGAAAAATGCTGTTAATTTTTTTGGTAAGTAATTTTGTATTTAGAAAGATTCCTGAACATTTTAGTGACTTTAATAGCTTATCTGTTGACTCTGTTATTTTATTGATAAGGAACATATTGCCTACAAATAACATCATTTTACCTCTTAATCTTCACACCTCTTATTTTT
>NW_003852424.1:3742399-3746182 GCF_000181295.1 Otolemur garnettii
CCCCTACCTTCTCTTGTATTAGCTCATCTGCTGCCTTCATATTAGAATAGAGTACATTTGATTCTTGCTTCTCCATTCTTGTTGCTTTACTAAGAATAATGTGCTCCACCTCCATCCAGGTTACTCACACCTTTTATTTATGCATCATTTCTTAAAACCTTGGCTAGCCATTGCTGTTAAACAATACTAGTAATAAAAGTAGTTTTTGTCTTATTGCTGTTGAAATAAAGTGTCTAGTTTTTGCATTAATTATAATGTTTGCTATAGATTTTTAGTACGTACTTTTTTTTTTGAGACAGAGTCTCACTATGTCACCCTTGATGGAGTGCTGTGGTATCACAGCTCATAGCAATCTCAAACTCTTGGGCTTAAGCAATTCTCTTGAGTCAGCCTCCCAGTAGTTGGGACTATAGGCACCTGCCACAATGCCCATCTATTTTTTTTTCTTTGTAGCTGTCATTGTTGTTTAGCAGGCCTGGGCTGGGTTCGAACCTGTCTGCCTTGGTGTATGTGGCCAGTGCCCTAACCACTGAGTTATGGGCACCAAGCCTGGTACATACTTTTCAGAAAGTTCCTTTCTTTTCTGTTTCTAATGTGCTAAGATGCTTTTTCTGTATCTACAAGATTACCATATGATTCTTTCCCTTTATTAATGTGGTATATTACATTGATAGATTTCTCAAATGTTGACCTATCCTTACATTCCTGGGAGGCAGATTGTTTTGGAGATAACAAAGCTGAGAGATTCTGAGAGGAGGCCCTCAACATTAATTCCTTTGACATATTGTGCTAGTATATTTTGCAAATTTAATATATAGTGAACCCCTGTAAAATGACCACCCAAGGACTGTATCAAACTGGTCAGGACACAGAGGTGGTCAACATATGGAACTAGGCCTACTGTACTTATATGTACATATGATGCATGTCTGGTCTATGAAAACTAGATAGATAAAATAAATAATAAAATTAGATAGATCAACTTAAGGAGGTGGTCAACCATGGAGGTTCTACTGCATTTGCTAATGACCAATGTTTATAATAATTTGAAAGCCATATTTCTGACTTTACTTCTCTGCCCTTGATAAATGCTGAGGGCATAAGGCTAAAGTGGACTTCTGGAAGGTGCCTCTGTCCTGCTGGAGGAGGCTGACATCTGATGGAAGTTGCAGCCATAGAGCCTGCTGGGGAGCGGGACCTGGGGGTGCTGTATTGCAACATCATCCCTGGGCTGAGTGATGTATGCAGGTCATCAAACCTATAAGATACCTATAAGATAAATCAAGATCAGAGTGAGGGGATCCAGGGCTCAGAGCTCCAAGGGAAGAATATGAGTCCTGAGACAAGGAAGAGGTGGGGAGTTTTGGAAACCAATATTGGGCACAAGTCAGGAAAAATAAATTGAGGTGGGATGAGGGGAAAATGAGTAGAGGGCATGGGCTGTGGGCCACATGAAAGTGATGATAGCTTGTTTTTCACATGGGGTAGAGGCTATGTTTTGGGAGATGGTGTAGGGCTAGGCATGTGTGTGGGTGGGTATGTGCACACTTGTGAAAATTTACTTCTTTAAAGAATAGAGACAGGCAATGTGAGCCAAACCTGACAGGCAGCTTCCTGGGCCCCAAGATGGCCCTTAGTGACAGATGAAAGAGTCAGGACAATGTGCAGGAGCTCCAGACAGGGTCTCTGCACCCTATTCTCTCTTCCTGTCATGTGGAAACAGGATACCAACTCTCTTTTCTTCACAACCCATTGGGAGAGACTGAGGCTCACATGAGAAGATGCTTCTAAAACACTGAATACTGAAGAGGCTTTATTGGCTGCCAGCTGGTTTGGGGGTTGCACAGGGCAGTATCTGGAATTCTTAGGTAGTAGAAAGATTAGTTCGGTTTCCACGACTTTTTCTGATTTGCTACAATTAGGCATCCTGAGTAGAGATGCCTGGAAAGCCACTGAGAATGGATGAGAAAGTCCAGGGCATGCAGCTGTAAATGGAGGAGACACAGGATCAAATCTTGTAAGGGCAGCCTCTCTAAGCCTGGTGAGGTTATGTAGGTTAGGGGAAGGTGGACAGAGAAAAGAGAAGGAGGGAGGGGAGACAGAGTGTGTTGCTACAGCTCTTAATGGTTTTTCTTTTTCTTTTTCTTTTTTTTTTGCTACAGAGCATTGCAGCTTGCATCTGTTTTACATACTGAGTTTCACTTAAAGATTTCACTTCACTGTAACCGCAGCACTCTGTGAGACCAGGGTGGGAGGATGGCTTGAGGCCAGGAGTTTGAGACCAGCCTGGGCAACACAGCAAAATCTCAGCTTCATAAAAAATAAAAAATTAGCTAGGCATGGTGGCCTGTGCCTGTTATCCCTGTTACTTGGGAGACTGAGCCCAGGAGTTTGAGGTTTCAGTGAGCTGTGATGACACCACTGCACTTTAGCCTGGGCAACAGGGCAAGACCCTGTCTCTCAAGATAAAAAATAAAAAATATTTCACTTAAGTGAAAAGTTCCAAAGCTTATTGTTTTTTAAAAACAAGAGGCCAAAAATAATACTGTTATGGAGAGTGAGTGTGAGCCACAGCAGGGCAGAGTGGGAGTTCGGATTGAGTGCATCATGTTCATTCAGGAACCAACTGGGTGCCCAGGTAAGAAGTGTGAAGGAAGTCCATTTGCACATAGTAGTCCTATTGTTTTGACAGTCAGTCAAAGTATAGGTACTGAGTGATTTCATATAATTTACCTTTCAGTTAACACAAGCCAATTAAGCAATATAAGCCATAATCAGCATACAATGCAGGTCTGACCTTAGCTCCCAATCCCTCTTCTCCAGGAACCAGGGAAACCCTTCATCAGGACATATGTCCCTTTGAATCCTGTCTAGGTTCTAGTTTCATCATTTACAAGTTCAGACAGTTAAGTTTGTGAACCATCAGAGCTGTCATTGTACAAGATCTGACAATTAAGTTCACAAACTCATACTAGAAAAAGTGCTTCACCAAATGGCCAAGGGGAAGCATTTCAGAGGTGACCACAGTGATATTCAGCAACGAGGTTGGTAACACCTTTTCTAGGATGAGTTTGTGAACTTAATTGTCAGATATTGTACAGTGACAGCTCTGATGGTCATTCCAGAAGAGTTCCCAAATTGCTTTGAAGGGTGGGTGAGGCACTGGCATTGGTGCACAGCTTCCCGAGGGGAGTACCTCAAAGGTGACTGTAGTGATATTCAGCAATGAGGTATATAACACTTTTTTAAGGACAAGTTCATGAACTTAATTGTCTGACCCTGTAGGTGTCCCATCACAATCCTTCCCTTTATCAGGGATTTCCCAGCTTCTCAGTCAGCCAATACTCACAGTTTGGACTTTAACTAAAGCATCTTCATCAACATTTCTTCGGCCTGCCTATGCCCTTCACTACAGAACATTTAGGAAGTCTCCTCTGATTTTGTGCACTCAGAAAAACAATGGTAGGCATCGTATGTATTCCCAGGGTTAGGCATTGGGTCCTCCCTGCCCAAGTGCTTTACTTCAGCCCAGCCTTTTGCTGGCCCATGGCTGTCTCCAAGGCCCACGTTGGCAATGGAGAGTCTTTCTTGTCCCTGGAGTTTTGGTAGGAAGAGTAACTCCAAGAATGCACTGAAAAGAGAAAGACATTGATTGCACAAAAGCTTTTTATTCATTCATTCAACATGTAATTATAGTCTCTTTTGGTACCAGACATTGTGCCAGGCATAAAAGGATGAACTCAAAGCAGGGTTTTGAGAGGCTGGAGTGAGGTGGAGTTTAGG
>NW_003852424.1:3746418-3759631 GCF_000181295.1 Otolemur garnettii
GAGATGATCATCCTCACTTCACAGATGGAGAATATGAAGGTCAAAGGGATGCATAACCAGCTTGGGGCCACAGAGGTGGTACGTGGTTGGAGCTGGACTAACACTCAGACTGTGATTTCAAGTCTAGCATTCTAATCTTTGCTCCATTAGATGGTGGCTGCCGTCTGTGGTAAGGTCAAGGATTTCAGTTATTCAAGGAAGAGAGAGGACCCCAGGAAGCAGGAACACATGCTAAGCTTTGCTGGTTGGTACTTAGACAGTGTTGTGGGAGGGGAGAAGTAGGGGAACAGGGTAGGGGACCCCCCAGGGTGGAGGGGAATGAAGAGGGACACCTGTCTAGACATGTTGCTGAGATGGCAGATGTCTGAATCCGAGAGGTCCAGAGGGCAGTTGGCGTCTGGGATCCTTTGCCGCAATAGGGTTTGTTTCATCAGTGGTTGGCTGATGTGGGATTCAGTTTTGTGAAGCATGCAAAGTAGGCAGGCTGTAAGTGGCTAAAGATGTATTTGGTTGGATTCTCAAAAAGATTGTGTATTTCTAAAAATAAAAATTCTAATAAATTTAAAGATATTTGTATTTTATTTGCAATATTTAAAGCAATTTGATGTACAAGAATGTGAGTTTGGTGTGGGCAGGCTTTGGGCTCATGTCTTAATCTGCTATGAAAGAGTGAATGACATAGGGGTAATTCTAGGACAGTATAGAGAAGCCACTTTGGGCCCATTTATGTAACACTCTCCAATACCGTAAGATCACCATGTGTGGCTCGGCTTTTATACCATTATCTCTCATTTATGAAAAGAGGAGATTTCATTCTAGTCACAATTCTTTCTCTTTATTCTCCTAGGGGCTTACACCTACCTCTTTAGTAAATAGTATCCTAATAGTAAAGATTAGGATTACACTACTTTGGGGGACATCTCTTAGAGAACACATCTCACATTCCGATTTGAATTAAGGATGGTTTTCTTATAGCCTGTATTTCTGCTTCTGAACTTGTTGAGGACAGATGTGGTATCATCATCATTTCTGTTTTCCTACAGGGCCAGTGTCAGTGATGTTTGAAGATGTTTAAAGAGGGAGAATGCTGACTGTCCACTGGTATCCAAAACCTCCCTTCCACACCTGCACAAGTAGGTGGGTGGGCAAGACCACCCAGGAGTCCTGCTCTTTCTCAGCCAGTGATTGAGGGCTGGATATTGGATTCAGCCAAAGGACTCCATGGGGTAACTTACATGGTCTAGTGACAAGTCCACAGGCTTTGATCATCTTCAGCACCCTCCTCACATACAGTCTCACTGTTTATCCTGACCCATGTGAGCTGTGTCACTCAGACCTCATTTTAATGAAAACATCTATGGCTCTGATGTTTGTTCAACATCTTCCACGTGCTAGGCACCTTGTAAAACATACCTAACTTGCTTTATTTTAACCCTGGGAGGTCTGTTATTTTGGTCATTTTTTAAAAAAGAGAAACTGAAAAAACAGAGGGCTAATGAGTGGTAGAACAAGGACAAAAATTCAGGATTCATGACATTAAATATTCTTTAAGTATACTTTAAGTATCCCAAATCAGTATTCTGCTTTTGTCTCTAATGAAAAGAATTGCTACCTTTTTTTTCCCTCTTGTAAATTTAGGGGTCTAGACTGGGTGATTTTAAAGTTCTCTTTTGCTTAGAGACTATTTGTAGTATGAAAGTCACATGCCACACACGGGTGTTTCTGCCAGTGACAGTCACATATACAATGGTAGTCCTATAAAATTTAACAGTGTATTGTTACATATACCTTGTCTATGTTTAGGTTTATTTATTTATTTTTTTGAGGCAGTCTCACTCTGTCACCTTGGGTAGAGTGCCATGGCCTCATCATAGCTCACAGTAACCTCAAACTCTTGAGTTCAAGCGATCCTCTTGCCTCAGCCTCTCAGGTACTTGGGACTACAGGTGCCTGACACAATGCTCAGCTAGTTTTTATATTTTAGTAGAGATGGGGTCTTGTTCTTGTCCAGGCTGGTCTGTAACTCTTGAGATGAAGCAACCCACAAGCCTCAGCCTCCCAGAATCCTAGGATTATAGGTGTGAGACACCATGCCTGACTGTATGTTTAGATATGTAAACATTCACCACTGTGTTACAACTGCCTGTAGCATTCAGCACAGTAGTACCTTGTACAGTTTGTAGCCCAGGAGTGATGGGCCGCACCATACAGCCTAGGGGTGTGTGTGGTGGGCTGTACCATCCAGCCCAGTTATGTAAGTGCACGCTGCCATGTTCCCACAACAGTGAAATCACCTAATGGTGCATTTCTCAACAGGGATGCATATCCCTGTTGTTGAGCAATACATAAGCTAGCACCTCTCACTGCTGCAGTATAACCACTCTCTGTATATCGAATTGCCATTTTTCTTTACTATTGTGCTTCTTTTTGTGATCTCAATATTGGCTATTTCTGTAAGAGCAGCAGTTAAAATCTCTGAGTGTCACACTATTTCAGTGAGTCCCAGTGATAAGAGATTTATATTTAAATGAATCTCCCATTCTGTGAAGAATAACAAAGGCGTCAGTTATACCTACATAAAAATACTGATGAGTCGAATTAACTGTCCAAACGTGCTTCACGAACTCATGCCCATGTAACCATGAAGCAAAGAGTGAAACTGCTGTAGCGTTTACAAAGCCGGAGCTGACACTAGGCATATTTGAACACCGTGAGATATGGTATCGCTGGGGACAGGGAGTGAGTTTAGTTAATAATGAATGGCATATCCCATAAAATACCATTACACAGTGTTCAGGGCCCAAGAATGATGACATAATTATTAGGAGACGGGGAGATTAAGATATAATTTAAAAAAACATGACAGGGGAGGGTGTAATTGGGGAGACAAAATACACAGGAAGTTTGTAATTTACATGTCAAAATACCTTTTTCATGTTTTGATTGGATTAGACGCTGCCTTTCCACTCCATTTATCCTGGCTTCAATTAGAGGCAGCGAAAATGACATCTCACGTTCATATTCTTGACACACGCTGCTCATGGGCACTTTCTAATGCTAACCGACAGAAGGGGAAAGGGAAACCCAGTTTTGCCTCCATCCTGCACTTTTTACTTAACCCCTAATTTGTTTCTAAATGAGCCTGTCACTGCGGTTCATGGGGCTTTGTGTACAGGCTGCTGGTGCCTGGTCTTGGTGGAAGCTCCTGTCATAATTTGATGTGCTCTTGCCCACCCCTGCAAGCTTGCTGGGAAACTCTAAGACTGAGCAGAACCGTGGAGTCCTTTTGGAACAGGATGATGTGAAGACACATGTTGAGGAGCCTTGTTACACTATCAGTACTGAGTATTCAGGGCATCAGTGACCATGGGGACACAGCTCTCCAAACCTGAGGATTCAGAGTGGCAAACACTCCCTCTGATGTTTCATTTTAGGTGTCAGCTGCACTAGGCTAAATGATGCCAGGTAAACCATTGTTCCTGGATGTGTTTATGCAGGTGTTTCAAGGAAAGATTAGCATTTGAACCAGTAGGCTGAATAAAGAAAGTTCCCCTCACCAACATGAGTAGGTTTCACTTAATCCTTTAAGGGTCCTAATAGGTGAAAAGTGAGAGGAAATATTACTGCCCAACCATTGCTGCCCAAGAGGACATCAATACCCAAAGACAGCAGGGTTTAGAGCAGAGAAAGAGTTTATTCTGCATAGTGCTAAGTGGGGAGACAGGAGGAATTTCTAAATCTGCCCCACAGAGAATTATAGAGACAAGCTTTCTAGAGATAGTTTGGTGTGCAGAAAATTAGGCAGTCAGGGTCTGCTAATTGGCTGGTTTGGGGACAGAACCATTAGTCCTTGGTATGGGCTGCTGTCTAGGTGGGCTAGCCGATCTACCAGAATGCAGGACCTTGGGTGGGTGGTCCAAGATCAGTTGAGTCAGTTCCTAGGTCTGGGTGGGTCTGTCACTGGAATGCAGGACCTGAAAGATATCTCAAAACTACCCCTAGGTTCTGAACAAGTGATGTTCTACATGGAGGAAAGTTAAGAATAACCCCCATGCATGACTTCAGCATAAAGAAGCAAACATAGTGCATGTGAAAACCCCACACTGTACCCCAGAAGTGCATTATTGTACATAGTTACCATTCAATAAAAAAATAAAATAAAATAAAAAAAGAAGCAAACATAGGAACAGTGATTATAATCAAGCAAGAAGGGACAGTGGCTAATTATTATTTTAGCTAAGCCTGCTCTTTCGCACAGTTTGGGGGCCCTTACTCTAGTTCTTGCCTTGCACCCCTTCATCAGTTTGTAAGGGTGGTTTCAGAAGGGTGAATTCACACTTGCTGCTTAAATCAGGACATCTATTTTCTTCTGCCTTTGCACATCAGGACTCCTGGTTCTTGGACCTTTAGACCTTTCCCTAGATGTCAGGCATTTGGGCACAGATTGAATTATACTATTGGCTTTTCTGGGTCTCTGGCTTATAGGCAACAGATCTTGGAACTTCCTGGCCTCCATAATGGTGTGAGCCAATTCCCACAGTAAATCTCCTCATGTAGATCTATCTATGGTTCCCACTTGTTCTGTTTCTCTGGAGAACGCTGATGAATATATTCCCTTCATTTTCCTTTGTTCCTTTCCTACTGAAATTTATTTACCTCAGGTCATTCTGCATGTATTAGGTGGGGGTAAATCCTAAGGTTTTCCTTTGCCTTGGATCCTTGCTACGTCTCATAAACCTGACAGCCCAAGGCCCATATGAAAACCATCAGTGAAATATGTAGCTTAATTCTTTTTTACTTCTGAGTGTCACATATCTACCAACCTGAAAGCATTATGTACCCGGTTGGCAATTACAATTATCTGCAAGATGAAAGATATTATTATACCCTCATCTACTTGATGGAACAGCTTATGCTTTCCTTTTATCATCTTGACACTTTCCTTTGCATCGGATACAATGATACTGCCACATCTGGATATATTTCAGATTATATTGGTAACAAGCATTCATTTAAGAGCTAATATATTAGTAGTGACTGGTGAACATAATTCAAGTGTTTGGCTCCACAGTTTTAAAGAGCAAGACTTGGTTTAAACCTCAGGTCAAATAAGTGATACTTAGTAGAAGTGACTGGTTCTTTGTTCTAGGTGTTCCCTTGGTCCTTGTACCTCTCCTGTTTCCTGATTCTTGGTCATCAGTTTTAAATTAAACATTATTCATACCTTATTCATGCTAAGGCAGGAGTATCCCTTGACCTGAGGAGTTTGAGACCAGCCTCAGCAGAACAAGACCCTGTCTCTACTAAAAATGGAAGAATTAGCCAGGTGTGGTGGTGGGTGCCTATAGTTCATGCTACATGGGAGGCTAAGGCAGGAGGATCACTTGAGCCCAAGAATTTGAGTTTGCTGTGAGTTATGATGATGCCATGACACTCTAGCCTGACAAACAGAGTCAAAAAGTATATATTGGGGTGAGGGGCTCTTCTACAAATGGAACTTTACCTTGGAAGTGAGAACAATGTAACCTAAAAATTGTATCCTCGTATTAATTTGAAAAAATAAAAAAATACTCAAAAAAACTTGCTCTCTCTCTCTCTCTCTCTATATATATATATATATATATATAAAACATTATTCATTTGGGTCACTGAGTGTTGGGTATGAGGAAGCTCTTAAAATGGTCAAAATAAATGGACTGAATAGTAGTAAGGAGGTTGTTCAATACCCTGGGAATGCAGTGAGCAAAGGGGTTTGGACGGCCTAGTTTTAAGTCCTCCTCTGCCATTTACTAATTGTGGTACCTGTAACTAGGTACATCCTCTCTGAGCCTCAGTTTTCTCATGTGTCCACTGGAGATAATAGCGGTACATACCTTACATTGTCAAAATGAAATAAGGCATTTTAAATGCTCAACAGGGGACTTGATATAGCAAAGTACTTAGTAAAGGTTAACTGTCACAGTAACACCTAGACTGGTTGCTTGACAAAACAACTGGGCATGTGGCCTGGCCAGGTTGACCTATGAAATTAACTATCACAGGGAGATGGAAAGTAAGTCTATGAAGGACCTCAGCAGTACTTCTGCCACCCACATATTTTCCCTCACTTTTGGCAGAGGAGAAAACAGAAAAAAAAGACAAACTAAGGGGGTGGGAGTTAAACTGGATTAAGATTGTCCATGGAAGAGCTGAAGCCCTGTTTTGTTTTTTCCTTTCTCTACTCACTAGAGAAATACGTACATCATTAACTGCTGGAGCTGCCCACTCAAACGCTGCTCAAATTTCAATTGACACTCTTCAAATGGGCTTTGTTGAGAAATTAAATGGGCAGAATCCCCTATGAACCACAGTTCTGGCAATGATTTTCTATGTGTTCAGTTTCAGTTTGGCTCAAAATGTTGACAATAGTAAATGTCACACAACTCAAAAGACTTGGGTGGCTCATCATTGATGGCAGAGGTGGTGAGACTCCTTATCTCTAGGCAGGAGATGACCCAGGACTGCCAGTCTGGTAGAACACACTGATGGGATATTTACCTAGGTAAGTTAGTTTTATTTTAAAATTATTAATAGAAGTAATTTTTCAGAGAATAAGGAATCAAACTTCTATGACTCTAAATTCGATTTCTGACTGTATTCAATTCACTAAAAACTGGAGCCCCTACTTGGTCTCCAATCTTTATATATATTCTTTCCACATAGGGTCTTACTCAATCCTGTTGTTTAAATACAGGCAGTACTCAGGTTATGAATGAGATAGGTTCTGTAAGTTTGTTCTTAAGTTGAATGTGTATGTAAGTTGGAATAGGTACATTTACCTATTAGCCTGTAATAGTCTCCAAGGCAAATGTTTGTAATTCGGGGATTGCCTGTATCTCAGTGCTTGTTGTTGGGAGAATGGGGACTGAAAACCCCATTCTTGGCAAAGGAAAGCACCCCCAGAAAAAGAGGAAAACAAAAAAGTAAGCTTAGTGAGTCAGAACAAAGAAAAGTCAGCTAGTTTACATTTAAGCTAGCCATTGCTAGCAAGCTTCTTGCCTTTTCTGAAATTCTAGCCTATTGGGGATATAGTTTACAAACACCCTGCTGAGTCTGTGAGCCCTCTCAGGAGACTAATAGCCATAGAAGAGATTATGGCAAGTCCTAGAAAAGATACATCTTCTAGGGCATTTCCTGCCCATTACACAGGCAAAGCAGATACCCATTGTGGAGATTTGCATTTGCCTGGGGCAGAGACCAAGGGAGTAGCTCAAGCTCTGACATATGGGCAAAAGAACTTATATCCCTTATAGCAGAGGCAAATCCTCTGTGGTGGTGACGGGAGGAAAATGCCTCCCTCCCACCAATCCCTCAGAGGAGACTAATGCTGGTAGTGTTTTCCTCCACAGAGAACTAGTGGACCTTAACACTTCCTTAGAAATCTGTGTGTGTGATCTCAAGCAGGAGGCTGTCACGATATAAGGCTCAGATTTCAGATTACTGAAGGCCACCCTTATGGTTAATTATAATAACAATGGAAGCTGATATGATCAATCCGAGAAATTGCTGAGTCTTTGTTCCCTTCCTCATCTTACCCTCTGGGCAAATAGACTTCAATAAAATCAGAGTGGAGCAAACACTCTGGGCATTGTTGGAATCCCGGGATGGGCAATGGACCCCTGAGCTCCTGCTTTTAATTCTACTCTATGTCTCTTGCCTGTCTTTCTGTTGCTTCTAACTCTATATATCTTCAGTCAATCACTGCCAGTTTCCACAGGTCTCAGTGGATGCTGCTCTCCGGGAGGAACCTGACATGGGTGACTCATGATTTTATCTCCAAGGCCTGTATTCTCCGAGGTGCTCCAGACTTTCTTCTGTCTACTTGAAATCTCTGGTGGGTCCAAATTTGTAGACATCTTGGATGCAGCAGTCCCCAGAGAACTCTTTGCTCCTTCTCTGGACCTGTTTCTCCTCTATCCTGATAGCATGGTAAATGCCACTCCTTCCATCCTTTTGTTCAATTAAAAACTCAAGAGTCAACACTTTATTTTTGGTATTTTTACCTCATTTGCTGCAATCAATACGTCAGCAAGTTCTGTTTTTTTCTACCTCCAAGACATGTGATTCTACTTTATTCTTTTCCTATTGCCTCCTGGGGCCAGCTATCTTCCTCACCCTTCAGCCACTCTCTGGAGAGGCCTCCAATATAGCCTTTCTCATTCCATGGTAACTCATCATCTAAGGCTTTTTTTCCACAGCAGCAAGGACTGGGGAGATTTGTACATGTAATACACAAATCCAATCACATCATTTCCTGCTTAGAATACCCAGAGGGTCTCCCATCAACTCCTAAAAACATCTAAAAGATCAGGGCTCCCATAGGCAGCCCCTGCTGACATTCCTGAGCTCATCAGCAGCCATTCTCTCTACTCATTGCTCTGCTGCTATGCAGGTGGCAGTTCTGTGCCTTCTGCAGTTCCCTAAAGCATTCTGAATGTGCCTGCCTCAAAGTCTTTGCATTTGCAACTTTCTCTGCCCAGAAACTTCCACCTCCAAATCTAGGGTGGTTCCTTGTCATTCAGATCTTAGCTCAAATGTTGTCTCCTGAGAAAGATTTTCCCTGAACACCCTATATTAAGAATATCTTCTCCCAGTCATTGTACTGTATGATATGTAGGCTTTTAACCACATTTGACCCAATCTACAATTTCTTATTTTGCTTTCTTTTTCATTGTCTATTACCTAAAACTAGAAAGTAAACTCCTTGGGGTCAGGAATTGTACCTACCCTGTTCACCCTTGCCTCCTCTCTGCCTAAAATAGTGATGGGCACACTAGTTAAAAATATAGATAAATGAATAGGTAATTGATTATCTGGTGCTTCTATGTTCTGCCTGTGCTCAGAACCCAGAACATGAGATGGAGGAAGGAATAGCTTCTTCCCACAAGAGGATCATATTTTTTTTCCTTCCTTTCCAGATACATCAGACAAATAATAAATCTCATCATGATTCAATTTGTTGAATGATGAAAAATTTTTGAATGAACAAAACTTTATAGGCATGTGGAGATACATTTAACACCAGTGTGGATAATACTATTTTTGCTCTGCATTTTTAAATTTAAAACTTATGATTATTCATACATTCAATCAGCAGTTTGGTAATTCATATTATTTAAAATTATTTAATAGTTTAAAGCTTCAAAATAAGCTACCCATTTCATTAGGTTCTCCAAATAGACAGCAATTGGTTAAAAAAAATGATAGTCCCTTCTTCTTCTTCTTTTTTTTTTTGTAGAGACAAGAGTTTCTCTTTATCGCCCTCAGTACAGTGCTAGGGCATCACACAGCTCACAGCAACCTCCAACTCCTGGGCTTAGACAATTCTTTTGCCTCAGCCTCCTGAGTAGCTGGGACTACAGGCAAATGATAGTCCTTTCTTTCATTTCCATTATTTTGTGTGCAATTAAGGCCTCTAAGAGTTACTAAAGTTTGCTGTTCATAAGTTAAAATCAGCATTTTACTTGACATTTTTGACTACTTTAATTTGCTAAGACAGCCAAATGTTACAAAGGCTGTGTCAGAGACATAAGAACTACCATGTAAATATTGCCAAGTTTTATTATTAAGGAGAAAAAGGAATGTTGCTGATCAATATGTAAAGTATAACCTTATTTATGAAAAAAACAGAAACCCATATGTATGTATTTTCAGATAGTTAATTTGGGGAAAAACTCACATTGTAAGTGTTATATTGAGTTGTTCTTACCTTTTAGTTGATGCTTTTTATTTTTAATTGCAGTTTGTTACAAATTGTGTTGGCCCTACCAATTTAGTTTTTTGTGTGTTTTGTTTAACTCCATGATATATAATGGTGAATGCTTATACAAATAGTACTTTTAGGATAAAATTTTCTGATAACTAGACTTCAAAATTTGTACTGTGAGTAATCTATAACCAAATTACTTAAGCAGATGTCATATTATATTTATATGACATATAAATATATGTATATAACACATTATTATATTATGTTATATTGGCATTCTGTTTATTTAGTATATTTCCCACTGGAAGAGGGATTGACAATGTCAGGAGAGTAGTGGGTCATTGGTGCTTTGCCTACTGAGTGGGCTTTAAACACCTTTAGTCACTGCTCAGTGATCCTCCACATGTTGGGGAGATGTCTCTACAGGGCCAATCCTATTTGTATTGTTTTTAAGGTTGTTTGATTTTTTAGAACTGGGTTCTTAGTCAGAATCCCAGGACACTGTGTCACTGTGGTTTTATAACAATTCTGAAGAGCTTTCTTTTTTATAAATTAAGATTATTGGTCTAACTTTATCACATAGTTATGTGTTTGATAAAATAAGACTGTCTACAAATTTATACTTCTGTTCAAAGTTATCCTCTTAGCTTCATTTATATACATACATACATGCATATAATTATCTCAACATTTAAACAAATTAGTCTAGATATTAATGTTAAATGGGCATTAAAAAAATAGCCAAACTGCTTTAGGAAAACTTGAAACAAAAAAGTAAATATTCAATGACTATTTGCATTCTGTAAAGACTTCGTTTAAGACCTAGACCTTAGGGGTGGAACAAAATGGTGGACTAGAAACATCTCCTTAATAGCCTATCATGGTGAGGCAGGAGAAAGAAAATTCCAACCACCTCTGGCTGGGGTACTCCGCCAGGAACATCACTCCAGGGGCAAAGTGAAGCAGTGATGGACTATAGTGAGGAGGTCTGGAGTTGAGGTAAACCAGCACAGAAGGCAAGTGCTTGGGAATGGCAGGGACCAGCTGGCCAGCCCTCCCATGGAGGACTGGGGACCAGATAGGGCTGTCTGGTAGTTTTTTGATTTTGGGCTAATCTACTTACTTGAGTGGCCTCGGAGGGCTTAAATGAGTTGAACAATGTCCAGCAGTGGGACTGAATCCCGGATGGAGTGAACTCCCATTGGCTTGGCCTACTAGTGGGGCACTGCCACTGTGGGAAGGCCATGTGCGAGAAATGGTTCCCAGCGTCCTAGTGCACAGCCACATCTGGCATGCCTGCTGAGCTCATGTGTCCATCGTTGGGGTGACCTGAGTGGCCCCAGGAATTGTTGTCAGGGGCACTGTGTGATGTGCCTCCTAAAGAATCTAGTAAGAGCTTTAAGATCACAATTCTACAGGGACTGACTGCTGCTGAAGCACAGGCCCTGATTCAGGGTAACTAAGTCAGAAAGAGAACTCACCTTCTTCTGCAACTAGAAATTGGCTTCTCTATGTTCTCTGCCTCCTAATGCCACAGTGCCACCTGTTGTCCAGATAATATACTACAATATGTACCTATATATGTCTCTCTCCAAATATTTATGGGTGTGGCCATAGCACCCTGCTGAATAACACCATTTCTATTTTTGCTTTCTTTCTTTTTCTACTTCCATTTCCCCCCCTCTTTTTTCTCTCTTCTTGCTCTTTACCCTTCTCTTCCTTTTAGCCCTATACCAAAGGCCACTTCAATACCTAAGCTCTGAGATTAGATAAGTTAAAGGGAAGGAGGTAGTGAGAAGGAAAAAATAGGGGAAGGAAGTGAACAAAAGGAAAAGAGGCATGAGGAGGAACTAACAGAAAAATTCTGGCAATGTGAAAGATCAAAACAGAGCACCCCCCCCATGGAACCATGAGACAGCTGCCACAGAGGATTCCACTATAAAGACTTAATGGAAATGAAGAAAGAGAATTTAAAATATGGATTCCCAAAGGCAATAGAGGAAATTAAGGATAAAGCGGAAAAACAGAAGCAAAAAATGGATGGAAGACATGAAGAATATAGAAAAGATACAGTGGACCTTAAAGAATTGAAGGAGTCAATTGGGGAATTGAAAGATGCAGTAGAAAGTTCAATAACAGATTAGATCATGAAGAAGAAGGAATATCAGAGCTAAAGGATAAAGCTCTTGTGTTAACCTAAGTAATTAACAGTTAAGAGAGGAGAGAGAAAGCAGAACATTCACTCAGAGAATTATGGGATTTCACAAAGTGTCCAAACATAGGGATCCCTAAAGGGGAAGAAGAATTTCCCAAAGGAATGGAGGCCCTATTGGAGAATATTATAAATGAAAATTTCTGAAGTTTCACTAAAGATTCTGCAACACTCCTTTTAGAGTGATATTGAACCCCATCATCTCAACACAAACAGAGCATCTCCAAGACACATTGTAATGAACCTATCCAAAGCCAAGACAAAAGAGAAAATTTTACAAGTAGCCAGGAGTAGGCACCAATTGACCTACAGGGGCAGATCCATCAAGGTGACAGCAGACTTTTCAGCCAAAACTTTCCAAGCCAGAAGAGAATGGTTACCTACCTTTAACCTTCTTAAGCAAAACAATTTTCAGCCTAGAATTCTATATCCTGCTAATCTAAGTTTTAAAATCTATGGAGAAATCAAATCTTTTACTGATATGCAAACAGTGAGGAAATTTGCCACAGCAAGACTAGCTCAACATAAAACACTTAGACCTGTTCTTCACACTGACCATCACAATAGCCCAACAAGAAAGTAAACACCCAGAAACTAAAGGACAAAAGCTGGCTTCCACAATGGAGCAAAGGGTAAAACTAATCAATGGACTGCACAAAATAAGATGACTAGAACTTCACTACACTTAAATTCTCTCAGTAAATGTTAACGGCTTGAATTCTCCACCAAAGGGTCACAGGCTGGCTGATTGGATAAAAAAGCACAAGCCATTCATATTCTGTCTCCAGGAAACATACCTGGCCTTAATTGACACATCTAGATCCAGGGTAAAGGGATGGAAAGCAAGCAGTATTTTCAGGCAAATGGAAACCAGAAGAAATGAGGGGGTCTCAATTTTATTTTCAGATATAAGTGGGTTTAAAGTAACTAAAATTAAGAAAGACAAAGATGGTCACTTCATTCTGGTTAAGGGAACAATACAACAAGAGGGCATTTCAATTCTAAATATTTGTGTCCCCAATTTAAATGCTCATAGATTTGTAAAACAGACACCTTGATTGGTGTGAGCAATATGATATCTCATAACAGCATAATAGCTTGGAACTTTTACACCTCTCTGGCAGAACTGGACAGATCTTCTAAAGAGAAACCAAACAAAGATACAAGAGACTTAAATACTACCCTAGAACAAATGTCCTTACTAGACATATACAGAATACATCATCTCGAAGCTAAGGAATATATGTTCTTGA
>NW_003852424.1:3761014-3773941 GCF_000181295.1 Otolemur garnettii
TACCAAAACCAGGACAGGGCACAACCAAAGAGGAAAACAGACTGATTCACTACTGAATATCAATGCAAAAATACTCCACAAAATTTTAGGCACTAGATTACAGCTGCACATTAAGAAAAATATACATCATGTTCAAGTAGGCTTCATCCTGTGGATGCAAGGTTGGTTTAATATACACAAGTCCATAAATGTAATTCACCATATCAATAGAAGCAAAAACAAAGACCATATGATCCTCAAAATAGACGCAGAAAAAGCATTTGATAAAATTCAGCATTCTTTTCTAATAAGAACACTTAAGAAAATAGGGATAGGTGGCATATTTCTTAAGCTGATTGAAGCCATCTATGACAAACCCACTGCTAACATCATAATGAATGGAGTAAAACTGAAAGCTTTTCCACTTGGAACTGAAACCAGACAAGGATATAAAATCGCCACTATTATTTAACACTGTGCTGGAAGTTCTAGCCAATGTAATCAAGCAAGATAAGGCTATAAATGGCATCCAACTGGGGGCAGAGGAGGTCAAACTCTCACTTTTTGTTGATGATATGGTCTTATACTTAGAAAACTCCAGAGACTCAATCACAAAACCCTTGGAAGTGATCAGGAAAGACAATAATGTCTCAGGGTATAAAATCAATGTCCAAAAATCAATAGCCTTTGTGTATGCCAATAATAGCCAAGTTGAGAAGCAAATCAAGGACACAATTCCCTTCACAGGAGCTTTAAAGAAAATGAAATACTTAGGAATATACTTAACAAAAGAGGTGAAGGATCTTTACAAAGAGAATTATGAAACTCTAAGAAAAGAAATAGCAGAAGACATTAACAAATGGAAGAACATATCATGCTCTTGGCTGGGAAGAATCAACATTATTAAAATATCTGTTCTACCCAAAGCAATCTATAGATTCAATGCAATCCCCATTAACATGCCAACAACATACTTTGAGGAACTGAAAAAAAATAGTTCTTCATTTCATAATGAACCAGAAAAAAACCCCACATAACCAAGGCACTTTTTAGTAATAAAAAAAAAGCTGGAGGCATCACTCTACCAGACTTTAGCTATATTACAAGTGCATAGTGATCAAAACAGCATGCTATTGACACAAAGATAGAGACATAGACATTTGGAACTGAATAGAAAACCAAGAGGTGAAACCAATCTCTTGTAGCCATCTGATCTTTGATAAATCACACAAAAGTGTACACTGTGAGCAAGGATTTCTATTCAGTAAGTGGTGCTGGGAGAACTGGATGACCACAAGTAAAACACTGGAACTGGACCTGCACCTTTCATCACTTATAAAAGTTGATTTAAGATGGATAAAAGGTTTAAAACTAAAGCATGAAATGACAAAAATCCTAGAAGAAAATGTGGGAAAACTTCTTGAGGATGTTGGCCTGGGGAAAGATTTTATGAAGAAAACTTTAGTGATAATTGCAACAACAACAAAAATTAACAAGTAAGACTTTATTAAACTGAAAAGCTTCTGTATGGCTCAGGACACAACAATCAAAGCAAAAAGACAACCTTCAAAATGGGAAAAGATATTTGCATGGTATGAGTCTGACAAAAGCTTGATAACTAGAATCTATAGAAGACTCAAATCAATCAACAACAAAAAGAGCAAATAATCCAATCTATCATTGTGCAAGAGACATGAATAGAACCATTCTTGGAGGAATGGCTAACAAATATATGAAAAAATGCTCATTGTCTCTAATCATCAGAGAAATGCAAATCAAAACCATCCTAAGATATCACCTAATCCTGGTAAAATTAGCCCACATCACAAAGTCTCAAAGTTGCAGAGGGTGGTGTGGATGTGGAAAGAAGGGAACACTTTTGTACTCTTGGTAGGACTGTAAACTACTTCAGCCTCTTTGAAAGAAGTATAGAGAAACCTGAAAGAAATCAAATTAGACCTCCCATTTGATCCTGCAATCACACTACTAGGCATCTACGCAGAAGAAAAAAAATCATTTTATCATAAGAACATTTGAACTAGATTGCTTATGACAGCTCAATTTATAATTGCCAGAATGTGGAAGCAACCTAAGTGCTCAGAAACCCAGAAATTAATTAACAAACTGTGGTATATATACACCAAAAAAAGTTGGAGTTGGTTGCCAGTAGCTCAGTGGTTAGAATGTCAGCCCCATGCACCAGGGTTAATGGATTCGAACCTGGCCTGGGCCTGTTTAACAAAACAATAATAATAAAAAGAATTACACAGCAGTAGTTGTTTTTGGCTGGAGGCAGTGGCTCACGCCTGTAATCCTACCACTTGGGAGGCCGAGGGTGGATGAGCTCATGGGTTTAAGATAAAAAGACCAGATTTTAACATTGGTAAAGTGGGACACCATTGAACAGGGGTTGGGGGTGAGGTGGTGGTGGTGCTATTGGCTGAGCTGTTTATGGTTAGGGACCCTCTGGGGGGGGGGTGCTACTTGTTTGTTCCAGACAGTTTGGCTCCTTCTGAGCTAGTTGTCCTTGCCTAGAAGCAAGGGAGGGAGCCAGTATCCTTCTGATACCATGCCACCTGGGTGACCTTGCCCAGCAGGGGAGTAGGGAGTTTACATTAGCCCTTTCATTTCCAAATGAAGTCACATTAACCTCTTCATTCCCAAATGGAGTTACATTAACCTTTTCAGCAGCCGAAAATGTATATTCTCTTTCTGTTCTCCTGCCTTCCCTAGCTTGTCATGCATTCTTTCCAAAAAATTGGGACTTTTTTAAAACAGTGTGGGATGAGGGACAAATTATTAAAAATCAGGACTGTCCCGCCAAAAGTGGGACATCTGGTCACCTTAATTTAAGACCAACCTGAGCCAGAGTAAGGCCTCATCTCTAAAAATAGCCAGGCGTTGTGGCTGTAGTCCTAGCTATTTGGGAGGCTGAGGCAAGAGAATTTCTTGAGCCCAAGAGTTTGAGGTTGCTGTCAGTTATGAGGCCATGGCACTCTACCAAGGGTGACAAAGTGAGACTCTATCTCAAAAAAAAAAAAGAAAAAAAGATGGAAACTTGACATCTTTTATATTAACCTGGATGGAGTTGATACACATTCATTTTAGTAAATTATCACAATAATGGAAAATCAAATATCCAATGTACTCAACACTAATATGAAGCCAGTAGATGATCTAATTCATGTCTACAGAGGAGAATAACTCATTTCAATTTAAGTTGGGAGGGGAATGAGGGGGATTTGGGGTGTTCCCACTTAATTGGCATGATGTAGTGGTGTATGGCACACATTTTGGATATGGGACAGAACTACAAGAAGGTCTCTACCTAACAAATTCAAATATTGAGATCTCGTTGTTTGTACTCTCAAATTAACCTGATATAAAAAAAATTAAAAAAATTAGTCTATAATGTATTTTAAGAGACTTCTTCAGATGCTGAGCCTCCCATTCTCTCCCTGGTCTCTAAGTAAACTCACAATTAATCTTTCATTTTTATCTCCATAATTACACTTACTCCATTAATTTCTTTAAATATTTAACTAAATTTAAATATTGCAACTTTTTCAGATATATATTGGCCATGTGTATTTCTTTTTCATGAAGTGTGCTCATATTCTTAAGTGTTTATTTATTTATTTATTTTTATTAAATCATATCTGTGTACATTAATGCAGTCATGGGGTACAGTGTGCTAGTTTTATATACAATTTTAAATATTTTCATCAAATTGGTTACCATAGCCTTCATGGCTCTTAAATGTTTTTATATTAGGTTATTCTTTTTCTCATTTACGGTAAGAGCTATTTAAGAAACCCTTTGTTTATGAAACATGCTACATATATTGTTCCTCATTTTATTTGAGGCAGTATTTTGAAAATTTTCCTCTTGAAATATATAAAAAGTATAAAAATGAAGAGAACGTGGCATATCTTGATGTCCTCATCACCAGCTTGCAGAATTACTTCCTGATGGCCAGTCTTGTTCCATCTGAGACCCACATCCACTCCCATCTCTGAGTTATTTGCAAGCCAATCCTAGGTATTAGCTTACTTTATGTGTAGTCTTTGAACACATTACATAGCCATAACACCATTACCTTACCTAAATCCTCAATGATTTTATTAACTGTTCAGTTGGTGTTCAAATATCCCAGATGGCCTCATAGTTGTTTTAGAGTCTTTGTTTGAAATATGATTGGAATTACACCCTCACTGAGATCATTTTTATGGTATTAATTCTTTTTTACTCCACGGCACACTCTCTGTTGCAGTAATTTTAATGAAGAAACTACATTCTATTGTAGAATTTTCCACAGTCCGATTGCATCCTCACAGTATCCTTTTTATGTTGTCCTGGCTGTATTTCCTGCAAACTCATATGAAACAATTTAAATAATTAGATTCAGGTTTTATTTGTTTTTTACTGGACTGATTCAGAGTTCAGCTTCTAACAGGAGGTGCCTGTTTCTAGCTGGCTCTCTTTCTAGAATGTTAGCTGCTCATGGCTGGTCATTGTCTTCATCCTTCATTGCTTTGAGTATTAAAATCCTAATATTTTTATTCTGTCACTTCTCTTCATTTATTAGCTAGAATACTTCTGTAAGGAGAAATTTCCCCTTATTAATTACTAGTTTACCTATACGAATGACCAGATAAGTGTGTGATTGTTCTAGTCACTTGCCTGGTTTCAAAATAATAACTTAACTACCTATAATTCTCAAAATGTAACCCAATGAGTTTTTTTAAGTCAATATTGCTATTAACTCATGATCTTACACATATTTTAAATATTTCAATTTATTGTAATTATTATTGTTATTGATATACAAACATGGCAATTCACTTGGCAATCATTCAATCTATAAGTTATGGCCATTTATGGCATTTGCTACATGTGACTAAAGGCAATAGTTGAGACATCAAAATACCAGCTTAAATCTTTTTTCCCTAATTTGCTATTTAAAATAAAAACTCAGAGGCTGGGTGTGGTGGCTCATGCCCATAATCATAACACTGTGGGTGGCTGAGGCAGATGGAATGCTTGAGGTCACAGCTTTGAGATCAGCTTAAGCAAAAGAGAGACTCCATCTCAGAAAGTAGTCAGGCATTGTAGTAGGCTCCTGTAGTCCCAGCTACTTGGGAGGCCAAGGCAAGAGAATCACTTGAGCCCCAAAGTTTGAGGTTGCTGTCAGCTATGATGCCATGGCACTCCACTCAGGGCGACTAAGTTAGATTCTGTCTCAAAAAAAAAAAAAAATTGGATAAATATAGTAGTTTTTTCTTTAACCTCCATACATCAGGATATAGAAAATTTGTTTGACTTCTAAACCAAACAGGGTATAATTTGGCATTTAAAAAAAAAAAATTTTTTTTATTGTTGGGGATTCATTGAGGTGCGGGAAACCAGGTTACACTGATTGTGTTTGTTAGGTAAAGTCCCTCTTACAATTGTGTCTTGCCCCCAAAAGGTGTGGCACACTGTTTAATTTTCTTTATGTTGACAAATCTTGCTTTAAAGATGCAACCCTATGCCCTTCCTATTTCTCAAAATCTTTTGTTCTTTCTACTTCACATCCTACATTAATGAATAAACATGAGATTTGATTGTGAAATGTATATAGAAATGCAGAAATGCATATGTATGGTTGAAAGAATAACAAAAGGATGAATGCCCAAAGATCCACCATTAAGGTAAGGATTATAACTTGGCCCATCAGGGCCTTGAGAGCCTCTGAGTACCAAGCAATTCACTCTACTCTCCTCATCCTCAACTTTTGTATCAATCATTTTTGTCTATTTCTTTATTTTTTAACCACCTAGATACGTAACAAAAAATATATAGGCTTTGGTTTTTGAACAACTATGTAGCAAGCACAAACCAAGTTCCGCAAGGACAAAGCATTGTTTCTGTCCTTAGAAGCTTCTTTTTCCTTCGCAATTTCATGGATAGATTATTTCCTACCATACCTTTTAGCAACTTCAGTGTAAGATTTTTCCCCCGTACTGAGTCAAGAATTTTTCACCTTTTCACTTGAGGGAAGCACTTTACAACTTCTCTTTGGCATATCTGACTTGCCAGCATAATAAACTCTTGAGTTTGTGGGCTATTACTGAGTAAAATAAGGGTCACCTGAACATAAACATGATGACACAGCAACAGCACACCTGTTCCACTAATCTAATGGCTCCTAAGTGACTAAGGAAGAGGGAGCGGATATGTCAGACAAAGGGAAGAGTCATATCTCCAGTGGGTTGGTGCAAGATGCCGTCAGACTACTTAGAATGGCATGCCACTTAAAATTTATGAATTGTTTATTTCTACAATTTTCCGTTTAACATTTCTGGGCTGCAGTTGAGTGTGGGTAATTGAAACTGTAAACAGCAAAATCATGAATAAGGGGGTATGATGGCACTCGGATTTTGTGTTTTGGTGTATCATGTATACATTACACATTTAAGCTATTTCTTTTCTTTATTTTTCTCTATTTATTCCACAGATTTTACACAATGTATCATTGTTGGTATATGTTACAATTATGTAATAATGAGACTAGATCATAAGGGAACCAGTAATTTTCAGTGTTTTTCAGATGGTGTACCATGAGAGGATCTTAGGTGTGCCTCAAAAAATTTTTTAAAGATCACTGATTAAATTATTTTTGAAAGAAGTTTAAAGTACAGTAAGTACATTCATTTTCTTTACTCTTTTTTTTTGATTAACAGAATTTAAGTGGTGCCATGGAAATTTAACTATAGGTACAAGTGTGTGTAAGAAAAAAAGGTTGAAAAACACTGATGTAGAAGATACCTGGACATTACTCCCAAGATATTTGTCTCTTGGAGATGGATAACTACAACCCTCTGGGTTGCCCACTTTTGGGGTGAGTTTTGTTTGTATATTGGAGAATTCCTCTGTATTCAGTAGGAAGTGTTTTTGACCTTCAGAAATTTAAAGTTTGATAAGAAAAGCATACATATGTTAATGTAGGGAAGCCAGAGAGTTGGACTCCAGGAAACACTTACCAGTGTTTTTGTCCACTCAACATCTGCATGGCCTTCCTATGTTTGGGAGGTCCTCTGCTTTATGAATCAGGAGGCAGCGACCCCCTCCAGTTCCCAGCCTCTTTAGAGAGGGTGGTAAGCTGGTTTATGACTTTGGCTGTGCCACCCAAACACATCCATGCCAGACATCAACTCAGGAATGAATGATACAAGGAAGCTGGGACTTCTTGAGGATCAGTTTTAGTGAGAATGGTGATTTCTGCAGTAGCAAAATCTGTTTCCAGAAGCAGCCACTGTCACTGTTTCATCAGAGAGACCTGGACCCCCTCCCTCCAGGGGGTCCTCGGCTCAGGACCATCAACATGGTCCAATTCTGAATAAAACATTGTTTTGCAGTTTGAGTTTGGACATTGCTAGTGGCCAGGTAGCTTCCTACCATGGGTTTCCAGACCATGAAAAATGTTTTCATAAATTTGTTTATTTTTTGGCTTAAATTAGATGGAATTGGCCTGTCTTGCTTGCAACTAAGAACCTGTTTGATAGGTTCTCAACAGGCAGCACTCAATAGCCCTCAGCTATATTATAGGAAATTAGCATCATTGCTAGAGAATTAATTTCTATGTGTTTTAACCATATAAATTAGCAAACAATTTTCTTGAAAAAGTACATAAGTTTCTTATTAGTTTGGGGATTAGAAGTCCAGTCTCTCTAGTGTCTCACATTTGACTAGTGGCCTTTTTTTTTTTTTTTTTTTTTTTGAAACAAAGTCTTACCTTGTCACCCTAGGTAGAGTGTAATGGTGCTGTAGCACAGCAACCTCAAACTCTTGGACTCAAGTGATCCTCTTCACTCAGCTTCCTGAGTAGCTGGGACTACATGCTCCTGCCACAATGCCTGGCTACTTTTTCTATTTTTAGTAGAGTCACTGTTACTCAGGCTGGTCTTGAACTCTTGGGCTCAAGCAATCCACCCACATCAGCCTCCCAGAGTGCTAGGATTATAGGCATGAGCCACTGCTCCTGGCCTTTGTTGTTTTTGTTGTTTAATGTCAATGCTTTCAAAGTAGAAGAGAATATCTGCAACTGGAGCAACCATGAGTATTGTGCTTAGTGGTGGCACCAGCACCAGCATCCTTGTGGTCTCAGGGAATAGATGCAGATGCCCTTGAAAGTTGTGGCCTTGGTTTCTAGCAGAGCCGTAACAGAGGTTAAATGAGACACTGTTACCTGTGAATTCACACATGTTCACATGTTGAAGAAGGAAAAAAGAGCAAGCCACATTGAGAATGTTCGTGGTACTAAATGGAAGGCCAAATGGGATTTTTAGAATAACAATTGGGATTTTAAAATAAAACTCAGATTTGTTCCAACCCAGTTTCCACAACTATTTGAGCTTCTGAGAAAAGGGCATGAACATGCAGATTTCCAGGCAACCAGATCTCAGCTCCTGGACTACGGTATTTTATTCTATCCTCACCCTTTACTGATTTTAGTAACTGATTCAAGTATTGTCTTTAGGACTTCTTTTAAGGCCTTTTAAAATTCCTCGTTGAAGTTCCCATAATCCCACTTCAAAAAGATGCACTTCATCCTCAGGTTGTTGGATTCCTAACTGACAGATATTCTAATATGAAAGTCCCATGCTGACTCACTTGTAGGGTATTTTACTTTCTTGATGGGAAGCAAAAATAAAAAGCCATCTGCACACCCACTGACGACTTTTAGGTAGGGGTGAAAGGTCAGTATGTGCTGACAGTTCTTTTCTGCTCCTGTGGAAAGGTGTGTGGTCTACTAACTTACACAGATGAACAGGTTCTGCTTCCTGTAGGCTCAGCCAAGCCGAGGCCCCAAGTTACTGTGTTTGGCATTCTCACTAAATCCTCTCACTTGAGACATTGCCACTGCCTGTGTCCTGCTAAATTAACTCTTCAATGCCCAACTAGTAAAGCAACTGAGCACACAGGGTCCCCTGAGATCTGATGCCAACAGCCCTTTGGGTATTTGCTCCCACTACTGTCCAAGTGCCACTCACAATGCTGCTGAAGAATCCAACCCTTGATCTTGAACAAAATCCACACTTTATTTCACATCTGCTTGAGTTTCCACCTGGGCCATAGCCAGAAACCTTGCCTCAAAGAACAGAGAGGTTGTCTCTCCTGCTCCCGATCAGGTGACACAGTTGGCACTGCCTGTTTGTCCTTACTGGAAACATGGACACTGTTGCTTCTGGAAACTGGATGTCACTGCTCCCACCAAAACCACTTGGGCACTTCGTGCAAGTTCCCAGATGACCTGTGGCATCCTTACCTGGTCAAAGTCTATAGTAGGCCTGTGATGGGCAGGGGCTAGGTTCTGGGACCACGCCTCTGTGCCAGGGAGGCTGGGAGATAAGTGTTGGCCCGTGATGGGTGCTGGGTTCTGCCCAGTGAGGGAGCAGAAGCATGAACACACCTCTGAACAAGAAATGTGGTCAGGGTCTGGTTGGCTAAAGAGAATGCCAAAGGCAAACACAACACTGACTCCAAATAACAACAGTGGCTACTTAAAGAGGAGTGATTTGCAACTGACCCCAGCTAAGTTCACATTAAGTATGTTTTACCTTTACAGCAACTCTATAAGCTCTGCCTAAGTAACCACCAATGTGTATAAAATGCAATGTCATCTGTAATAAACAAAATGCTTCCACTGAAAACCCAGTGGTATCTTTTTCTGCCTATACCATAACTTAAAATACCTGCTGAGTTTCAAAACCCTGTTCTGTGAGCCATTATGGTGTAGGCTAAGGAATATACGACAAGGAATTTGAGTCCTGGGCTTTATCTGTCATCAAATTGGCAAGAAAGTTACTTTTCTAGTCAGTTTTCTTGCTTGTGAAATAGCAAAAGGATTATGAGTAAAATGAGATAAGAGAAGTAGAAAGAAATGTATAGACCCCAGCCCCTGCTTGGCTATACAGTTTTTCAAGCTGAAGTGTCTCCTCCTGAGGGGAAGCCTTCCCAACTCCCCCAGACTGAGTTGTTTCTTTACTGTTATAGCAGAGGCAGGTGCTGAGGGCTCTGAGATCCCCAAGTCAGAAAAGAATATTTGGTGTAGGGGTTGAGAGGGTGGGGTAGAGGCGACACAAACCAGAGATGACTTCATGGAGGGGCTCACACTTGACCTTTTATCTTCTCATGCAGAACCCTAAGTGGTGACGCCTATTCCTGGGCTTGTTAAACAGTGGCAGGAGCGATTCTGGAGGATTTTTCTAAGTAATCACAGACCTAGCCAAAGAGAAGCCAGATAAAGACTCTTGCCCTCTGGAGCTGACCTCCCTATTCAGGCTGTGACCTCCAGGCTCTCACTGCAGCAGAAGTTATTACAGCAGAAGTTACTGCATCCTCTGACACTCAGTCCAGGAGCCCCTTCTCCAGAGCCTCTGCTCATAGGGGCCCCATGACTCAGCCCCTTGCTTGGATTTGGTGCCTATATGAGCCAGCACAGGCTAGGTTATGCTGTGATGACGAACATTCCTGGTGGCTTCCAACAATCAAGACTTCTGTTTTGCTTAAGCTCAAGCTCAATGGTACTTGCCCATTGCTGGTGGGCTAGAGGTTCTGCCCTAGGCTATCCTTGCCCAGACCAGCTGGCAGGGGATCCATCTCTTTGCCTTTAGGATTACAGAGGCAGGTGCTGCTCTTATGGCTTCTGCTGTGGAGTTCCATTTGGCACTTCTGCTCACATTTCATTGCAAAGTGGGTCGTAAGACTCTTGCCAGGTGCCCTGCAGGGAATAATGAAATCTTTGGTGAGCTGACTGGATGACTTGAGGTAGCCCTTTTCTGTGCTTTTGATGTCCAGTGCATACCTCTGTACTCTGTTTTTAATGATCTTTCTGTATATCTATCTCTTATATTAGCTCATAAGTTCACTGAGGGCAGGAATTGTGTTGTTCTCACCTGTGTATTCCTACTCTGGAGAGTGGAGGAAGTTTGCCCAATGCTGGTGATCTCCTGGAGCATTAATCCTTATCCTTAAGACATCCCAGGGGCATCTCTGGCCTTTCCAAGTTTTCTAGCTTCATGTTCCCCAGGCTCAAGGTGAGAATAGTTGAGTGTTCTGAATTCTTCAAGGGAAGAGAAACTTGCCTCCCTGTCTCCAGGTGAAGTTGTGTTTTCATCTGGACCTCAGGAACTTGCCCTGTTTTCTTGAGAGGATAGGAGGCAGGGTCTCCAGGTATTAAAAACCCATAAGCCTGTCACATTTGGGCCTCAAGATGGTGTCTACTTCCTATCCCCAAAGTCCACCCTGTGCCCCCCAACCTCCTAACTGCGTGATTCCAGACAAAACTTTATCCCTGTGGGAATGCTTCTGTCTCAGACCTTGGTCTCATGGAAGGCCCTGCCCCTTCTAGACTTCCATGGAATGCCTGGAAGTCTGTGCCAGGTGGGAGGGATGGTGCACCATTGGCTAGCCAGGGAAGCACCCCTGGCCTGTCAGCTCTTTGCCTGCACACCTCAGATGGTGGATGAGGCCAGCTGGCAGTCTTCTCCAAGCCTGTGAACTTGGCCCAGGAGTTTCTCTAGCAGATGTTTTTCCTTAGACAGAGCTGTTTCTTGGATGTCTCTCTCTTTGCCTCTCAAGGGCGAATACCAGGACAGCAGTGAGCCCCCAGCCACTGCCCAGTGCCAGGAAGTGCTGACCTCAACACTGGGTTCTGCCTGTTAATGAGGGCCCCTAAAGAAAGAAATCAAAAGATGGCAGGCCCAAAAGAAAGAAAACAAATGGACCAGAGAAATTTCATTAGGCAGATCACTTTAAGATGAAGACCATCCAGAGAAAACATTCCCAGGAGTTAAAATACACAACACAGCGTGTCCAATGCCAATGATGGCGATTCAATTTCTCTTCATTTTTGCGTTTGTCCTACTGGCTCTTCCCCTCATTGTCTTAAGTATGGGTTGCCAGAGTCAATTAAATATGCAAGAGGAACAGTGTCCATTTTGGAGGAAAAGTAATTATTGTTACACCTTAGAGCAGCTTAATGAATACATTAATAAACGATCCTTCGCCATGTTTTTCTTTTAATAGCCATCAAAATCTTTATAAACCTACAGCACAATACATAACATCTCGTTACAAGATTTGCTTTAAAAAATTCAATGCATACCTAAGTTATTTGTGTCAAAACTCATTTATTTTCACAATAACACAGACTGTCAAACCTGACATCCTGCTAATAACATCCAATTCATTTGCATATTATTCAAATATTTCCTTTTATGAAACGGGGACTTTTACTCACACCGCTCTGCTTGCCCGTGCAGCATGCATTTGCACATTAACTCAGTTCACACAGCCAGAGAAGGGTTACCTGTGGCAACTAATTATGCCACCCTTTATGCATATTAATGAGTCTTGCGAGCAGCCAGTCTCTGTTCCGCAGAGAGGAAAAACAATTCCAACCTAAATGGGAAACCGATTACAGGCAGACTACCAGAGAGTTGGAGAGCAATATTTGATAATTTCCCATTTTTGATGTCCCTGGGTGTATTCATTTTTCTTTTGCTGCTGTCTGCAACAAATTACCACAGTGTAGTGGCTTAAAAGAAAACAAATTTATTCTCTTACAGTTCTGGAGGACAGAAGTCATGTCTCACTGGGCTAAAATTATGGTGTCAGCAGAGCTGTGTTCCTTTCTGGAGACTCAAGGGGCGAATGTCCCCTTTCCTTTTCTGGCTTATGGAGGCCTCTGTCTGCACCTCTGGTTTATGGAGGCCTCTGTCCCCCGCAACATGTCTGAATTAGCAAGGGGTTGTTGGATCCTTCTCAGACTGACATCTCTGTTTGACCACCGCCAAAAAATGTTCTCCACTTTTAAGCTCATGTGATTGGCTCTAGAGAGGGTCTACTTGGATAATTGCTAACACCCCCTGTCTTTTGGTCCTTAACCTTAATCACATCTAC
>NW_003852424.1:3774453-3775839 GCF_000181295.1 Otolemur garnettii
CCTGCCACTTTCAGCTATGGGGCCAGCGCCCTACTCCTTGAGACACAGGTGCCATCCAATGTGTTGATTTTGTATACAATTTGGAGTGTTTACATCAAACTAATCAACAAAGCCTTCACCTCACTTACTTAATTATTGTGTTAAGATATTTATGTTCTATTCTTCATAGATTTGACTTGTACCCTTGCAATATACTCCATAGGTGTGGTCCTACCGCCTCCTGCCATCAAACCTCTTCCCTCCCTGCCCTTCCCCCTCCACTTCTCTCCTTCATCCTGGACTATAGTTGTGATCTATCTTTCATAAGAAAGTGTAATTATAAATTGGTTTCATAAAAGTACTGAGTACACGGGATACTTTTTCTTCCATTCTTGAGATACTTTACTAAAAAGAATATGTTCCAGCTCCATCATGTAAACATAAAAGAGGTAAAGTCTCTGTCACTTTTTACGGCTGCATAATATTCCATGCTATACATATACCACAATTTACTAATCCATTCATGGGTCAATGGGCACTTAGGCTTCTTCCATGACTTGGCAATTATGAAATGAGCTGCAGTGAACAATCTGGTGCAAATATCTTTTTTGCAGAGTGATTTTTGGTCTTTTGGATATATACCTGGTAGAGGAATTGCAGGATCAAATGGCAGGTCTATTTTTAGAACCCTGAGTGTTCTCCAAACTTCTTTCCATAAGGAACATATTAGCTTGCATTCCCACCAGCAGTGCAGAAGTGTTTCCTTCTCTCCACATCCATGCCAACATCTGTAGTTTGGGGATTTTGTTATGTGGGCTACTCTTACAGGAGTTAGATGATATCTCAAAGTGATTTTGATTTGCATTTCTCTGATGATTAAAGATGAGCACAGAGACATTTTTTCATGTGTCTATAGACTATGAGCCTGTCTTCAGAGAAGCTTCTGTTCAAGTCTCTTGCCCACAATGATATGGGATCACTTGTTCTTTTCTTATTAATATGTTTGAGTTCTCTGTAGATTCTGGTTATCAGACCTTTGTCAGAAACATAACCTACAAATATCCTCTCCCATTCTGAGGGCTGTCTACTTACTTTACTTACTGTGTTTTTGGCAGTGTAGAAGATTTTTAGTTTGATCAGAGTCCAGTAATGTATTTTTGGTGTTGCTTCAATTGCCTGAGGCTGGGGGTGGGAGTCCTCCTCATAAAATATTCCTTCAAGCCAATTTCTTCAAGAGTTTCCCTGCACTCTATTCAAGAACCTTTATAGTTTCATGCCCTAAGTTTAGGGCTTTTATCCAGTGAGAATCTATGTTTGTTAGAGGTGAAAGGCATGGGTTCAGTTTCAGTCTTCTACAAGTTGCCAGCCAATTCACCCAGCACCATTTGTTAAATGGGAATCTTTTCC
>NW_003852424.1:3777708-3786725 GCF_000181295.1 Otolemur garnettii
CATTTTGTTCCAAAAATTTGGTAATTTCCTTCTTAATCTCATCTATGACCCAGCTATCATTCAGCATAAGGTTATTTAGTTTCCATGTTTTTATATGGGTATGTAGATTCCTGTTGTTACTGAGTTCAATGTTTATACCTTGATGTTCCCAGAAGATACAAGGAATAATTTATATTCTTTTAAATTTGCTGAGGTTAATGTATTTCTTAGCCATTGCAATCAGACAAGAGAAGGTGATCAAGGGCATCCAATAGGGTCAGAGGTGATCAAACTTTCACTCTTTGCAGATGATATGACTGTATACCTGAAAAACCCCAGGGACTTAACTAAGAAGCTCTAGAAGTTATCAAGAAATACATTAGAAGAAATGTAAGATATGAGCACTTTTGGAGGATATTCCATGGGCTGATGAGAAGAATGTGTATTCAGTTTTTTTAGGATGGGATGTTCTGTAGTTGTCTGTTAAATCTAATTGTTGAATGGTTAAGTTTAAGTCTAAAATTTCTTTGATGAGTTTCTTATTGGAGGATCTATCCAACACTACCAAAGTGGGTGTTAAAATCTGACTATTAAAAAAAAAACTGACCATTATAGTTCTGGAGGATATCAAGTTGCTCATGTCTGTTAGGGTTTCTCTTATAAATTGAGGACCATTCTGGTTAGGTGCATAAATGTTAATAATTGAAAACTCATCATGTTGAGTATTTCCTTTAACAGATATGAAGTGACCATCCTTATCTTTCCTTAGTTTTGTTGGTTTAAAGCCCATTGTATCTGTGAATAAAATTGCAACTCCTGCTTTTTTCTGATTTCCATTTGTCTGAAATATAGATGACCATCCCTTCACCCTGAGTCTATATTTATCTTTTAAGGTAAGATGAGATTCTTTAATGCAGCAGATATTTGGCCTGAGTTTTTGTATCCAGTCAGCCAACCTGTGCCTCTTTAGAGAACAATTTAAGCCATTCACATTAATTGAGAGTATTGATAAGCCCAGTAGTATTTTGGTTGTTGAGTTTTTCAAAATCTCAGTGGACATTTTTAATCCTTTCGCTACTGTGGAGGTTGGGATTTGATTGAAAGTTTCTGAGTGAGTTTACTTAAGTGGTAGAGCATTGTGCTGGTCATTGTGGAGGACAGGTCTGAGAATATCCAGGACAGCTGGTTTAATTATGGCAAATTTCTTCAACATGTGAATTTCATTAACATATTTAATTTCTTCATCATAAATGAAACTCAATTTACCTGGATACAGGATCTTGGGTTGAAAGTTGTTTTGTTTTAGGAGGTTGAAGGTCGATGACCATCCTCTTCTAGCTTGAAAAGTTTCAGCAGAGACATCTACAGTCATTCTAATATTCTTCCCCTTATAGGTTATGGTTTCCTTATGTCTGACTGCTTGCAGAATTTTCTCCTTCACATTAACTTTGGTGAAGTTAATTATAATGTGTCTGGGAGATGCTTTATTTGGATTGAGTTCTTCTGGGGTCCTGAAACTGTCTGCTTTCTGAATTTCAGTATCTCTTGCCATGTCTGGAAAGTTCTTCTAGATTATCTCTTGGAGTAGAGCATCTAAGCCTTTTGGAACAACCTCATCACCTTCAGGAATTCCTATAAGGTGAATGTTTGCTTTTTGGAGTTGTCCCACAGCTCTCTGAGAAAATGATCTGTTTTTGCTCTCCACTTCTCTTCCACTTTGAGCATTTGGTAGTGTTAAAAACGTTGTCTTCAATGTCAGAAATCCTTTCCCTTGCCTGCTCCAATCTTTTACTGAGGGATTCTACTCTGTTTCTCTTGGAGGGTTGCACATCCTTTTCTCAATGTGTCAAAATCTTTGGTGATTTTGTCTTTGAATTCATTGAATTCTTGAGACAACTTTTGAATTATTCCTAGAATTTCTAATTCCAACTTTACTTCTATTCTGTCAATCTTATTTGCCATCCAAATTCTAAACTCAATTTTTGACATCTCAGCCATTTGTTTATGAATGGTATCTTCTGATATGCCCACTTTGTTGTTTCCTGGGGGAATTGATCTACTCTGATTATTCATGTTGCCAGAGTTTTTCTGCTCATTCTCCCCCATGATTATTTTTCACCATTTGGCTAGATGTGAAACTGGATCCTCCAGGGGGCTCCTGGAGTTGTGATTAACCAGCCCTTTGCCTAAAAGTTGGGACTAGTGTCTGCAGGTTTTTTCCTACAGCTTTGCAAAGGACCCATATAGTAATAAAGCCTGAGATAACTGGGGGACCTGTTTGGTGTGGTGGGTCTAGGTGGCTCTGTCTTGTATTCAGATGGTCTCTGTCCAATCCTAGTGAATCAGTAACTCTGGGTTGAAGTCTCAGCTATTGTTTGGTTCCTTGGGGTTGCAGATTGCCAAGGCAGGGGTGATGTGAACTCTTCAATCTTTTCTCTAGGCTCAGCTCCAAACCATCAGCTTACTTGATAAACTTCCATCCTTTAACTCTCCTTTGGGACAGGAGCCTTTGTGGAAAGCTTGTGCTAGTCAGCCGTCTTGCCTCCTGCCTCTTCCTAGATATTTTATCCACTTTCTTCTCTTTTACTTGTAGATCTGTGCCTTTATTGTTTTGGATCCCCACCTCCTTCCTCTCTTTCAATCTGTTTCTCCTTTTGAGTTTTCCTCATCCCCACCACCTCATTAGGTCAACAGCCCTGGCTGTGTGTCCTTTCTATCCCTAGTTCTAAGCTTCCTTTCTAAAGTTTTACTTGGTATTTTCATTGACCACACTTCATTCCTTTCTTTTTGTAAAATGAAGTTCTTCACATGCATATTTGGACATTTGACACACTTAAAAACTCACACTTTAAAAAAGTAATATTTAAACATATAATCTATAAAACATATCTAAAAATATAAACATTTTCTTGAAACGTTAATGAACCTCAACTTCACAGATTCATGTATTTTTCTTCCTACAGCTCAGGTGACTTCTCTGTCTTCATTGTCTTCTGGATTCAATCTTTAAAAATACTCTGTGATGAAATGACATATGACTTCCAGAAGAGCTTCAAGCCAGAGGAGACACAGAGGAGCATGGCTGCAGAGAGGTTTCACTACCAGAAACAGATGTTTGTGCACAGTTGTGCTTATAAGAAACCAGAAGTTGTGAAATACACCTGACACAACTGACTGTGATGTTCAGGGGTATAAGCTGGCTCTCAGGGGTATCATAAGGGAGTTCCTCCAGCAGGGAGCACGTGTCCTGCTGATGGTATGACAATTCTGTCTTGCTGCCCACCCCGAGAGGGGGCAGAAGTTTGATATGCAAACACGGCCAGGTCACCTGGGCACATAGAGCCTTTTCATTCATGTCCTGTTTCTTGAGGGCAGTGGGGGCATTTAAGCTGAGAGAACTAAGCCCAGATCTAAAGGGCAGACACGAGGGTGTCATCAGCTTTTCCCACCTCTTCTAATTCTTCAATTTTCAACCAAAACATATTAATTATTCTATGTGTTAGATCCCTACAAAGGCAAAGCAGGGAAGCTACAAAGAAACAGAGAATGGAACAGGCACCTTGATGACCTGCCCATCTGCCCTTGAAACACCCCAGGTCTCTGCAAACACATCTCTTACCAGCCAGCATAGTTTTCTGCATCTGCTATCTTGAACACTTGCTATGAGCCTCATGAAGGGGGCAGCACCAGTGCCAGGGCACCAACACACCAGGACTACCTCTCTGTTGGTGAGGAATAGAAGCTGATGAATGAACTCTCCAGCTTTCTCAGCCTTCAATGGGACAGGGCAGGGTATGGTCTACACTGGCTCCAGGTGATCAGAGTAGGTTGAACCCTGGTTGCCTATAGTGGTAATTCCCTCTGATGCCTTCACTGCCTCACTTTCCTCTCCCCCACAGTGTTTCCTGGAGTCCCTTTCCTAGAAAGTACTTGCATCCACATTGTTATCTCAGGGTCTATGTGATGTTAATATCATGTTTTAACTTGCCTGGGCTAAGGGATACCCAGATAGCTAATAAAATGTTATTTATGATGTGCTGTGGGGGGTGTTTATGGAAGAGATGGGCATTAGGATCAGTAGATTGAGTAAATAAGATCAACCCTCACCAGTGCAGGTGAGCATTATCTAGCATCTCCTGGACAGGAACTTTTGTAGATAGCAAAACGGAGAATAAGAAAAAGGAGGCAGGATGAATTTTCTCTGTCTTCTAGAGCCAGAATGTCCATTTTCTCTTGTCCTCGCTCATTGGATCTCCTAATCTTTGGCCTTCAGACTGATAGCAGTGCCCTTCCTGGTTCTCAGGTCTGAATTACACCACTTGCTTTTCTCAGGTTCCAGCTTGCAGATAGCGTGGGTAAAATATAAATTCTCCACCATTGGCTTTTAAAGTTTAACGGAACACACTCAGCTTTCTTTTGAGCTTAAAAATATAGATCAAAACCAAACATCTGAAAGAAATACAAAACACAAAGGGTATTCTTAAGTAGCTCTGTTTGCATAGATGGCTATAAGTCTTAAGACCAATTTGGACTGTTTTAAGCTGTGTTAGTTGCCTTAGTATCCTTTAGTTAATTGTAACACTAAAGTCCCTGCTGAATGGGAAGTACTGTGCTTGCTGAACCTGTACTGTTTGTAAGTAGGCAATGAGAAAGAGAGAAAGAGACTCCACAACCAAGCCGGCAGTGTGTATCTCGTTCTCCAAAGAATCCCTGCTGCTGCCCAGGAGTGAGAACTTGGAGAGTTCCTATCTTGACTGGGAACTAAAGCCCTTGTAAGTAACCTCTAATAAACTCATCTGACTGGCAAAACTGGGTTGGTCTGGGTCATCTCTTTGGTTCCTTGGAGTTTGGAGGGCAGTTTTTCTACACCTAGGAATTTGCCAAAACAGATGAAATCTCTTGGGAACTCTTGGCTTCTATTATCACATGAGCCAATTCCCACAATAAATCTTCTCTTCCACATTGCTTTATATTCTATGGATTTTGCTTCTCTGGAGCACCCTCACTAACACAACTTGCTCTCAATAGAATGTACCATCCAAGAGGAAACATGATTTCTGTGCTGAAGAGGATCAGAGACAGAGGCACGTAAACACCAGGTGGAGGGTGGACAGTGATGTGAACAGTGTTGTGGGCCCCAGAAAAGGGAAGCCCTACACTCGTCTCTCCTCCTGTGTCCTTCCTCTTACAATTTAACAAAATTTCCCATTTCAGAACTGCTGGCATGGAAGTGGCTGCCTCACATGGCAGAGGCCAGAGGCCTTACTCCTCACCTCTAGGTCAGGAGGTCTGGTCAGTAGTGGGCCCCATTCTCACACTAGGGAGGAAAAGCTATATGGGAAAAGCAGAGCCAGGCCTTTTTGCAAGAAAAAATGAGCAATGCATATTCAAGACAGAAACTCATTACCTTTACACACACTGGCAATCTCCCCTCTTTCTCCTGGGACTGATTCCAGCTATCCTGCCCCAGGTGCAGATTCTAGCTGTGACATTGATTCTCTGACCTGGTGGAAGACATCCAGGCTGCGTGCTGTCCCCCAAGGGCACATTCCTGAGCTCCAAGGGGCATACCCACAAGAAATGCCTACAGTAGGAAATCTATTTTATGAAATTGCAACTGCCTCTCAAGCAATCCTCACCATGTCAAATTGGGACACTAATCTGATTCTGGAAGTATGGCTGAACCTCTGCTTAGAATTCTGTTGCAACTGTCAGGTACTTGAATCTACAGCAATAATCTCAAGCCAAAGGAGAAGTTATGAACTTCGAAGTCATAAATACAGGCATACCTTACTTTTATACCTTACTTTGTGATATATACATGTACTCCTCACTGACCTGGACACCTGACTTGGCCAGATCACAGAAGTGACTACCTTGCTTTGGGTGGATACACAAGGATGGTCACTGGGAGGAGCCCATGTTGAGAAGCAAACTCAACACATTTGGGTGGACATCAAATCTTTATAGACCCATGTCTAAATTCCCCTGTAATCTTGCTGGATCAGGAAAAGGCCTAAGACCTGCTGAAAATGGCTGCAGCAAGGAAGATTAGAGTGGAAATTCTCCATGTATTAGTAAGGAAGGGATAGAGGGAACATGCTTCTTCCAGAAGGCAAATGTCAGAAGAGGGGAGAGGATGCAAGGGCATGTGGAAAAATATATTCAGATGTACGTATTGGTAATAGCAATGAAAACTTTAAGCTTCTTGCTGATGGGATGCAAAGAGCATATAAGCATCCTGGAGGTAGGGTATTGAGTTTTTGTTGATAAAAAGGATTAAAGGTTTAAAATGAGATTTTAAACACCTTTGGGGATGGTATAGAAGGGAAGGCCAATACATTGTATGGTGATTTCCAAAGTTAGGAACAGAACGTGAATGGACAAGAGTCACCTCCAGGAAAAGCAGACAGTGGAATGAATGAGCTGATAATGAAATATTTCATGTCTCAGGAGGAAAGAGAGTTCTACTTTACCCTCCCCCCACTTCTACTCCCTAGGAACTAAAGATGCTTATGAAAAAAGGTCTTTTGCTTAGGTGGAGTTACAAGTGAGGTGGGAAGGCCATTTTATTATTTCAGGTTTTGTGAATTCATTTGTTCATTAAAAAATGTCACTGAGAACCTCCTGTGTTCCAGACAGTGCCTGGCACAGGGAGTGTGATGATTAGCAAGGTTGATGGGCAGTTACATGTCTAATGGGGAAGGTGGATGCTTGTCAACCATTATGGTGTGGTGTGGTGCACAATTCCAGTGGAAGCACAGGGCCTGGAGAACCAAAAAGCAAGAGGAGGTCACAGATAAGCCGAGGCCTGGAGGATGGGAAGAAGTTGCCTGGGTAAAGGGGGTGACAGATGTTCCAGGAAAGTGAAAAGCCCATGAAAAGATCCAGAAGAGGGAATACAGAACATTTCGAGAATTACGATCAGTGTAGCTGCAGCTTAGATGGTAAGAGAGATGGTGGCCAGAGGTGGGCTAGGGAGACAAACAGACCTTACCAGCCACATGGGGCAGTTTAGACTTGATTCTCTGGGTAATTGGAGCCCACTACGCAGACAAGTAATACATTAACAATGGTTAGCAATTGCCGAGTGCTTGTGACCTGGCAAGCTCCTTACTGGGCATTTCTACTATTAGTAGCCTACTTGTCCTCAAACTACTAAGTGATTGGAACAATGACCTTACTTTGGAAGCTAAATAATCTGTTTCCCCTAGATTAGAATGATAATTATTCCCATTTTACACACAATGAAAGGAAGACTCAAAAATGTTTGTTATATGATTTGCCCAAGTTCACACGATTATAATAAATGGTAGAGACAGGATTTGGTTGCAAGTGTGTGTATTCTGGAAGCCTCTGGATAAAAGCCATATGTCTATGTGCCCTCCCCACCCCACCAAAGATGATTTTCATCTGGAAGGAGGAGAACAGTGAGGGGCTCACACAGCAATGCTGCTAGCAGCTGCAGTTGGTGGGCCAGGGCCAGATGAGCGAGTGTGTGGAAGGGGAGATGTAGTGAGACATCTTAGGAAGAGCAGGAGGTGTTTGGGAGCCAGATGCTTTTATTTCACAATATATTTTTGAGGTTTATCATTTTTATAATAATAATAATGCATCATGTAAATATGCCCATGTATATATCCATTATTCTGCTATAATCATTCAGGTTATTTTGCTATTATGAAATACGCTCTTGGCATACTGAAAGAGATGGTAGAAACAGATCCAGAAATCGCACATTCTTTCTTCATTTCCCTTCGTGGAGTTGTGCGTAGTTCTGTAGATTTTAAGGTTTATATATGACTAAGGGCCATTTACTGGTAATCCTATGAATTTCTTATTGGGTTTTGAAATTTGGTCTTCTTCTATGAGTATTTTTTCTCAGAATAACTTAGAAGAAAAGGTGTGGAATTTGGAGTTGGAAAAAACATGGGCAAAAGAAACTTAGGTAAAAACATTACTAGTACAGTGTATTCCTCCTCTGTGAAATGGGTAGAATAATACCACCAAGAAGTTATGTAATCATAATCAGAAATAATGTAGATAACAATTTCTTTCAAATTATCAAATGCTATGTAAATGCTGTGTCTTTAATATGAACTTCTTTTAGAACCCCAAAGAAATTTAAATTTCCGTTTAAGTAGATTATTGAATTATATGGCAAGTTAATGTTAGCATTCAAAAATATTTTTACTGAAAAGAAAAACAGAGATTTGGAAACCACACCCCACCAATGTATGGCTTAATGAATTATTATAAAGTGAACATCCTTCATTTTAATAATAATAACAACTATTGCAGGTAAGAAATATTATAGAGGCTGGGCACAGTGGCTCATGCCTGTAATCCTAGCACCATGGGAGACTGTGGTGGGTGGGTTGCTTGAGCTCACAAGTTTGAGACCAGCCTGAGCAAGAGAGAGACCCAGCTAGTTTTTCTACAAAACCCAGCTAGTTTTACTGCAAAAATAGAAAAACGAGCTGGACATTTTGGTAGGCATCTGTAGTCCCAGCTACTCAGCAGGCTGAAGCAGGAGGGTCTCTTGAGCTCAAGAGTTTGAAGTTGCTGTGAGCTACAATGCCAGGGCACTCTGCCCAGGGTGGCAGAGTGAGACTTAGTCTCAAAAAAAAAAAAAAAAAGAAATATTATAGAACTTGCCACCCAGCCCTCATTCACTCCATCCCTATCAAGAGAGCCCTTCACTCCCTACAAAAGTCTCCTGACTTCTGTAGAAATTATTTCCTTCTGCTTCCTTTTGTTTTTTTGTCCAGATGTATACTCATGAACACTATGATGCAGTCTTTCTCTTAAACAAGTCATATGTCCTTCAAGGCTCTTTTAATCCACCCCTTCTGTTTTTTGCAATTTACCTGGTAGAGGATGCAGCTCCTGTGACCAGCAGTTTCCCCCAGCCAGGATTTTATGGATTGTACATGCAGGACACAGCTCAACATGCTCCTCTCTGCTCTGCACTTCCTGCACACTGGCAATGGGTCCAGGGCTCGCTCAAGGTCAGGTTAAGTTTTTTTTTTTTTTTT
>NW_003852424.1:3786868-3789075 GCF_000181295.1 Otolemur garnettii
CTCCATAGGTGTGATCCCCCTACTAACCCTCCCTCTATCGACCCACTCCCCTCTCTTCCCCTCTCCCTCCCCTTCCGGTGCTGTGTTCTCTTATAGGCGAAACACAACTTCTGGTTGTCTCTTGTTTATGATGTGAACAGTCACTGATGTACAATGTTCACATTTATTGCTTAACGGGAAGCTGAAAAAATGATATTCTAACTTTACAGTTTTTTTGTCATTTATTGGTTAGACTTTGATAAAGAAATACTGCCCCTCATCTGCTATTTGGTAACTCACTTGCCCGGTTCACATAAAGAAGGCAAGATAAATATTTGATAATTTCCCTTTATTTACCAGTTTTAAACATAATGAACTAGTTCCCTGTCAGCTTCTGAAGGTGATTTCCCTCCCCCCATAAAGTCATTATGAACTCAAAGATGTTAAAGTACTTGATGGATCCAATTCTTTGAAATTGTAATGGTTCTATCCAATGTCAGCTTTCAAAGTGAACAGTTCTTGTTATTAAACTGATTGACACTCCTCTTCTACTTTTTCACTGCCTTATTTTGGGTCTAGATCAGGCATCCTCAAACCACGGCCCATGGGCCACATGCGGCCTGCCTAGGACATTTATCCAGCCTGCTGGGTGTTTTTGCCACTGCTACCTGTCCTGTTTACCAGCTGACTTGTCCTGGGGCCCGCAATCCGGCCCTCCACTGGTCTGAGGGACAGTGAACTGGCCCCCTGTTTAAAAAGTTTGAGGACCCCTGGTCTAGATAAAGATGATGTCTTTCTAATTCCAATATTATTACTCCTCCAAGACTTTTTTGAAACTTTAGAATATTATGGGATGTACACATTTTGGTTACATAATTTGCTTTTGTACATTTTACATGAAAGTTAAAAGTGTGCCCATCATGCACAGTATGCGCACTGTGCCAGTTAGGTGTGGATTTACCCTACCGTCACCTAGTTGATTTCCATTGAGTTTTATGTGCACACAAGTTGTTGATTAACTAGCTCTAATTTGATATTGGGTACACTGTTTTTCCATTCTGGCGATACTTCACTTAGAAGAATGGTCTCCAGTTCCATCCAGGTTGTTACAAAAGATACTAGATCACCATTATATTTTATGGCTAAGTAGTATTCCATGGCATATATATATCACATTTTATTAATCCACTCATGTATTGATGGGCCCTTAGGTTGTTTCCACATCTTTCTGATTTTGAATTGTGCTATTATAAACATTCTAGTGCAGATGTCTTTTTGATAAAATGCTTTTTTTTTTTTTCCCTAAATACCCAGTAGTGGGATTGCTGGGTCAAATGGTAGACTACTTTTAGTTCTTTGAGGTATCCCTATACTACTTTCCATGAACGCTGTATTAGTTTGCTGTCTCACTAGCAGTGATAAGGGTTCCTTTCCCTCTTTCTATTTTTAGTAGAGATGGAGTCTTGCTATTGCTCAGGCTAGTCTTGAGCCTGTGAGTTCAAGGAATAAAGCAATCCACCCACTTTAGCCTCCCAGAGTGCTAGGATTATAGGCATGACCACCACACCTGGCCAGCTTTGGGACTTTTTGAAAAGAGTCATTCTCAATTGTGTTAGGTGATATCTCACTGCGGTTTTAATTTGCATTTCCCTGGTGATTAGAGATGTTGAAAATATTTCCATGTTTTTTTGCCTTTAGACTATCCAATACTTTTTTAAACCTTTGATATTACTTTGCCCTGTAATACTTATGAAAAAGGCACAATGCATAATGCATAGTTCTGGGAAGTATTTGTATCACCAAGCAAGAACTCAGGTCTACAAACAGAACTTGCCAGACCTCAGAATTACCCTCTGCATACACCTCTTCCACTATTCTGAATTTTGACACTATGGTCAGGTTTTGCCTTTTTACTTAACTCCATATAATGGTTGTATTCTTTTGTGTTTGATTCACTTCACTCAGTGCCATGTTCAAGAGCTCTATCTATGTTTTGCATGTAACTTGGCTTAAAATTCCACTGCACAAACATACTATCATTTTATTTATCATTCTTCTGTTCCTGGACATGTAGATTGTTTCTGGTTTAGGGCCATTTCGAATAAGGCTGCTATGAACATCCTCTTATTTGGTGCACATGTGCATAGATTTTTGTTGGGTCTATTTCTCAGATTGGAACTTACGATTTGTAGGGTGTTCATATCTTTAACCTTAGTAGCTAAAGTCCA
>NW_003852424.1:3789925-3792628 GCF_000181295.1 Otolemur garnettii
TTTTTTTTTTTTTTTTGAGACAGAGCCTCAAGCTGTCACCCTGGGTAGAGTGCCGTGGCATCACAGCTCACAGCAACTTCCAACTCCTGGGCTCAAGTGAGTCTCCTGCCTCTGCCTCCCAAGTAGCTGGGACCACAGGCAGCTACCACAATGCCTGGTTATTTTTTGGTTGCAGTCATCGTTGTTGTTTGGTGGGCCTTGGCTGGATTCGAATGCACCACCGTAGGTGTATGGGGCTGGCACCTTAGCCACTTGAGCCACAGGTGCTGAGACGAAGTCATTAAGGTTAATTACTATGTTGCTTTTCACATTAAGATCTATAATTCATGCAGAAGTTTTATATATGTTCTGAAGTAAGGGCCAATTTCTTTTTTCCCCACATGAATGGCTAATTTTCAGTCTCCTAGCCTTCACTGAAGTTACCTCCTTCAGTGCCAGGAAAAAGTGCTTCCAAATATTGCCCCAACTCTCTGGGCCTCTAGCCCAGTCTGTGATTCTTGGTAGCTCTCTTGTGTTGCCAAGAAGAAATCTTGTCATTGCTTGTTTATTTTGTCCACTTTCTCCCACATGTCTTCAGGGAGATGTTTGATCAGGATTGCACAGTGCACTGTTATCAAAAAGAGATACCCTTCCAATTCACCCTTTTCAACTGTCATTAGTTATCATTTCTAAAATATAAAGAATGAAAACTCAGCCCATTCATTTGCTTAAAATATTTTAATCATGCCTGAATACCTTTGGGAAACATTTTCCATTATGCGTACACAGGGCCCGTTTGTAAGAGTTGCAGGGAAAATACTGTGTAAAGTGTCTATGGCCAGATGCCCCCTCCTGAGTGTGGACAGTGTAGTGTAAACAGCATCATGGGAGGTTCTTCATCACAGGCCTCCTTGGGACCGCCGAAGTATAATGTGCATCCTAGGGTTGGGATTAGAACAATCCGTTTCCCAAATCTGTTTTGAGTATGGAGATTCACATCCTTACCAAGCATCTCAAAATACAAGGCTTCCAGTGAACTTCCCACAAAATGCCACGTTATGTTAGAAGAACTTTCTGCGTAGGACACTATGAAGTCTGTGGGGAGCTGGCTTCTCTGTATGTCTCTAGACTCATGCCTGGCTTCTCTCTTCCACAAACTGTAGCCTGTAGCCTGTGAGAGCCACTTGCATTTTTTTTCCTTTGCTGCTGCCTGGAATGTCTTTCCCTACTTCTTGGCCTGTCTGACTTACACTTATCCTTTAAGGTGGGACCTTATCCTCCCCAGGAACATGTTTGACCTCTTGGGCATGTGTGTGGGGGGGGTATCTTTTCTTTGCTCCTTCAAAGCCACCCCCTGGGATGACTTCTTCTTGGAGTCCTGTTATGACAGCAGTAGAATTGCCTGCTTCCCTCCCAGATTACTCACTTTTGACTGTGTGTTCCAGGAGAACAGGGCTGGCTTGTCTTCTGATTCAATCATGTCTATATCACTGATGCTCTAGCACATGATGTCACTTGGTAATGGTCCACTTTACTCATAGCACCAGTCTTCACTGAATGCCCACCACAGGCTGGACTCCATGCTAGATTTTGGGAGCAGAGAGAAGATGGCAAAGTCCACGTGGATCCCCGTGCTTATAGACACGGATGTTGCGAGATGAAACTCAGCACTGAAAATGCCTGACAAGATACTGGTGGCTTATGCTAACCCACCCCCACCTGAAGGCAATGCAGGGCTGGGTCTGTGCACTGTCAGATAAATCATCTTCGTTCAGTGAGCCTGTGGTTTGTCTACATCAAGGGAGGTTAGAAACTGGAGCCTCTGGGGCCCTATAAAGTTGTATAACTTGTAGAACCTTAACTAAAGCGCAGATCTACAACAGTGATCACTCACACATGTGGGCCTGTCACTGCAGGATCCTCGCTCACTGTTTTAGTCATAAAAAATAATAATCTTATGTATCTTGTAGGAGAGATGTTCCAATAGGGATTATCCCTCGGGCAGCCATTCAAGGTGAGATCATCTTTCCTGTTATCTTCGTGGTCATTGGTGGGATGGGAAATGAATTTTAATTGAGATCTGGGAGCTCGAGTACACTTACATATCTCAGTGTGAGAGGTCATGACAGTATCAGTTATTGAATGCACTCCATATCCAAGTTGACAGTCGATAAATGCCCTGGGTGGAATGGAGCCCTGTCCCAACAAGAAAACGATCTGTTTAGCTTTGGGACATAACTTGGTGTGATGGAAAACGTGTGTACCGTGAGGTCAGACCTAGGTTTGACTCCCAGCATCATCACTTGTTAGCTGTGTGACTGAGGCAAGCTCTTCACTCCTCTGGACTTTGGAGTCCACACTGTAAAATGACATAACAGACTCACAGTGTTGTTAAGGAGAATAACACTTAATGTAATGTGTGTGTTACACCTTGCCCAGTGCCCACACACAGCCAGTGCTCAGTAATGCATGTGTTACACCTTGCCTGGTGCCGACACACAGCCAGTGCTCAGTAATGTATGTGTTACACCTTGCCCAGTGCCGACACACAGCCAGTGCTCAGTAATGCATGTGTTACACCTTGCCCGGTGCCCGGCACACAGCCAGTGCTCAGTAATGTATGTGTTACACCTTGCCCGGTGCCGACACACAGCCAGTGCTCAGTAATGCATGTGTTACACCTTCCCCGGTGCCGACACACAGCCAGTGCTCAGTAATGCATGT
>NW_003852424.1:3792947-3797985 GCF_000181295.1 Otolemur garnettii
CCCGGTGCCGACACACAGCCAGTGCTCAGTAATGCATGTGTTACACCTTGCCCGGTGCCGACACACAGCCAGTGCTCAGCAATGCATGTGTTACACCTTGCCCGGTGCCGACACACAGCCAGTGCTCAGTAATGCATGTGTTACACCTTGTCCAGTGCCCGGCACACAGCCAGTGCTCAGTAATGCATGTGTTACACCTTCCCCGGTGCCCGGCACACAGCCAGTGCTCAAAGCTTAGCTGCTTTTCCTCATAGCACAATGGATACCTCCCTCTGCCCTCTGGGCCTCCTGCGTTGGTGGTAACAGGCCAGCCTGAGCCCTAGCCCCTGTATGTGTAGTCCCTGTTGGGGGTCTCCTCTCTGCCCAGGATGGTGAGGACTGAGGCGTTAGCCACCTTGGGTTTGTGAGAATTTCTACTGCCTGCAATCCCCTCCTGCTGAGTGCCTCTGAATCTCTCATTAAATATCCTCATTGAACTGTGAACTCAAGCAACCGTGAGCTTGTGAAATATTGAGACCCAATTCTGATTGGCATCCCTGTGACGTGCAGGAGACAAGATTGTTCCAAGCGCCCTCAGCTCGTTGTCTCTAGTCCCCTTGTAAACATCCCTGGAGAGCTGAGTAGGCCTTGAAGGTGTGAAGATTAAAGAACTGGGTGCAAAGATCCTAGCCCAGCATTATTTTGTAGGCCCCCAGTAGATGGGCACCGTTATTCAGAAGCTGTGGTTTAAGGAGGCTAAATGATTTACTTGAGGACTTTTTTTTTTTTTTGAGACAGAATCTCCCTCTGTTGCCCAGACTATAGTGCCATGATGTCACAGCTCACTGTAACCTCAAACTCCTGGGCTAATGCAACCCTCTTGCCTCACTCCCCCAGGTAGCTAAGACTACAGGCACCTACCACAAAGGCTGGCTAGCTTTTCTATTTTTAGTAGAGACAAGGTCTTGCTCTTGCTCAGGTTGGTCTCAAACTCCTCAGCTCAGGTAATCCACCTGTCTCAGCCTCCCAGGGTACTAGGATTACAGGTAAGAGCCACTGCACTTGGCCTTACTTGAGGACTTTACTCAATGTGTTAAATTACTCTGAAATTTGTCTCTCTCTCTCTTTTCTTTTTTCCACCAAGGCCTTTTCTGCAACTAGAAATAGCAGGGAATGATCGAAGGATTTAACTAGAGAAGGAGATTCAAATATTTTTTAAAGAAATACCGGAATGAGTGAATGAAATATAAGACTGCTTTTCTTCTATAGAAATCTTATAGTAGAGAGCCTTCCAGAAACACTGGCTCTAAAGCCCTTCCCCTCTTACCTCCAGCCCATCCTACTCCTCCTGGCTCTGAACACTCTACACCTCAGTCATGAGGTAAATTGTAGGCACTGGAACAATTTAATCCCAAGGCTTTTGGAAGGATCCATCAAAGTTCCTAAATAAAACAAATTTTTATCTCTTTCTCTTGGATAAAGCCAATATCGTCACATATTTGTATAGTCATATAGACATTTATTCATCGTGTACTTAGACATTAACCATATGCCAAGTACTATTCTATGTGCTGGGAATAGGATGACTATCAAGAAAGAGCAGGGAAGAACTCCAAGGGTTCGTATTCCAATAATCAATTAGATACCACAGTTCTTCAGAGACACAGAAAATCTATCTGAAAGAACGAGGACAAGTTTTTTAGACGGAAGAATAGCACGTGCAAAGGTGCAGGGCCTGTGTGGCTGTTGCACTTGTGGGAGCTTCAAGTTCAGTTGTGGGAGCTTCAGGTTCAGTTATAGTGAGAGGGGCAGTGTAGCCGACAGGCAGCGGCATGAGTGTTACTTCCTGTTCTGACACTCACCAGCTCTGTGATTCGGTCAAATTATTTAATTCTCTATCTTTCGGCTTCCTTCTTTTTAAACTTGGATGTTGATGATAATAAAAATAAAATAGGTAAGCTATAGTCCTTATTGACTGATGTTGCTTTAAGTTTTTTCCATGTTTTAACCCATTTAATCTTCAGAATACTCCTCCTACCCCCATTTTAGAGGCAAGAAAACTGAAGCAAGCACCTCAAGAAGTTATGCTAATAAGTTGATGAAAAGAACTGTGCAGTGTGTAGGTGTGGGTGCTCACATGCACGCAAAATACGTGAGCTGAGTTCCCTGTTCAAACCCTCATCCACAGATTCTCAAGTTAAAAAAAAAGAAACAGGACTTGCCTGATTACAAAGTCTGGGTATATTTTTGTCGATATTGTCAAGTCTGCCACATGCTGGGAGCAAGGGACAAATCTTTCTTACCATGTTTTAAAAGAAATCATGGAGGAGGAAACCTTCACTTATCAGAGCGTTTTACATCTCTGTCCCTAAAGTCAGCTTGCTCCTGCTACTGTGACCTCCGTGGACACCATCAGGGAATTCTGACAGTCTGCCACTGTGAACTTTGTCGCCTGTTGAGAAATGCTTGTCTGGTGATGTCCTTTCTGATAATCTCCACGGGGAGACTCAGCATCTTGGGTGGTTCAGCTGGGCATTTTGGAGCTGAGTTTTCCTCTAGGTTTAATGCAAAAGACCAAATAAATGTTCAACATTCCAGGAAACCTACATGGCCACCAGAGAAAGGCAAAGTTTTCTAAAACATTGTAGGAGGGCAACTCTTCCTGGATAACATCAGTGTGATCATGAGACAGCACGAACAGGAGAAAAACAGAGGGGTTAGCAGAGGTGATCTGACTCCAAACCTCTGTATATGGAAGTGTGGTGGGCTGGGCGTGGAGGATAGGCTGTAGGGTCTGAAAGTCTTCCCATAGTTAATGGGAAAGTTTTGAAACCCTGAACAAGTGAAATGACAAGATGTGAAATTTATAGAAATCATCTGGCAACAGTAGAGAAGATAAATGGGAATGGGCCATAGAAGAGGAGAGGGAGATGAGTTAAGAAGCTGTTACTGTGTCATAGCGAAAAGGGGTGAGGTTCCAAACTCAGAAAGGGTAGGGTGGTAGAGAAGGGGACACATCTGTGAAGTGTTTAGGAAGTGAAAAGTGTTAGGGCGGGAAATGATCTGAAGACAATGGCATAATTCTTCATTTTGTTTTTGTTTGGGCTTCTCCAGAAGAAGACCTTGAGACAAGGGCTGGGATAGAAGTTGTTCATTCAGTAAGAGAGCTCAGGAAGCACAATGTATTTCCGTGGGACGGAACATCTATATCCCCTCAATTGTAGGTAAGAGAGGGAAGGGAAGGAGGCCAATGCAGGATGCCTTAATGGGCAAATTGCCACTGTGGGTGCCTGGGGTTCATCTCCTGCCAGCCGCAGGGAGATGGCAGAATAAGCCTCGGAGCTGTCCCACCCAGGGGGTGAGAAATCGGGGCTGTTTTTTCTCCACCTCCCATCCAGGATTGTTGAAAGCTGCTCACAGACATGGACACTAACTTCCTGCCATTTCCATACTCCCAGGAGATTGAAAGCAGTCAAGAATCAGGTGGCAAGCTCCGGTGACCAGGGAGAGCCCTAAGGAAAGAATCAAAGGTATGCAAGGTAAGAACCCCATGTGTATACCAGGTGGTGAGTGCTGAGGGGTATAGGTGGCTGCCAATAACACATGCTATAGCCCTTTTGGTCTTTTCTTCTAAGATGGGACCATGGGGATGAAATTCTGATAGTAACCTTATATCGCAGCTCTGTAGCTACCTGGGATGGAAGATGAGGAGGCCTCCATATGGGGCTTGATCATGACTGGTTGGGTGTCCTGCAGGAGATGAGCCTGGGCACTCGGCCTCCCCTGTACCTGTCCTGCCCAGATCTGTACTGGGCTTACAGCCCTGGCCACATGGAAAAACAAGGGCTCTGTCTTCAAAGTGGCTTTATTGCCCTTGGCAGAACTTTGGGAAAATTATAAAGATGAGCTGTGTCTTACAGAAAATGACTAAACAATGATTTATGCAGGCCAGCAGACTTAGATTAACCCCTTAAAAAATAGGAGGGGGGAGCATGATCTTGTTGGCTATAATGAATGCTAATGAGATGACCCCACTAATGGTCTAATGGGACTCCTTTCTCCATTCTGTCATTACACTCATCAGTTACCCAGCATTGGTTACCGCCTGCCTGTGCATCTCTAAGCTGAGAAATGGGTGACTCAATAGGGACGTCTCACCCTGCAAAGCAGTGATCAGGTTAGGAAAACTGGAAACTGGGGAAGAGAGTTTGTTATATTATAACCCAATTTAACACATCGAAAGATAGAATTTTTCGTTGCAGGTTAGTCCTTTAAAGTCAACGTGTTTTATCCAGGCCGCGTTGCAGAAATGGCTAAGAGTCTTAATGCTTTTGACACGTACGCTGACATATGCTTATGACTTCTTCAAAGCCACAGATGATAATCACATTTCATCCTCTGCCTTCACTGATTCTAAATTCTAAGGAGCTGTACAATCTGTTCCCTCTTCTGCTCTGGTTAAGACACCATCACCTCTTACCTGGATGTCTCAACAGTCTCCTTCATCCAGCAATTCCTCCTTTTAACTCCATCCTATTCTGCCTCCATCCTAGAAACCCCTGCTCCATGATCCTCCCCACCCCAGCCTGACTGTCTGAGTCCATTGCTGCAAACTCTTCCAGAACACCTTATTGTCTAAACTGGTGACCTACAGACAGAATCTCATCAGTAGATGCCTGTTATTTCACAAAGTCAATATTAATTGGCAATCTTAATTCTGGAAGCCTTTTCATTAAGAAGAGTACATTGGCTACAGATTTTGGCGCTTTTTCCTATTTTCTTTGCCCATGTTCATGATGTGCCTGACCCTTATTGGCACTGAAGGTTTCAGCCCCTACCTACCATAAAAGACTTCTTTTCTGGCATCATCTTTGCCATTCCCACCTGCCTACAGAAGCATAGAAAGTTTTGGCATGTGCGATACCTGCAAGCCTTTACGTGTGCTGTCTTGCTGCCCGAAGTGTGTTTCCACCTGGGCGTTCAGACTCATTCCAATGGCACATACTGGAAAGGTTTCTCTGCCTTCCCCAGATTGAACTGGCTACTCTCACCGTTGGGT
>NW_003852424.1:3798823-3828281 GCF_000181295.1 Otolemur garnettii
CTACTCCTTGAGCCACAGGTGCCTCCCAGGGCTTTTTTTTTTTTTTTCTTAACCTTATCAGTAACTGGCCCGAAAGGAACAATTCCAATGTTATCTGTATTATGGTTTTGGCTAAATAGAAAAAAAATAACAACACTAAACTTCAAAAGCATTAAGGTTTATACCCAGTTAACTTCCTGTATTGCCTTTAATATCTTCTAACTTGGGTTCCTACTTGAAAAAATGTTTTCAATCATTAGTATCGACAGACTTTCCAAAATCAAAATTTTAAATTTGGTCTTTTTGACCTCAAATTAGCTTTTAAATATTAGGACCTCTGAAAGTCTAAAAGAGACATATTAGGCTTCTTTGGTGAGTGTGTTAAAACCGTATAGAAAACATTGTCAAATAAAAAAATAGTGCTTAATTTTTTTTGATGATGTTTGTATATACATATTGTTAAGATATATTTTAACATTGTAAAATATTGAGATCTTAGTATATGTTATCAGTAAAAACATGTTTTTTAAAAAACAAACAAACAAAAAAAAAGGTCCTCATCCAGGGCCACACAAGGGCCACTCCAGACACAACTAGATATTTGTAGAATGACAAAAGATTCAATTCTCAGAAACAAATTTAATACATATGTTGTGAGTCACATACAACTCATGTGGTATCCAATGTAAAAAGTTGATTCTAGTGCTGCAGACTTGCATAAGTGTATAACTCATGCACAGAAAACAATGAAAAATAACAAAATTTTCATTAAATTAGAAAGGATTGCTGTGTTTTCAAAGTGTTTATTCTATTTTCTTAATAAAACACAATGGTCCCAAAGGAAAAACTTGTTTTTCTAGTGTGGCAGTCAATGTGATGAAGATAGCCAAGGCAAAAACCTCGTCTAAAAGGCCACTGCAGCCAGGTGCACTCCAGTAGTTTGGCTTGGCTAGAATGAAGGGCATGACCATATTGGGGAGGAAGTAAAGTTGAAAAAGACAGCAGGGCCCAAATGACAGAGGACTTTGTCAGTTATGTCAAGAGTGGAGTTTACCATGAACTTTGAATGAAGGGTTTTCACAAAGGAGTGGAATGGTCAGAATTGTGTTTTCTAGATCTTTCTCTTCTGGAAATAGAGTTGAATTAGAGTCTGATAGACAAGTTAGGATTCTGTTGCCATGATCCTGGGATGGATGCCAAGGAGTTGAATCTGGGCAGCTACAGTGGGGAAGGACAGGAAGATGGGCTGCAGGGATCTGGAGGACGAGGAACTACTGTCCAGGGAATAACAAACTGATTGGCTGTCAGAGGTGAAGCGAGAGGACGAATATCGTTTTCTGGGATGGTGACTAGTGATGGTGCAACCACTGAAATGCACATATAGGAGGGAAGGTGGATGTTTTAGGCAGAGACTGGAAGTTTCATTTTGGAGATGTGGATTTGTGGAATTGTTAATTTGCTATGACCATGGGACAGATAAGTGCATTAGAGGGCTGGGGCTTGGGGACAGGGCATGGCCTGGGAATGGGCAATAACTGGAGCCAAGGTGGGTGAATATGGAAGAAAGGAAGGAGGGTTGGGCTCAGGCCAGAACCGCAGAGAACGAAGGCAAAGAGAGGTAAAAGGAAGCCAGAGGCAGTGTGGCACCACAGGACCCAAGTCCTATACGAAAACAGCCTCCATCATGATGACACTTTCTGGGGGCGGCTACTGCTGTTGAGGTTATTTCTGACTCTCCCGTAGGTTATTATACACAGGCTGCTGTTAAGCCACCTTTCTTCCTTCTGGGGTTATTTTCTTGGAGCAGGGTGTTTTACGTGCAGGATTTAATCTGCTAAATTTCATCCGAAGAGGCCTGTGCTGTTGTTTTAGTGTGTTCATGCCTGTGAGCATCTGTGAGCAGTTATCCCCCACCCTCCTCAATTCCTTTCAGCTTCAGTTATCACACATGTGAAGAGCATATGTTATAAGCAAAATAAAAATCAAATTAATAAAATAAGTAAGAGTGAAAATAAAAATATCTCAGAAGCCCCTTAGTAGCCCACTTGGAGATGGCACAGACTGGGTCGTACTGCTGCGTGTGGCTGCTCTTCTGGTTCTCACCTGGTCCACCCAGCCTAGTTTCTAGCCCACGTCTTCTCTGATGGAGGCTCCAGGAAGCCAGAGATGCTTGCTTCCTCACCGCCAGATTTTCAGGGTCTAGCACAGGGCCTAGTAGGTACCTTCTCTTCTCCCATTCCCATACAAACCTTGTTCATTTTCCAAGGCAACAGGCTTATTATGCTGCCAAAAAGAAATGGAGCTTATCCACAAATAATCTTGCTACCAAAATAACAAGAAAATGGCAAGGTTGGGCTCAGAGATGTCGAAAGACCTCTTGAGTTCAGCAGTTTGGGGAGATAATTCAAAATCAAAGAATTGTTTGTGAATTCATACATTTCACCCACAATGAGAGAAGCTCTAGGACTGACAACTGTATCACGGTTCTCCAGTAGGATATGTGTTATATGCACACATATTATGTATACAGTATATGTATACACACTTTATATGTACATTGTATGTACATGTTACCCATGTAATCATAGAGGCTGGAAAATGCAAAATTTGCAGAGTAGACCAGCAGGCTGGAAACCAAGGGAAGAACTGATGCTGTAGTTCAGGTCTGCAGGCCACCTGCTGGGAAAATTCCTCCTTGCTTGGAGGTGGTCAGCCCTCATGCTATTCAGGCCTTCCAATGATTTGATGATGCCCACTCACATTATGGAGGACAATCTGCTTTCCTCAAAGTCCACCAATTTAAATGTTAAGCACATCTATTAAATGCCTTCACAGAAACATAAAGAATAATGTTTGAGCAAATATCTGGGCATCATGGCCCAGCCAAATTAACACATAAAATTATAACCACAAGACAAAATGTAATGGGGTTTGAAGTCATAGCTATTGACATACCTGTTGCCACTTTCCACCTCTCCTGTAGCTCTGTAATTGTTGCCACAGGCCCTAACTCACACAGTAGATCTCATTTTCCAGTTCAGTGTGGGTGGCTTTACCCATGGAGTGATCTTCCCAGCAGCCTAACCTGGGCTGGTGCTCAGCAGCCCGGCACAACTCTCCTGGTTTCAAATCAGCTCCCAAGGATATAAGAATCATTACTGGCCATCACTACCGGCCTCTAAAATAGGAGCTTCACACATAGCTGCCTAGAATAATTTTTTCCTTATATCAAAGGACCAGTGTTACATCATTAAATCATTTAACCAGTGTTAAACCCAGACCATGCCTATCCTGGGCTTCTCTTTGAGGGCCACTGTTTTATTTAATCCCTGTGAGACAGGTAAACAGGTGCTATCCTTGGCTCCATTTTATAGATGATGAAATGGAAGCTCAAAGTTGATCATCTGCCCAGCACCGTACTTGTTCTGATTATCTATTGCAGCAAAACTTACGCCCTGAAATTAGCTGTGTAGAAATAGCAACCATTCTGTTGCGTTTAGGGTAGTCTGGGTCAGGATGCAGGCAGTGCACAGTGGGGTGGCAGATCTCTGCTCCACAGTGACAGAAACCTCAGCTAAGTTGGCTCAACTGACTGGAGGTGGCTGAGACAGCTGGACTAACGGCATGGTTCTGGCTGCCTGCTAGGTTTCTTGGCTATTCTTCATATCACATTTGCTGGGGTTGGAACACTCAAGTGCAATTTTCTCACCCACATGCGCTTAGGCCGGCCTGACCTCACTCACTCTGCCCACAGCTTGTACTCCCTGACAGTACAGTGGCCTCAGAGTAGGTAATCAGACTTCTTGCATGATGGCTGGCTTCCCCCAGGATGGAAGTTGCAAAAGTCTGCAAGATTTCTTATGACCTGGCCTCAGAAGTTTCAGATTGTCACGGCTTACATATGCTATTGACCAAGCAAACCACTGAAGCCAGCCTACATCTGAGGAGAGGGGAACTGGACTCTAACTCTTAAAAGGAGGAGGAGTAAAGGATTTCAATTGTCTTTAATCGGCCAAGCCCATAATTAGTAAGAGGCAGAACTGGGTCTAGGAGCCCAGATTAGCTTGACTTCAAAATCCTTGCTTTTTTCCTAAATTGCTTTATCTCTGCCAACATCCTGTGAATGACGGCCACAGGGTTCCTAATTATGAGCAGGTCCCCGGGTCACCGTGTAAATAGATGGGCAGCTGCAAGAGTGTTGTGAGATGTGTCAGGCCAAGGCAGTGAGGATGGCCAGTGCCAACGTCCTGCTGGGTAAAAAGGACATCAATGTCATCGCTCAGGCTACAGGGGGCCTCGGCTTTAAGAGGAGAGCAGCATTTCAGAACGGAAGGGAAAATGCTAATGAGAAAGAGGAAAACAAGGGGGAAGGAGCCAGTTCTGTAAGGAAAAGAAGCCCAGGAACTAAGCGCGCGTGAAGAGGCGGCCAGGCCCAGCCTTCCGCTGCAGTCTCCTCCAGGAAGGATGGGGACACTCTGGACGCCAGCCCTTCAAACCTCGCTCTCTGGAGCCCTTCCTGCACTAGCCGGACAGCTGGATGACCGCGACACGTCTCGGAGGAATGAAGGAAGCCCAGAGGAAGGACCACGTAGAAAGGCGGGAGAGCCCCTCAAACTCATTCTCTCTGGTCTCTCCTGCCTGTCACCCTCATCTCTGGGGACAGTTATTGGAACTTGCTGGAGAATTGAGTATTATTTTTTTTAACAAAACTGACTAAAACTTTCAATTCTCAGCCCTCTATAAGCAACCCTTACAGCATGTTAGGGATTGTCATCGGGGTTCCGGAACGGGGCGTCTTTTCTGATTTCTGACAGCAGTATTTTCATGGCATTGACTTTCCACACCTGATTTCTCTTCTCACACTTGTGCAACCTCAGCAGGACCGGAGTGGGTGAGACGCAGTGTGTGCCGCTCCTTGGCTGCGTCCTGCCAGCTGGTCCTTTCCGTTCTTCCGAATAGATGTCTGTTCTCATCCGGACTAAACGTGCTCATGGCCCCCGCCTGAATCACAGTCAGTGTCAGCCAGTCATGACAAGGCCATACCCATGGCCAGTGATGGGTGCAGAGGTGAGCATGTGACCTCCCAATCATTGCTAATTAGATGTCATGGGAAGTCAGTTGGAGTTTTCTGGGTAAAATTCTCTCTCCTAAAGGAAGAGAGCAGCAGCTCAGAAAGAAGGTACTCTTCCGCTCCTATTCTGTCAGTTTTGAGGGATGCTATGCACATATGTAACACCCTGAGGTCCTGCAGCCATTTTGTGTCCAGGAAGAGAAGGGCAAAAAAAAAAAAAAAAAAAAAGAGAGAGAGAGAGAGACAAGAAGAAAAAGTATCCAATGTCCTCAGCCCTACTATGAAACTAGTTTATAGCTTTCATAGGAAGACTATAACCCAATTTTAGCCCAAGAATATGGGGAGAGGGGAGAGGGAGGGGAGGTAATGGGGGGATGGGTGGAGGGAGGGTGATTGGTGGGATCACGCCTATGGTTCATCCTATAAGGGTACATGTGAATCTCTCTAAATGTAGAATATAAATGTCTTAACACAATAACTAAGAAAATGACACGAAGGCTATGTTAGCCAGTTTGATGAAAGTATTTCAAATTGTATACAGAAACAGTACAGTGTACCCCATGATAGTATTAATGTACACAGCTATGATTTAATAAAAAAAAAAAAAGAAAGAAATTACCAGAGATGTTGACTCGGTGTCCTGACACTGTTGAGTCACAGCTCAGACTTGGCATCCTGGTGAACTTCTGTATGGTAATGTGGGCTGTAACCACACCTTCTCCTACAAGCCCAGCCATGGAGAAATTTGCCCTTTCTTGGGGGCATATTTATAACAACCCTTGTATTATACCTTAATAATTCCTCCCTTTTTTAAAGATTCAGATTGATACCAGGGTACAAATGTTTGCGTTACATTGTTTTCCTTTCTAAGGTAAAGTTCAAGTTGTAGTGGAGGCCTTCCCTGGGGGGTGGGCTGAACACCCTCACGTTGTACACATCGAGTGAGATCCTGCCAATCCCCCTGCCTCGCTCTCTCCCCTCCCCCCTGTCAGACTACATTTGTGTTTTTCTTTCTTGAGGGCTTGCAGTTGTTTATATATTTGTTTCATATTAGAATTCAGTACTTCGGATTCTTTTTTTCTGTTCTTGTAATACTTTACTAAGATGAATGTGTTTCAACTACATCCAGGCAAACACAAAGATGAAATGTCCCCACCTTTCTTTTGGCTGAATAGCACTCCGTGGTATACACACACCACAGTTTGTTAATCCATTCTTGGGTTGATGGGCACTTGGGTTGCTTCCACTATTTGGAAATTGTGAATTGAGATGCAGTAAACGTTCTAGTACACATGTCCTTGTGGTAAAATGATTTGTTTTCTTCTGGGTAATCCCTAGTAATGGGATTGCGGGATCAAATGGAAGGTCCACGCTGAGCTTTTCCTCATTCTGTGCTGGGGCAGGCCACTCTCCCATCACCTTCACATCACTCTTTAGCTTAGGTTTCTGTCTGTTGGTTGAACCCAGATTGATGTGTAGCATTTCAGAGTTAAGTGATATTTAAGATAAGACTTTAATGATGAAAGTTGGTAGCAAAATTATCTACATGACTGAGAAAAGCCTGTCACCTCTAAGTAAAAGCCATGGTGACTGAGCTGGCAGGGGATAGTGGGGCAGGGCTGAGGGGCACAGAGGATGGGGGAGTGGCTGCCGGTTTCTCCAAAAGCAAATGAAGGCACTCCCAAGAGGGGGCCACACCGAGGATCATTTATCTAAGTATAGCATTTCCTGGCCATGTGCCTTAGAGCCACCGATGCAGCTGGCTAAAATGCTAAAAAACACTCCAAACCTCCTATGTCAGCACAGCTGGGGACGTGCCCTAGGAACCTTTCTATAAAAACCCTCCTAAGGCATCCTTGAGCACAGAAAAGCATGCAACTCCCTGCTTCAGGGAGTGTCTCCACCTGGAGAAGTTTCTGAGCTGCCACCTGAGGCCCCAAGAAGTCCTCTGGCCTGGGAGTGTGATTTTATAAGAGGGGGGAGGGAGGGGAGTTTCTATGCCAGAGATGGAAGACCCTGCTGCCAACACTAGATTTAGGGACTGAGGGAGGAAAGATTTATTTGGGAAGAAGTGATGAGGAGGAAAAAATCATTTCTGGCTGGGGACGCAGGACTTCCTGGGAGCAGGCTAGAGTGAAGCACCCTTTGCAGGATATTTCAGGATAAATAGCTCAGGGTCAGCATAATCTGGATGAAATAGCTTGGGGTCAGCATAATCAGGCTGAAGCAGCTTTACAGATCGTTGGATATGGTTGGCACAGGTGAAGGGAAGTGTCAGCTCATCTGAACAGGTACAGGCTGCAGAACGCCACGAGGAGAGCCTTAGGGGAAGGATGTGCCAGTGACCCCCACGGGACACCGAGCTGTGATGGAGCACTGTCCAGCAGTGTCCTGAGACTCTGTGCCAGGTACTCTCTTAGGCACTTGTTGATGTGCTGGTGCCCTGCCACACCCCTCCGGGGTTCCCCCCCTCAGGGCTGCTCCCTGAGAACACCACAGCCCTGTTCAGGGGATTTCCATCTGCCTCCTGGAGCAGGTGTAGACTTGCCCACAGGGAAAGCTGCTTGCCAGAGGGTTAGCAGCCTTGGGCACACCCCACAGTTAGCATTTCCTAATTCCTGGCAGATAGTTATCTTCAGAATTGGGGGATGAGGAATCAGAATTCATGGGAACGCCTAAAATCACATGCTATTAGGTCCTATGATTTTATTTACAAAGGGAAAGTAGTATTTAATATCCTAATAGGATTTTTAAAAAGTATTTTAGTTGTATTTACAAAAATTGCATCTTGCAGCAAACATTCAAATGCTGGAAAATACCTGTGAACATTATGAGGTAGCATTTGTGTAATCAAACAGTCAACATCCCAACAGGGTTAATGACATTACAGAGAATCACACGTCAAAGTGGCCAGGTTAGGAACTAATTTACTTGCTTCCTAAACTTGTTATTTCTTGGAACATCAACAACACTCATAGGATTGAACAAGGTACACTCAGCTTATAAACTTTTTAATATTTGTTGCATTTGCAAGAATGATATTAGCAGCAGATGGGAAAAGAAATGCATGCTTGTCACACGACCATGCTAGGAGCCGGACCGACTGATTAGATTGTGACATTTTTCTGCTGCATGCGCTCCCGTCCTGGCTCCCGAAGACGCACGCTGCATGTCAGCCTTTCCTGCTCTGGCTCCTGAGCTGACTTTGTGGGTTTGCTTAAACCAGTGATGACAATTTATTGTTAAAATGCATAATGCTTTCTTCTCTCTTCCTGAAGTCTCACATTTTTCTTGGGATTTTAAATTTAAGATATATAAACTTGCTGAGAAATTCCAGAAATAAATTCCCACATGGAAAGATGACCTTCGACCACTGGGAAACAGGGAGTTGGGATCATGCTTAGGCTTGTTATGGACTTGATGTCTCTTAGAACTCTCCAGGAGGTTTGCGCTCTGGTTGTCGCAGTGATAACTGACCTCTAAGCACACAATTTGGTGTCTACCTTCTCACCCCCATCTAATTTCAACACCCCTATGTCTGCTTTTTTGAGGGAGAGGGGTTTGAGGAGCTTTTATGGGCTAAATTGTGTCACTCCCCTCCACCCGAAAATTCATATTTTGAAGTCCTAACCCCTCGTAGTCCAAAATGCGACTTTGTTCGGAGAAAGGGTCTTTGCAGAGATAATTAAGTTAAAATAAGGTCATTTAGGTGAGCCTTAACCCAATAGAACTGGTGTCCTCCTAAGAGGAAGTTTACATGAGAATGTATAGAGTGGCAGTCACATGAGGGCACAGAGAAGATGGCCAGCTGCAGAGGAAGAAGGGGGCAGCGGAAAAGCCAACTCTTTGGAAACCTTGATCTTGGACTTCAGGCCTGCAGTACAGAGAGACAGTGAATTTCTGTACATAAGGCACCCTGTCTATGATACTTTGCTATAGCATCCCTGGCGAACTAAGGCAGGTTTATCTCCAGATAAACTACTTGTACTTGAATCTTTGTCTCATGGTTTGCTAAAGTAAGAGCCAAACCAGGAAGACAGGTTTCTATGAATCCTCACAACAAAGTTGACAGTTAGGCCTGATTTTCTTTGTTTTAGATCAGATAAGTGAAGCCTAGGCAGTCAAAGCTAGGAGACTCTGAAACTGGTTTTATCTAACCCGAGGTGGCCGTGAGCCCAGGCTTTTCCATTCAGCAGCACTTTGCATCCTGCTGGGATTCCTAAGTGTGGCTGACCCAGACAGGACTCAGCCTAGAGACAGCTCTTTGGACCAAGGTCACCGGACCAAGCACGGGGGTTGGGAAGGCCCCAGCTTGTCTTTGGAGTGCTACTTATGTGACACCGTTTTAAGGTGGGACGGCAGATGCAGTGGAAACGTTCTAAATGTCACTATTTATGCTTGGCCTCATGGGGGAGATCAGAGTCCTTTAAAAGTGGGAAAATATTAATATGAATTTGGAAAGCAGCAAATTATTGGAGAATTATGCTTATGGGCAAGGGGCTTGATCTCCTCCAACTGGAAAGGATTTTCCGAATGTTCCTGGGGGTACGCTGAGGGAGGAGGGGTGCAAGTGAGCGCTGGAGAGTTTCAAGGAGCAAGAAGGGACGTCGCAAGATGCTGGGGGACACGAAAGTGCCTGACACCAAGGTGAGCCCCCGCAGGAGGAAAGGGGAGTAGCAAATGCAGGCTGTGTCTGGGAGGAGGCACCGCAGCCTGGGGTTGTAATGTTTCTGGGGCAGGAAGATTTATCCCGGGTAAGTGGCTCATGGTACTTGAAGACAGATGTAGCCCTCCTTCAGCCGCGCGGCCAGATCATCTGTTTTGCTTTCTCCATAAATGTGTCTCTCTGAATGTCGACAGGGAGAGATTTGGAAATAAAACAAAAAAAAAAAGAGAAACATTTTCTATGGGCATGAAAGGCTTAATTTATCACCAGCCTTACAACCAAATGAAAATGATTTGCTTTTTTTGAAGTCTGTTTTCTGAACAAATGTTTCAAAACTACAATAGACTATTGCAATTATTGTACCTACTTTTTTGAAATTTACCAACAGATAGATAGATGTTCTAAGAATGTTTCCATAAATTTCTCCCTGTGTAAAGGGAACAGAAGAAGATGAAATTGCCCTGGAAGAGTTCCGTGTACAGTGGGGCTGTGTAAGGAAAGACGAGGGCTTTTCAACCTGCGGAGCTGCTGCTCTTTGGTGTTGAACCTGAGCTGAGCTTCCAGGTGTGTCCTGAGAAGTTGCCATGACACCTTCACTATCCTGTTGACCACAGGGATGCTGCTGCTGTCCTTGTCCACTTCACGAGGCCCACGCTCTATCAGGAACCTGAAGAAACACATGTCAGACCTCGGAGTCAAGAAAAACAGTCTGACTCTTGGAAGGAAGGATGGTTTTGTCTTGTGGCTTCTGTGTCTCTTGGAAATGATCACATTTTCCTCTTGTCACTGGGAATTTTAGAATCACATTTGTGGCTCGTGTTTACTAGGTGTGTGGCACCTGTGTGATAAATTCTTTGTGCTAAATCTAATTGTATTTTATCCCTCTTTCCTCATCTCCCCATGCCTCTGATCTGCTTCTTTATTTTCATTTGTGTATCATGAGATTGTATGTAGTATGCTTCACTGAGTTATTTTATCTTATTTTTTATTTTTTAAGTTCATGTGGCATCATTTTATTTTCTCTTTCCTTCCTCATTCTTCTTTTTTTCTGCTTTTTTTTTTTTTTTTAAGAGACAGAACCTCACTTTGTCACCCTTGGTAGAGTGCCGTGGTGTCACAGCTCACAGCAACCTCCAGCTCTTGGGCTTAGGTGATTCTCTTGCCTAAGCTTTTCGAGTAGCTGGGACTACAGGTGCCCACCACAACACCCAGCTATTTTTTTGTTGCAGTTTGGCTGGGGCTGGGTTTGAACTCGCCACCCCCAGTATATGGGGCTGGTACCCTACTCCCTGAGCCTCAGGAGCTGCCCTTTTTCTGCTTTTTAAATTAAATCATAACTGTGTGCATTAATGCACATATGGGGTACAGTGCATAAATTTGAACTGAATTATTTTAGATTTAGATGCTGTAGAGACCAGCATGGGCCAGTGTCACATGGATAATGCATCTGACTATGGATCAGAAGATTCTAGGTAGATGTTGTAGAGGAGGCTGTCATGTATTGCCCGAATCTCTCTTCAAGACCAAGGTGGTCATTGCTCTAACTGCTAGGATGCTGCCCAAGGACCACCCACAGCTCTGCAGGTCACAAGCACCTCCCAGGAGGCAGTTTGCATCCAAACACTGGCTGATGGAGGGGTGCAAAGGCCTGGCAAGTTTTCCTCAGTTGAGGAGAGCTCAGTTTCAGAGCCTTTCCAGTGCTCCAGGAACCTCTGAAAAATTTGGTGCAACTGATCCATATTCCCTGTCCCCCAAAGCCACTGTACCCAATGTCTCATCTCAGTGTCAGTCTCTTGGGGAATCTGACCTATGATAACTGTTGGTTCCAGCAATGGGCTAGAGAGGCAGGTTTTAAAATAAGGCATTGGAGGTGGATCCCCTCTATCCCCTAGTGGAAGGGAGTCCTGACTGCCATAGACATAGGGTAGTATTGTACCAGCAAAGCATTCCCAGGTGGGGGCTGGACAGGGGCTGCAGCAGGAAGGGAATGCATGGTGGGCCCAAAGCCTAAGGCATGTAAAAGTTTGGACAGACTTTAAACATAAGTAATCATAAGGAATAAGGGGTTGGAAGGCTATTGATGAGACTTCTGATACGTTGCAGCAAGACAATGAAAGGCCGAGGGAGATTAATCATCAATTTAAGACTAAGTGTGGCAACCAGAGGGCCTCTATGGAAGCTTTTAAAAAGATTTAGTTGTTCCAGCCAGAGGGAAGAAAAAGCCTAGACTTAGATCTGGAACTTATTTATGAGGCGGTTGGGGAGAAGCCATTGAGAAAAATAATATATCAGGGTCCTGATTAGATTAGGGGTGGAAACCTGAGACTTGGGCTGGAGACATCTGGGTTGATGTGCTTAAAAATCCTAGATTTTCAGAATCCTCTGAACCCTCTGAACTTGTGGAGTAGGCCCACTTTTCCCTGTTTAAGTCTTATTTTAAAAATGATGCAGAGCCCTCTGTCCTGCAGAATAGAATGTCCCCTCCACCCACCACTCCGTGATCTACTTCCACCTCCTTCCTGGGCCTCTAGGCTAATAACTAGGGCTCAGTCACAACTGAAGCTGGCGAGGGCTGGGCCTGCAAAGGGAGGAAAGGGACTACACAGTGAAGGGACTGCAAGGTCTAGTCAACTTGAACTAGACCCGGCAGGACTCAGGAGAGAGTGTATGTGGGGCTAGACCCTCAGATGTTGGATGGAGGTAGAATATAGAATCGGGTAAGGAATGGTTTATTGATGGGGAAGCACTTGCCCATGAAGTAGGGTTAGAAATCTGGCTAGGAACATAGGAGATGGTATTAATGAATAACCAGCACAAATTTTTCAGAAGCTTGGAGAAAGCACAGACATACTAAATGAAGTACAACTTCTAGAATTGTCATGATAGGGAAGGCAAAGGGGATCAAAAAGCTCAGAGAAGTGGGAATCCTAAAGTAGATATACTTTGTATGTAATACGAGGGCCAGAAAGTCCACTACCCTACAGTGTTCCAACGTTTCCAGTGGACAAAGTACTCTGGAGCACCCTGGTGAGAGTGCAAGAGCATTTTTGGCAAACGTCAGAGCACCTGTTTTCTGTAGGCCCTGGCTGATGACAGACACTGTTCTAGAAATGGGCTTCCTAATAGCACTGGCTGGTGGTGGTGCTTAATCATCAGAACAAGAGGCACCGAACTCAAATTCAGAGTGGAGTCAGGTATGGCTGAACACCCAGAGAGCCAAAGAGGTGGTTAAGAGAACATGGTACCCCCTAAGGCAAGATATAGGAAAAACCTGCCAAGGCCTAGCTTAACCTAAACACTAGGAGGAAGTAATATATGCATCACCAGAAAGCCAAGAGCAGCTTCCCCAACAGAAATTCAACATGCCCTGACCATTTTCTAGATGTGAGCCAGTTATGTGACTGGAACCTCAGTGACTGTAGGAAGGGCTGGGTCTCCAGGACGAAGGATCTTGTAACAGCATGGCAGGTGCAGTGAGTGATGCTTCCCACAGAGCTCTCCAAGGAGCTCTACAGCCACTTACTCAGATACCAAAGAAAGAGAAATGCCCAGACATACCAATGGCTGTTGGACACAGGCTCTGATTGACATTGATGCTGAGAACCTGAATTGTCATCATGACCCTCTGGGTGAGTGTGGGCTAGATAGTAAGTGCACTTTCTACCTCATCTGGTGCAAAATGGGTCCACTGCACCCCCGGGACCACCATATGGTTATTTCCCCAGTTCATGGACATCCTTGATAGTGGCAGGAACCCCTGCCCTGGTCCCTTGATCCGTGGAGTAAAAGCTATCATGGGAGATGAATGGACCAGTGAAACACCACCCCCTTGCCAACACAGGGAGTCAAAAACAACACTCACATTTCAGGGAGAATGGCAGAAATTAGGCTATACAGGGAGGTGGTGTCCTAACATATGTGTCCTACCATAATTCACCCTTCTGGACCCTTATAATCCTGGGGATTGCCATGAACTCAATCAAACAGCCACCATTTCCTCTGCTGTGCCAGATATAGTATCTTTGCTAAAGCCAATTAACATGGCATCAAGAACCTACTAGGAGGCCTTTGATCTGGTGAATGGAGTTTCTTCCATTTCTCTGAGGAAGGAAGACCAGCAGCAGCCCAGGACAGCAGTCTTGCCTTGGAGCTCTGTTAACTCTCCCATCCTCTGTCATGATGTATTCTGAAAGCACCCAGGCCACAGGATATCACCTTGGTCCACAACACCAAGGGTATGGTGCTTACTGGATGGAATAAGAAAGGTGGATGGAACTCCAGGGCGTAGGAGCAAACCTATACAAATTCAGGAGTTTCCCAAATCAGTAAGGTTTGGGGGCTCCGGTGGTTGTAGGCATAATGTGACAGCCCCTCCAAAGTTAGAGACAATTTATTACATCTTTTACTTCCTCACACCCAAAAAGGAGCACACCACCTGTTAGCCTTCTTTGGGTCCTGGAGGCAGCATCTCCCACACTTGGAAATAATCCACTGACTGATTGACTCGGTAAACCTACCGACTGACTGACTCGGAAGACTGTCGGCTTTGAGTGGAGCTTAGACAGGGAAAGGGCTGTAGCAAGTTGAGGTCATGGGTCAAGGCACTGCACAGCCCCCGTGGTGACTGTGACGGGAGTAGATACCACACAGAGCTCATGTGAGCCCTAGAAGGAGAATCATAATGTAGACACTTAGGGTCCTGGAGCAAGGCCATGGCATCTGCCTCAGAGAATTAATGGCCATTTGAAAAGAGCTCTGGACATGCTACTGGCCCTGTCACAGGTGAAGCAGCTAGCACTGGGGATCCAAGTGGCCGTGTGGCCAAAGCTCCCCACAGTGGCTGGATTCTGCCTGGCCCACTGAGTTATAAGGATGTGGGGCACACAGACTTGTATGCATGCATGCCCAGGAGGCACAAGTAAGCTGTGTGCACAGCTGGACCCAGGCTCACCTGCCACCTACCACTGTCACAGCCCTGCATCTCCTTGATCTCCACCCATGGTTGCATGGGGTTTCCCCAGGAACAGACATGAGACAAGGTGGAATGGTGACTCAGTTCTCAGATGGGTTGGTTTGCAGTGCAGGTGCCAGGTTGAAAATGGATTGCTGGTATGACCTGGACAGACAGTGCTGAGGGGAGCCCCCAGTGCACCTGGAGGTGCCCTCCAAACTGGAGGATTTTTTCGTTAGTATAGTTGGTAAGAAGTGGTTCCCATAGGTACCCCTAATCACAAGGGAGGTTATGCATGGCCCCAGTGCAAAGCCAGGGTTCTGTTAACAATGATATAGATGAGTGGCTGTCAGGCAAGCAAACCTCAGTGCCTACTGGGAAGGCGCTCCTAGGATGCTCTAGGAATGGGTGAGAATTATTCTGCAGGGAAGATTTTTTTTCTTCCTTTTTGGTTGCTTTCAAATTTCCCCACTCTACTTCATAGTCAATATAGCATTGTTCCCAACGTTGTAGTGGTGTGTTATTAACATCCTTTAATTGCAACATTGAATTATTGAGTTCTTACCATCTCTTAGTGACAGAAAGTCCATGAGACTGCAGCTGTGTGTATGTAGGTAAGTATTTTCTCAGTTTTGTGGCAGCTTCTATCATGGGTGTTACTTCTCGTTACTTTCCCAGGCTTCTCCTGATGGGCCTGATGACTGACTCTAACATGTGTGGGGCCAGAGGGAAAGACTCTCATGGATGACATTGTCTTGCTTCCTTACCGAGTGTTCCCCAGCTCAGTGTAATAATTTTCTTTTCCACCTCCTGGAGCCACTATGCCTTCTGTCCTCTCCTGTACAGTCCTCTCCTGTGTCCTGTGTGGCACCCTTACTGGTATGCTTGCTGCTGCAGACAGCCTTGAACTTGAAGTAAAGGCACAGTTAGAGCCCAGCCTCCTCCCTCAGCAGCTCTGATATGGACAGAATTATTTCACCTCTCTGGGCACCTGATGGACCCTGTGAAACAGAGTGCAGAAGGGAAGGTGGGTGATGTCGAATCTCTGTGATGCCTCAGAACCACAGTGTCCAAGACTGTCTTCCATGTCTGATTCTCCTCCAAGGGATCCTAATCACCTGGGTCACAGGCACTCATTTCCCCAGGAGCATCATGGGGCTTCACACCAGGTTGGGTTTTAGTAAGTGCTCTCTGGTTGGTTACTCCGACCTTTGTCTCTCTTTATGTGGTTAAGAGGAGATGATCCATTAAATGGATAAAATGGGATATTTTCAGATCTTCTTTTCCAAATTCTTCCTGGCTGTGTTGCTAGGGAACATGGCTCTAAAACTGGTATTTCACTCCCTATTGACAATGTGACCTGGGGCAAGGAATTCAGCTTCAAAGAACTCAGGGTGAGGAGCAAGCACCTCCTTGGACCAAAGGAGGGACCAGAAGGAGAGGGGTGCTCCTCACCTTCCCGCCCCCAGCACGGTGCCTTTGACTCCATCTTGGCGCTTCTCACTCAGCAAGGTTGGCCTCTCTTGGAAGCCCTGTGGAGAGCACCACGGGTTACTGCTCCCTGGTGGCCAAGCTCACCTAAGATGGCTCACAACCACAGGTGACCCTCCAAATGTCCAGCTTCTTCCTCTTTCTCCTACTCTTTGCTCTTGTGCCACCTCTGAGGCCTGTTTTCTAAGCTATCTGGGAATTCCGATGTCTCTTTCATGTTCTTTTAATTTAAAATTTTAGACTCCACAAGTCCTTTTGTTAATTTCTATTGATGAAACCCCAAACCAGGGGCCAACACATGGTGGAGATATATCTTGACAATGTCTGTGCTTGATTTAAACTCAGGCAGGGTTAGCACAACACCAGCTGGATGAAACAGTTTTTAAAAACTTTAAAAGATACTATTTCCAAACGCCTAGACATTTGGTTTCATTGGATGCAGCCGGGGATGGAGTGAGTTTTCCGGGGAGCTCCGATGCTGTGACCTTCATTCAAGCAAAGGCTGTGGTTAGAGCCACTTGTGGCCTCATCTTCTCCAGTCCCCACTGCTCCACTCACCTTTCCTAAGGCCTATTTCTCTGCCCTTCAATCATTTTTATGGCTTTTCCCTGGACCATCTCCAGGTCTTGACATCTCTCTTAAAATGTAGAGGCCACAAACTGGGTAAAGAACCCTAATGAGGATGGGAGCAATGTGGAGTCCATTAGGGGGATTAATACCTGGCCCTGCAGATGCAGCTAATTCATCCCAGCTTTTAAAGCCAGGAGACTCCCTTGCGTGTCCTCCATGACACATGGTGCTTTCACTGAAGCACTACTCCTGAGTCTGCCATCCTGCTGCTCAGCCCCCCTGGGTCTGGTTTGACTTCTGATCGAGCGGCCTTATCTTGCATTCATCTGCTTCGGGTGAAGTTCTTTTATTTTTAAAGATTTGCCTGGAGTTAACTCTCATTTCATGATCTGCAAACTCCCCCTTGCTTCATCATGCTTAGCAGCAAAAATGTTCAAGGCACCTTAATGCCTGGTATGCTGGCCTGAAGAGCCACATGCAGAGGGGATGAGGGGTCTCTTGTTCTGTCAGAATGTGCAATTGTTATGCTGACCCAGTCCTGCCCTGGCAAGCATCCCATGGATCCAGAAGTGTTGCCACAGGGATTATGTCTACCGGTCCAGGCAGCAAAATCTAACACTTTCCATGACCTTGGTGCCTGGCAAGGAAGTGGCCACTGTGGATTTGCAGAAAACAAATGGTGCAGAGGCTTCACTTGGTACTTTCTTATTCTAACATTCAATAAAACTAGAAAGTACAGCTTTACAGTGTGACTCAGGGGAGGCCCGCGTGTGTCAAGAGTGGGCAAATGGAGGGCGATTGCTTTATTTAATATCATATAGACTTCTCTGCTAAGTAGACACAAGGGTGCTGCTTAAAGAATCTGGATACTAGTTGAGGTGGGGGATTTCCTGAGTAGGTGTCTCAGGGGCTGTTGAACAGCCATGTCAAGGATGGGACTTGCTGAGTCAGGGCTGTTGAATACAGAGATCAAGTGTGGGCTCCAGGCCAGAAGTCCCAGTCCTTACTAACTCCTCTGGCCTAGTGCCAGCCATGGGCCTTACAGCCTTTTCATCTCATGCCAAAAGATAAAAAAAAGGATTTTTGCATGCATATCTCTCAAGGTCATTGTGATGATCAAACAAGACAGTGGATGGTATAGGCCTTTATACATACTAAAGGATTCTGCAGTAGGAGGCAAAGGTTATATATATATTAAATTAGATTTGGAAGCACATACATGTTTGAATATATATTCAAATTAGATTTGGAGGCACATAGGAGAACAAAAACCCTACATCAAAGGGGCTTATACACAATCCATATGTTTCTCTCATATACAGGTGCAGCAGGTCCATAAAGTCATCAGTTTCCCAGGCTGCTTCCAACTTTTCTACATGTGGCCTCATCCTCATGGCCCTAGGTGGCTCCCGTGGCTCCAGCCATCACATCCTTGTACCAGGCAGCAAGATAATAGAAGGGGACAAAAGAGGGTGTGTGTCTTTCTTGTGAGGAAACTTCCTGGAAGTTGGATAAAACACCTCTGTTTTTATCTTGTTGGCTAGAATTTAGTCACCTGCCATTTCTAGTCTGGAAGGTGACAGAAAAGTAGGGTGTTTTGTCTGGGTAGTACTTCATCCAAATAGACACCTCAGTTGAGTAGCTGGGGGGAAGGGAAAGACAGACATTGTGGGGAGGCTAGCAGTGTCCTTGCAGCTTATAGCCTGTTAATAAAACCTGATCTGTGCTGCATGACTGGGCCTTACAGTTCTCAGTCCCATTCTGTTTTGGTTTTCTCATCTTTGGTAATGTCTCCCAAATATCCTTCATTCGTATAACACTCGTGCTGGGTAGCCGTATGCACAATCCTGGTATACTCCCCTCACCAATGCAGTGTGTCCCTTGTGATTTACTCGGTATAATTTCTTCCAGGTAATTCCTCCTGTGAGATGCTGTTTCTTTACACCACACTTGTAACTGGATAACTATTCTTATTTGCCATAAAGAGAAGGATAAAAAAAAAACCCAAGTAAAATTCAAACAAGAAAATAGTCTTAAATTCTGATCAGATATAATGACTTGCTCAAAGCTCAGAGCCTGCGGCTCCATCCCCACTTGTTGAAGAGGAAGATGAGAGTGTGGTGCAGGAGCGTTTGAGAAATACTATCACCATGAAGGAACTTTCTGCTTGTCCTAATGAGCACGATTGAAAGTGCTTCTCACTATGTACAGTAATTATTTAATTTCTTTCCATTAAAAATTAAGTTGATTTAATTTCATGTCACATCACTGTCTGCTAAAGTTATCTTACTTATCACAGTGATATGATAAGTATAAGATAGAGTCATTCTATTATCTGATTTCTAAGTATCTTTCTCTTGCGCTAAGAGTTTTAAAGATATGATGGGTTTTCTCCAGGGATGTGTCTGTTAGGGAATTGGGCCAAAATACTGCTGTGCGGCCTCAGATCTTATCCAAAAATAACTTTGGGGTTACTGGGAGGTGCAGAGGGCTGGGTGGTGCTTTGAGATGGTCCTGGTCAGCACTGGATGCTGTAGGAGGGCCAGGGAGAGCCTGAGCTCAGAACAGGGACAAGACCGGTGTCAACAGGTTCCTGCCAATGGGATGGCCTGTTTCCACCAGAGTTGCTGGCTAAAGAGAAGGAAGAGGTTTCAGTTCAAAGGTGAGAGGGCTCCTTATAAAGGCCAAAGGCCCGTGGGACTGCTGTTGCTGTAGCACTGCTCACTGCAGCCCCTGCCCACTGGCCTCCCGTCCTCTGCAACTGCATGGTGTGGACTCCTATAGATCAAGGGCGCTCAATCAAGTGTAGGAGATCTGGAAGGAGCCTAGTTCTGTTTCTCTCATGGTGCATTTTAAAGAGCTCCTGGAGCTGGAGACAGATCCTCCAAGGAGCCTATTTGGACATCATTTTCTTGATGTCCATCTGCTATGACTTATCTTTCTGAGTTAGGCCAGGGGGAACATGGCTTGCTCTTTTCCAATAGTTCAAAATAGCTGTTGGCCTCCCTGTCAACAAGTCTTAAAACGCTAGGGTAAGGCTGTCTGTCCACTGCTGGGTAGAAACCTGGGCGAATAATAACTTCTCTCAGCCACAGATCTGCAAATATTTTACGTGTGGGGGACAGTAACTAGCTTAACTGGGCCAATGCTGGTTGGCAAGGTCTTAGTGGAAGACTCTTCCGGGGGATCCATTTCTGTGCATGTGAGCTGGTGGGCTATAGGAGGGGCCTTAGCAGCAGGTGGTGTCACATGTTGGGGGCATAGGTTGGAGCCATCAGGATACTGTGTTTCATAGGGGGTAAGAAGGAGGGGGACATGTAGGTAACAGAAGTACAGATGGGTGAGAGGTTGAGCTTCATAGCTGAGGACACTGGCGTGTGAAGTATGGGGCATGACGTTACTGTGTGGCCAGGCAGGTCTGGATTTGGGAGTTCATGTGTGGTATATGCAGCCCTGTAGATGGGAGGAAGAGTGTGGGAGGAAAGATGGTGGGTGGGGAGGAGGATGAGGCAGAGGCCAGGAGCAGCCCCTTCTGCCTGCCTCATCCGGGAGAAATGTGTGCCCTGCTGTGAGAGCAGGAGCTGGGGCTGTCAGGGTGCCTGCTCTGCGTCCTGCACCTGCCCTTAGCCAGGTCCACATGCCGGGAAGGGGCTGGGCTGCACGGGCTCCACCTGCTTATTTGCGTCCCAGAGACCCGAAGAAAATAATACGTGGCCTCAACCAGAGGGTCTAACCGTGCTTTGTTCTGGGATACCTGACAATCAAACACAATTGAGATAAAGTGTTTGCTTACCTCTGAAAGGACCCCATTTATCATTCACTCCTGCGCTCAAACATTTGCTGAGCATCAGCTCTGTCAGCACTGGGAGAAAACAAAAGAAAAAGCCATCATCTTTTCCCTCAAAATTTCCCATTTTAACAGGAGAGATTGATTCTGAAACCTATGACCACAGCCAAATGAATACCTGGAACAGAAGAACCAATAAAAGTCCAAGGGTCTTCCAGGGCACTGCAGAGGGGACAGGTCAGCTCTGGCCAGGGCATGTGGCCTGAGGTTCTGCAGGGACCTGCAAGCAGCGGGTGTGGGGGTTCCTTTGAGAGAAGAGGTAGGAGGTGGAGAAAAAGGGAAAGGCACGCTGTGGGGCCAGGCAGGCAGGTATGCGTGGCCTTGAAGGAGCATTGAGTCACACTGTGCGGCAGGAGAAGATGTGTGACTATCTGGAACCAGCTTCTAGGGGTGTCTGGTGCTGTGAAGGGAAGTCGGGCATTATCCCTCAGGTCAGCCATTGCCAGTGTAGTCCACACCAGTACCTATGGGTGTACAAATGGTACTTGAGGGGAAAAAGCTTCCTGTGATCAAAAGCACTTGAAAAAAGCAGGGGTCAGCCCATTCAGGCAGACTTTTCTCCTGGAGGACATTCAGCCCTGTGAATGGTGGATGTGGGGTTTGTTTTTCTGGGGACTGCTTCATGCAGTGCTGGCCTGGCCCTCACTGTCTGTGGAGAGCCTGGTGTGGGGACAGCTGGTGGGACATGCTGCTAAGGACCGTAGGGAGCTATGAAGGGTTCTCAGCAGCAGAGTGGTCCAGTCTGATTCTAGAAGGATCGCGTACGATCACTAACAGATTCTAGAAGTATCTATTATGAAGATGCACAAGAGGAGACTGAAGGAGGCTCCTCCATGGCCTGACCCATGTTCCTGTCTCACCAACCTTCCCATGGCTTGCTCTAGGAGGAGACTTCTATCCCTCATAGGAACTTCTGAGGGGGGTTATTTAAATGATTTTCATGGATAGTTCTGTTACCTCCCCTACTGGCAGATCTTTGGCCAGCAGATACATCATCAGCCTGATCAAGGCTGCAGAAGAGGAGGAGGGAGCAGAGTACCTTCATACAGGGGGTTTCAATCCATTTTTTAGAAAATAAATAGTGACCAATGCAATGCAAGGTAAAACTACATGCGTGACAAGAGCTCAGGGGGAGAAGGCACAGCTCTGAGTAGACGGCTTACCAAGGATGGCCTTACGGAACAGCTGACCCTTGACCCTTGAACTGGACTTGGAGGAAAGGTAGGTTTGAGATGGAAAGTAAGGAGAGAGGCAAACGTCCGGAGCAACAGTCGTGGTTGCTGCTTCGTACAGTTGTTCTGTATATTGAGTGACCTTTCTGAACTAGTACTGTGAAGTCTGTGCCCTTGTCATTTGTGGCCACTGAAGTCTCTACTTGGTTAGTTTGTCAGCTGATGACTGCACAGAGATTTCCTCAAATGCCCAGAACCAATAAACCCCCAGTCTGCATCAGATATAGATAGCCTTGCAAGTGGAGCTTTCCAGGGAACCACCAGGTGCGTCTGGCCAGACAGTTCTGATAAGGAGCTCCATCCTCCTCCCTCTGGTGGTTCCCAGGGAACATGGGTTATTTTTCAAGGGTACTGAGGGGCGGAGGAGTGAGCCATAGGACTAAGGCAGAGCAAAATACCACAGAACTTACTGTTATTACTAAGATTGGACTGTTTTTCTTAAATACATGCTTTCTGAGTTGCTGCATGATTTTGGTTGATTTCTAGAGAAAGTTGATTCTGACTGTTTTTGCCAAATGGTCAGAATCAACTTTCTCTGCTTCTATGGAAAAAATAAATCTTTAGCAGTCTTTACTCCACCATTTATGCTGACTTCACTCCTTGATTTTTTTTTAATCAATCATCCAAATAATTGTCACATCTGTTTGTCGAAAGAACTCAGTGCTCTAAAATACCGTTTTTTGTGTTCATACCTTGGCCTTGACACTTAACTAGCTTGTGGCTTTTGGCAAGTTACTTAACTTGCCTGGGTATCAACTTTTTAAAATGAATTGGGCATACTGATGATACTCATCGCGTAGGTTAGCTGAGACTCTGTGAAGTGAGTTAATATGTGGGGAGTTCTCCTTGTATGCTTAACAGAGAATAAGCATCCGGGGAGACTCACCTATTGTTATAGTTACTCTGAATTTTCATTACAATACTGCATAGCCAACTTCTAAACTGAGGTTGATAGAATTATTTCCTGCAGTCACAGAGACAACAAATGATTGATTTGACCAAACTTGAAGAGTTGTTGCAAGGATTAGAGATGATATATGTAAAAATTTCAGCTTATACTTAGAAGGTGATCATTAAATGGAAACCACTGATACAAATTATGGTTCTAGTATTTTCTCCATTGGGGTGAACATTACATAGCTCCATGACTATTTTTATATGTTTTTAGATGGGCATGTGTGTTTGGATTTAAGTGTAGCTTGCAGCTGCGTGAGGGTTTTGATGAAATCTTCCGTCAAATGTCTGGGTTTGGGCAAAGTTCAGAGACTCAGAAGCAAGGTTTGTCCATGAAGGGCCTCTGAGCCTGGTTGTGACTACAGGGCTGAGCAAAGATAGCCCAGGGTGAGGGCGCAGCACATTCTGGAACTTATCATCAGTTCTGAAGACCTTTAGAAGAGAAGGAGGCAAGTAAAAGGTCTTTCAAAGCACAGCAAATGAGGTAAAAGAAGTTGATCAGGAGTAGCTAAAAATGGGACAGGTGGCCTCCATAAATACCAGCTGTGCATTATGGCCAATTTTATTGCCAGTTTATAATGTTGTCCATGGCTATTTTATAATGGTTTTCTTTATTCCTGACATTGTTGTAAATCTTGCTATAAAATTGCTCGAAGGCAGTAGAAAGGCTATGAAATGAAATGAGAGACTTCAAGGATCAGTCAATTGTAGCAGAATGGAAAGGAGGCTGAGGATGCCCAGAGAGAAAATAAAGGAAAGCCACGGGGAAAAATTAGTGGGCTGAATGTCTCATTATGTGCTAGAATTTGTCCTCTCAAGTCAATTTGTGAGCCAGAGAGGGTTGTTGCACTTTTAGTATGAATCCACCAGGTGGCACCACTGAAAACATTTGTTAGAAGGCCCCTTCTCTTAGTTTCTTAGAATTTAGTAAACCTGTTATTTTTAAAAGTGAAAACAATACTTGTTCGTTTGTGGAGGGGAGGCTCATGAGTGCTTCTTATATCATCCTCTGTAACCCTGTGTTTGTGTGTATCGGTTGTAGTTTCAACAATGAAATACCCTTTCCCAAGACACACGATGTCAACTTGGCTAGTTTTTGTCAGGGGCATGAGCTCTGCCTCCCAGAGTCAGGGATATCTTCTGATTAATATTAGTGAACTTTGTGTTTTCTTATCTTTTCTTAGCCTGGGACTATCTAAGCTTTATAGCTTTAATTTTCTTTTTTATCATCCCTGTCAAGAGCTGGGGGGACTGTTAAAGAGTCCCCCCTTTCGCCCTTCCATCAGCCAGCCGTTGGCTGTGCTCCCATCTCATCTCTGCACTTCTGAAGCCTGGAACACCTGGAAAGGCTGGTGTGGGAAGGTCCCCACGAGTCTTAAAATTAGGCACCAAGAACAGCACAGAATTGAAATCTGAGAAAAATGGGCCCCTGCCCCTTCTGCCTCTTTCTTACTCGCTCACAACTTAATTCAAGGGTTATTGCAGGGTGGAAGGAGACACTGTCTACAAAGTGGTCAATCTGTGGCCCGGCACGTGGTAGGTGCTCAATGCTTGTTAAGCAAAAAATGATTTTTGAAAAAACTTATGTGTATTAGATGCACTTCTTATTTTTAGCAGAAGTCCAAATAAACTTCTTTTCTATCTCAGCTTTTTTTTTTTATTTTTTTTGTAGTTTTTGGCCGGGGTCGGGTTTCGGGTTTGAATCTGCCCCTCTGGTCTATGGGGCTAGCGCCCTACTCCTTGAGCCACAGGCACCCCCATCTCAGCTTTGTTTTTCACTAACTTTTTTTAGGAATCAGAAAAAATGCAGGAAACTGGGAACTGAGATTTACCATTCATCTTTGTTCTTGTTGCCAGAGGTGGGCCTTGTCTATCAGTGACAGGACAGGGTCGCGTTTTTGACATTGAGTATTTTTTTTTTAAATAGTGCTCAGCATTCTCTGAGGTGAGGTAAAGACTTGCATGTGGGAAGGGTTTGGCAGCAAACAGGCTCTGTTTCTGATTCCCACCAGGAAGTGTAGGAGCAGCCTCCAGACACAGCTCCTCTGAGGGCCAAACATCCTGCATGCGTCAAGAGAAAACTGCAGCAGGGCACCAGGAGTGGCGGTAATTTTCACTGTCCATTTATCTATAATCTATAAGCAAGATTGATGGCCGCAGTGGGGTGGGTGAGGGGAGAAAGCAGCACCTCTGAACAGAAATTTATACGTCATCTTGGTGTGACTCAGTGCAGAGATACTACCTGGAGACGTGCTAACAATCAGCTCCTTGCACAGCCTGCCACCGGAGCCTCAAGTTCAACTTCCACTTTAGAGTTGCCCTGCTGGGTCATCTGTAGGACACAGGGTCATGAAAACAAAAGCAAATGGTCTGAAAGTCAGAGAGCACGGGTGGGGCAGGGGTAGTGTGTCTGGGTCCTATCTGGCTGTAGCACATGGGTCCTTGAGGGCTCATTTGCAATTTCAAATGCTTTCTGGGTCCCAGCTAGTAGCATTAATATTCATGCTAGTCCAGGGTCAGGAGGATAGAGTGGTGACTACTCAGAGAAATGGAATTTGTCAAATGGAAAGATAAAAGCTGTCCTGGTCGAACAAAACTAAGCGCAGGGCCCACACTTCATTTTCCATCTTTTGTGTGGATTCTACATGGGATCACTTAAAGTGTTCTAGAAACACTGCTCTCATCTCTTCTATCTCAGTTTGTCCTCCCAATTCCACAGGGAAATCTCCCTGTTTCATTTGAGAAATTCTTTTCTCATGGGAAGCAGGTGGGATTCCCAGGCTCTCCTTAGCAGTTCATAAGGAGAGAAGATTGTCCACAGGGCCCCTGCCCAAGGCCTTTAGGAGGGTCCCTGCTAGGTGTGTGCGTGTGTGTGTGTGTGTGTGTGTGTGTAGTAGTATCTTGTCCATTACTTGCCCAACTTGAGGCGAGAGAGCAGTGTCTACCTGTCCCTTCACCTGGTGAGTCTGGCCTCAGGGAGACAAGAGAAGTGGTCCGATTACACCCACCTCACCCTGTGCTTGGCTGCTTGTATCTCCTAGGACTGACTGTTGATAGCACGGTAACAACCCCTCTGCTGTCCCCATCACTGTGAGGGGTGTCTACTCTGGAACCAAAGGCCATTTAGCAAACTGAAGATTTTCATGTTCAGGTTTGGTACTGGTTGTGTGAAGCCTCGATCTTGTGAAATTAAAGGATCTGCTTTAAAAATAAGAATGTAAATTACATATTAATAAAACTAGATAGAATACATAGAAAACAAATAACATGCTACAAAATAGTAAATTTGACAAAAACAATAAATGTTACAAAATGACATAAGTAATTTTTTGGCTATATCTTTTTCATGGCAATTTTTGATATAATTTTTATAAAGAAAAATCACAAGATAATTTAGTCTTTACTCTGTCATAGTTAATTAAACATTTTTCAATGCTATTCATAGTCTGAGAAATTTTGGGGAAGCTTCCCAACCTACTACTCTTAGGACACAGATAAAAATCACAGGCAATGTCAGGTCAATGCCAAATTTTGGAATACCTCTATCAAGTTTCTTTTAGATATCATATAGGAATTGCGAGATTTGAAAAAATATTCCACAGACTGTTTTCTGTATGTAATTTTTCTCCTCTACTAATCACTGCTTCTGGTGTGGGGGGCAGTAGTGCAGTGCATGACCCTATTAGGACCTCTTCTCCAACCCTGCCTCGTGGAGTCACGATGCTGAGTGAGCTCCATGGTTGGGAGGTAGAGCTATTCCTGGAAACCATTCCTTCACCAGGACATTCATGAATGACTCATCTGCACAAGGAAGTCACTATGGACCACGTGCACATATTCTACTAAAGTCAAACTAAATGTATCCCTAACTCAACTGCCCTTAGCTAGACTCCAGAAGTCTTATGGCCACTCTCCTGCTATCTGCCGCGATGGACAGCGTGATGAAGGGGACCTCAGTGTGAAAGTTAAAATAGCTTACTTTTGAAAATCAGACAAAAACGTATGACCATAGAAACACATTGCTGGGCCCCCTCCCAGGTTGCAGAAAGGGAATTTGTCATGCAAGTGAGGTGCCCTGAAGCTTGAGTTTCCTCAGCCTCTTGGCTCAGGGAAGGCCGGGTACTGCTCAGCAACTCACTCCAAGGGAGCGAAGAGACAGTCAAAGCCTCTGAGCTGTTTTATGTGTTTCAGTGGTCTGTATTTTCCTTTCATATGATATAAAAGTAAACTTATCTTATGTTCTAGAACAGAGATGAAGAGAATTTCTACTTCCAACAGGCCCTGGAGCATCATATAATCAATATTTGTTAATTAAACTGGATGAATAATTGGAAAGCAAGTAAAAGGAGGTGCTTGATTGAGAGGGGCCCTTGGTGACACTGGTCACCCATCTGGTGGATAGAAAAGCCAGGAAGAGAAGGACTGACTGAAGGTGATGGTGAATGACAGAGATGAGGTCCACGGCTGAGGCCTGCTAGCGCACTCTGGCTTCACACGACCCTAACCAATTAAACCGCATCATAAGTCATTGTGAATTCATGTGTGGAATGAGATAGATGCCCATGTCCAGAAGCACTAGCACTAGGAAGGTTGACGTCGAAGGTTATTGTAAAATGTTGTGCTGAATACTTTATATACACCTGTCTGGGTTAATTGTTATTGTAATTTTCTGCAGTCTGTGAGACATGTGTCCCGTGCTGAACCACAGTACTGTCCTTCTTGGAAGGTCATGATCCCATCTGGCAAAGGTCTGCTCTGCATGGGCTGGGCTGAGAATGGGCCATGTGGTCTGTGAATCGAAAGACTGGACCAGTAGGTGGAAGAGCCATAGGGAACCCAGGCCAGGAAAGGGGACTGGGGCACTGTTCTGACCAGATGCTCTGAAGGGAGAACCAAGGCCAGGCTGTAGAGTGCGTCATCCTGAAGGGGAAGGCTCAGGCTGAAAAGGAAGGACAGGCTTTGTGTCCACAGGACCCCAGAGGGCAGAGGCACTGTGGAGATTTGATCAGTTGGAGAGAGCAGCTGGCAGCATCCCATGGGCAGGACTGTCCACAGCAGGCAGGAAAGGACAGCAACTGGCAGTGAGATGGTGTAAAGACAGGAGTGGCCCAGCAAGCGGGCAGCAGAGGGGAGTGGAGCCTCTGTGGGGGCAGACCACTTGCCTCCCATCTTGTCTCCACCACGTGGCACCCCTGTGACACTGCACAAGGGACCCACTTGACCTCTCTGAGCCTCTGTGTCTTGGGCTTTCAAATGTGTAAAAATAACAATCATAATCATAGCTGGGGGCCACACTGACTTTGTTAAGTACTCGTACAGGAAAGAGCCTTTTGTTATTTATCACTGCCAGCGTCTATCATGATTGTTAGGACTCTTACTAAGCAGTCTCTGAGGCTATGGATGGGGGAGGGATGGCACGGGCCTGTTGGCCCTGCCCACCCATTCTCTTCCTCCAAGTCCAGGGGCCCAGGACCTGCAGGGTTTGTAGCCCACTCCAAGACACCTACAGGGGATCCAGCCAAGGAGAGGCCTCTGGGAACCTCCCTTTTCTAACAGGGCTGGACCTTTGGGCTCAGGAAATTCCTATTGCCCTGTAACTCTGGGGAGGCTGGTGAGGGCAAAGGATGTATAGGGAAGCAGGTAGCATGCAGAGTGGCTGCTAGGTGCTACTGATTCTGGGAAGGGGGTTATATGTGTGACCTTGCTGAGTAAATCTCTAATTAGGCATTCTTATCTGCAGTACAAATAAGAAAATGGACATGACGAGAAGTACTTTGCCCATGTGCAGACCTGGTGACTACAGGACCAATGTATCCATGTGACTCTGCAACCCTCGCTCCCTCCACTACTGAAGGTGGGTGAAAGGCTGCTTATTCTGTTCCATGATCCTTTTCGCACAACATAATCATTCAGGTACATATGTCAAAAAATCAGGTGGGATTTTAAGTAAACTGAATCTATCGACTGCTTTGGGTAGAATTAATGTCCTTATGCTATTGAGAATTAGTTACCTTGAGTCAAAAGCATCTATGAGGATAAGCTCAATCTTACAGGTTGAGCTTATTTTCTTGACTACCTTTATTGAAAATTTCTTGACTGCCTTTAAGTGAAAATATTCATTTTCAGCTGGGCACAGTGGCTCACACCTGTAATCCTAGAAGTTGGGGAGGCCAAGGTGGGAGGATTGCTTGAGGTCAGGAGTTGGAGTCTAGACTGAGCAAGAGTGAGACCACCTCTTCTTTACTAAAATTAGAAAAATTAGCTGGCATGGTGGCAGGCATCTCTAGGCCCAGCTACTTGAGGGGCTGAGGACAGAGTTAGGACCGTATCTCCAAAATATATATATATTCATTTTCAAGAAAATGAAAGTTAAGACAACCATAAGATACTTTTAAAATGTCTTTCAATTTATAAAAATTAAGGAATTTGAGAAGATTAGGAATTTGTATTCAAAAATATAAAGAATACCCTGCTATGAGTGTGAATTGATGAAGTACTGTGAAAAACATTATCTTTTAAAATGGAACTTAACGTACACCTAAGGTGGCGGGTTCGAACCCCCAGCCCGGACCCGCCAAACAACAATGACGGCTGCAACCAAAAAAAAAATAGCCGGACGTTGTGGCGGGCGCCTGTGGTCCCAGCTACTTGGGAGGCGGAGGCAAGAGACTCGCTTGAGCCCAGGAGTTGGAGGTTG
>NW_003852424.1:3828370-3844065 GCF_000181295.1 Otolemur garnettii
AAATCCGATGACCCATTGATTCTCTGAAGACACTAAAGAAACTCTTACCAGTGGGAACTGAGAATGTTTTTAGCAGCCTTTGTAGTAGTCAAAATGAGAACAGCCTAAATGTCCATACATAGGAAAGTGTATGGATAAAAGTTGTGTATGTTCACCCAGTGGGATTTTATACAACTATGGAAATAAATGATCCAGAGCTGCCACCATCATGGAATATGAGCAACAGTGAGTCCCAGAACTTCAGAGTCGGCGATGTAAGATGATACCACTTTTATCAAAGCAGAAAGCTAACAAGCCAAATGGAATATTGTTTAGGAATAAACACAGATCTGAAGAAAATTCTTTCAAAAATAAAAAGCAGGTCTGGAGGTGGCAGGTTCAAAACCAGCCCTGGCCAAAAACTGCAATAAATAAATAAATAAATAAATAATAAATTTTTTAAAAAAGCAGGTCTTGATTACACAGAGCTGTACAATCACGAGTCATGCAGACTCCATCTCCTGAGCTCTGGAGTTCCAGACCAGACTGAGCAAGAGCAAAAACAGAAAACTAAACCAGGCATTGTGCTGAGTGCCTGTAGTCCCAGCTACCTGGGAGGGTGAGACAGGAGGATTATTTGAGCCCAAGAGCTTGAGGTTGCTGTGAACTATTATGCCAATGGCATTCAACTCCAGGGCGACTAAGAGTCTGTCACAAAAAAAAAAAAAATAAATAAAAAAAGAAAGAAGGAGAATAATAATAACAATAAAGTTGGGAATAGTGGTTTCCTTTGAGGCCCAGGCAGAGGGTGCAGCAGTGGGACCCACGGGTGTTTCGCCTATCTTGGTCATGGACTTTTTCTGAAGATGGGTGGTCCACTTGGGGTTTTCATTTTACGACCCAGCTTCATAACTCTGACATACATTGTATCTGTTTTATTATCTATGACAAGTATTTCATAAATTAAACAGCCTTGTCCTCTAGGCAGCCCCATCCCTGACACATGATGACACTTTTCATAAATGTTAACCAAATTAGAAAAAGTTAAATGCTGAAAAGCCTTTTGGAGGAGGGAGTCCCACGTGTGTCTTGGCCCTTTCTGGGCTGCACATGAGCAGTGGAGTGTAGGTAGGAAACAGGAGATTTTGAGGGGCTGGGAGGGATCACCCTTCCCTGATCCCTGTTTTGGGACTCTGCTTAATACGGTCTATTTCCCTGAGCCCCGAGGCCCCCTCTTAGTTTTCTACAGAATGATGTCTCGGGGCCTGCAGGCATTAGAAGGCAGCAGCTGCTGGGTGGCGTTGCGTAGGACACGGGGGTCCATGTCACCTCTGTTTCAGGCTCAAAGGCACAGCTCCTATTTGCAGGTCCTTTTGCCCATCTGTGCAGGATGTATTTAGGCCCTGAGCTCTCCAGTGGGGTTGGCAGAGAGGAGAACTCCACCCCCAAACTTGGTGCCTGCGTTTCTGTCCAAGGTCCTGGGGCTTTGCTGGGCTGGGTTGTGCCCATCATTCATCTCCCAAAATTGTATTGCTCTGTCCCCTCCACTACTGCTTCCTCTTTTCTTCTTTTTGTCCTTGCCAATTTTTTAAAAATTTCTTTTCTGTCATTATAGTGTTATTTTAGGAAATTCCCTTTCTGCCTTCAAATTCACCTTCCCCAGAAGCTCAGGGTAATTTGCTTTATTGGAATCTGCCCTTTTCTTTTCTAAGTGGAGTAAAGGAAAGATGTTCTGGTTCCATGGTTGTCCAGCAGGCTTGAGAGGGGAATAGAACACAGGCCCCTCGGCCTCGTCTGGCAGGCACAGCCCCTCCCTTGGCTGTTTCTCGGAAGAGCACTATATTCTGAGGAAGTCTTTCTGAAATAGCCATGACATTGCAATTTTCACTACCATCACCAACTTCCTTTTTATTGTTCAACTTGAACATGTTAATAATCAGTGTAAAACTTGCTCTCCGATTTCACAGCCCCGAGACAGATCTAGCACGCTTATCAAAGGGATTACTTTTTGTACTTTATGTACTAATTTATCTGTTTCAGGGTAGAATGAATTCATTTAATCTGTCTCATAAGATTGAATAATTTTATTCTTTTACATTACAAGGGTTGACACCTGGCTCCTCACGACAGCGGCACCTAGCCGAGCGGAACTTCAGCTTGTGCCTGCCACCTCCTCAGGTACCAGCCATATGGGCTCCACCTTGTAGGCTTACAGACAATTGCAGAGCTCCAGTTAATTTGGAACATATCATGCATGTAACCTGCCCATTCTTTTCCTAACCCCAAGCAATCAAGACAGATGTAGCCATGAGCATATTATTTCAGCTGTCAGAGTAATGAAACCAATAGTCAAGAACTACTAGTAAGTCAGGATTACTGGAGATGAAGCAGCTTAGCAGGGTGTCTTGAATAGGTTTGTGTTTTTTCAAGCTCCTACTTTAAAATTGAACGTCATTCAAATGGACTGCTTTTGTAATATATTATGAACATACTGAAAAGTCAAAGTAGAAATGCCCATTATTAGCGTAACTATCAATGCAATGGACAAGGTTATAGAGGTATCCCTGTCACATCCTGTTTGGGGTCTACATCGGCTCTAATGGTGTTTTCTTAGTGACTGACTTTAATCAAATTCTTCCATCTCCTTCTGACCTCGGTGAAACTGTCTTCATAACCGGGTTGGAAGGAGAAGAATCTAATTAAGATCACATTTATACTTGAAATCTCTCTGCCCATTGGGGAAAGATAATATTGTCACTTAGCATTTGGGGTGGAGAATGATATTAAGTGCTGTTTCCCACAGGCAACCTAGTCAAACCAGGGCCCCGTCTGAATTTGTAGAGGCTTTGCATCTTGAAGAGAGATGGCCAAGCATGTTCCCAGGGAGTCAATGGCACAGTTGTCTGAGTTTTTTCATTATCTTTCTCTTTCTCTTCAGAAAACCAAGTTTAGATAGTCAGCCATGATGCCCACAGTAAATGTGACACATTGGATTTATTGAGGAATTGTTTACCTCCAGCAAAATTATCTCCTTTTCGGTGTTCATTTGTGTGCATTTAAACAAATGTATACAGGTGTGTAACAATCACCGCATCACCCTAAAAAATTCCTACCTGTCCCTTTGTGGTCATCTACCTTCTTCCTTCCTCAGCCCCTGGTTACTGCTGATCTGTTTTCTGTTGCTCTAGCGCTGCCTTTTCCAGAATGCTGTAAATGGCCTCAGGCAGGACAAGCCTTTCCTTTCTGAGCTTTCACCTAGAGATTCATTCCTGCTGTTTCAATGTCATTAGTTCTTTTCTGTTTCTTTTTTTAAAGTGATATTTTAATCATGACTATACCCCCAGGTTTTTTGGTCAATCGCGGGTTGAGAGACATTTGAATTGCTTCTTATTTATGACAAATTTGAATCAAGCTTCTGTGAACCTTCACATATAGGCTTGTGTGTGCATGGATGTTTTCACTTCTCAAGATGTAGTATAATACCTAAGTGTGGGATTGCTGGGTTATATGGCAGGTGGTGATTTACTTTTATTTGAAAGAAAAAAAAACCCACTAAGATATATACCAGTAGTATTGTATTGATGTAAAAAATTTAAGTGATAATGTTATTACAGTTGTACAGGAGAATGTCTTGTTCTAAGATAATACATACTTAGGTATTTAGGGGTAAAGTATCTTCATAACTACAGCTTATTTTCATCAAAAATATATGTGTGTGCATTTATACTTATATATGTAGCGATTTTTTCTTTTTTTTTTTTTTGAGACAGAGTCTCACTATGTTGCCCTCAGTAGAGTGCCATGGAGTCACAGCTCACAGCAAACTCTTGGGCTTAAGCGATTCTCTTGCCTCAGCCTCCCAAGTAGCTGGGACTACAGGCACCCACTACAATGCCCGGCTTTTTTTTTTTTTTTGTAGTTGTCATTATTGTTTAGCAGGCCCAGGCTGGGCTTGAACCCTCCAGCCTCGGTGTATGTGGCTGGCGCCATAACCACTGTGCTACGGGTGCTGAGCAGGGATATTGGGATATTGTTTTTTAAAGAAAGCATAATCAAGCAGATGGGGCAAATGGTAAAAAAGAAAAAAAAAACCCATCAATTTGTTTTCTAAAGTAGTGGCTCCATTTTGTTTCCTTAATAGGACTAAGTACTATGTAGGAGAGTTCCCAGTTGTCCCAGGTATTCACCAGCTGTAAATGTCCTCATTTAGAAAAACCAGCCATTCTAATGGTGTATCATGGTATCTTCCTGTGGTTTTAATTTGTATTTCCTTCATGATATTGTGTATCTATTTTATGTGTGTTTGCCATCTATCGCTCTTCTTTGGAGAGTCTGCTCATATCATATATATATATATATTTTTTTTTGGCCATTTTAAAATGGATTTTGCTTTATTTTCCTATTATTGAGTGCTGAGAGGCTTTTACATATTTTGGATCAGAATCTTTCATCATATATGTGCTTTGCACATATTTTCTCCTAGTCTATGTCTTGTTGAATGTATTTTTATGATTATTTTAATGGGGCTTCAGAATTAGATTTAATTTGATTTTTGGAAAGAGAGTAATAAATAAAATTTCCCTTACATTTGAATCTCATGGTGATTGCAGATTCAGACTGCCCCTCAGGAAAAACACCAGCAAATACTCTGTGGAACTTGTTTTCTGCATGTGACTCTTTGGGAAATGAGGGCTGATTTTTTACTTTCTCCTAGTTTTTTACCTCCTTTCTTTCCTACCATAAACAAGTTGATAAAAAGGATTGCTCTGTAACTGAATAAATACGGTCTCAGAGAGAGCAGGTTGTCAGCATCCTGACAAATATCTGGACAAAAGTAAGAACTTTAACCTCCTTTATTTCACATTTTGAAATACCTAGATATTTGACCTCATACACAGCTAGATTTTCTCTCATTCGTATTTTTGCTGTTTTGACCTGGAGTGAAAATTTTGAGTGCACCATACCCAAGTTTTGTGATAATAAATCATCACATTAATTGAGATTTTAAAACGATTTTAGAATTATTTAATGTCTTAGAAAAATCCCTATAATGTTGATAAGCAAAAGGCAAGTCACCAAACGGAATGCCCCATACATACAACTGAACTTCATTACATGCCATGGTTATGTTCTCTAAACATAGGAAACTTAAGCATAATTATCCAAAGGTCATTGTCCTCCTACCCACCCATCATGGGAACTCTCACATATGGGAGGCTCCCTGTGATTGGTGTGCAGTAAATTCTATTGATACTATGCTAAATCTCCAAGCTGGCATGGCACGTTGGGGCATGGTGGTGGTGGTCGTGGGGTGATCTCTCTGTTGCCTGTCAGCTTGCCCATTGGATTCTGCTTGGAGCTCAGCTGCAGATTCACAGGGCCCTTCCCTGTATGGCCACCAGCTCCTCAGCCCCTTTTCAGGACAGCAACTCTAAACCACAAGTTTCTTCCAGTTTGAACAATCTCTTTTCCTTAGGGTCTGCTGCTCCAAACCCTAGAATCCCATTTCACTTCTTGGGCCAATTAATTTTTTTAAATAGAAAAATATTGGATCCTGGCCTTAAACATAAGGTCTACAACAGCAAAGCCTAGGATGGGGGCAGATCACTCTTTAATTTGACACTTCTACAACCACAAAAACGTACCCCGCTAAATCTATAATCTTATCCTTCCTCTGCAAAACAGACAAGGGAGTGCTTAAGTCCAAAGAAGATTGCAAAAGGAATGAATTTATATCCTTTATGACTTCTCAGAGCCTTTGCAATGCTTTATGCACTGTGAATCTCCAGCAAGAGCTTGGACCTGGGAAGGTATCTCAAATGAATGGAGCCACAGAACCTTTTAGAAATGGGGCATCTCTTGGGGTTGGTGTTTGGATGCACTTGGGTACCCAAGCCACTAGATGGCTTCTGAGGGTCTGAAGGTAGCAGGTGACTAGTTTCCTTCCCTTGAACATAGCTCTTTAGCAGAAAATTAAGTAATTTACCTCAGGTCTTTGTTCATGGGTTTGGTGTAGAGAAATGGTGTCTTCTTTGGCATGTCCTGCTGGTTGTCATTCAGGAAGCCTGAGACATCTCATGATTTTAGGCTCCAGGTGAAGCTTACAAAGTGTGAGACTTAGGGATAGGCCTACAGCTCAGGGCTACAGGGAAAGGAAGATTTGGTACTTTCATGATACTGGCCTCAAATTACCAGCTTCTGTGACATTACATTTTGCACTTTAGGGCTACTGGAAATTTAGACACTCTCCATGTGAGACCATAGATGCAATACAGCCCTTGTCTCCATACAGAGCACTTCCTTGACCAAAGTGCAGGGGTGCTGCCCTTCACAGTGAATGCCTGGGGGCAGTGCTCCTGGGAAGTTTCAGGCAGAAACTGTGACATCTAGCTGAGAAATGAAAGGCATTGGGTGGGTCAGGGAAATCCACATTTTCACATCCGCCGCACCCAAAGTAGATGGTGTGTTTTCCAAGAAGACACTTCATTTAGGTAACTAACTCACTTATCTCAGAGTCAGGTTGAAGAGCAAAGAAGTGTGATGCCCCGTGGGTGCTCCACCCAGCATTTCCAGGATTATTAGAGTTTCAACCACCTGGGTGCAGCAGGCTCTACAAGGACAGAGACCCAAACCAGCTTCTCATTCCACAGCTGGGTTGCAATGCATTGTACCATCCTCTAGAGCAGTGGTTCTCAACCTTCCTAATGCTGTGAACCTTTAATATAGTTAAAAGGGGTCATGACCCATAGGTTGAGAACTGCTGTTCTACAGATTTTGAGGTGCACTGGAGCTAATGCATAGACATTCCTTGGTCAAGTTGGGTGTCTAAGATGTAGAAGGCAATGAATCCCATTCCCTTCCTATCAACCGCCTGTTCCCCTCACTTTGGATTCAACAACTTTTCTTTCATGGGTTGTTTCGCCCTGAGACATGAGACAATGAATGTAATTTTGATCATTTGAAGAGTGTGAGTAATGCTTGCTACTTACTCTGGGCTGTATCCGCTCTACTTTATTTCCTATTATGCTGAATGAAACAGTTGGATTACAGCTGTCATCTTGCACTTCCCCTGCAGGTTCTGAGGTGGTTTCTGCGGCATGCTCTACCTACAGATTATTTGGAGAGAGATTAAAATTAACTTCTCATGGCCTTGTTTGTAAAACAGAACTTAGCATATACTGGATTAAAAAAAATCCAAGAAAAGATTCAGCTCAGTGGGAAGTCTGACCTCCCACTTCTGCATATTTTTGTGTATTGCCCATCCTTGAAACTCCATGCTGTCCAGACCTTAAACATATTTACTAGGAATAGATTTTCCCAAACCAGTATCTGGACTTTCATCTTCCTTCTTGGAACACCCCACTTAACATATTGGTGTCATCTTGTCTATTTGGGGGATCTAATAAGCCTAGAAAAGGCATAGGTTTGTGTCCGTCCAGGAGTTCCGAGGAGCCTTGGGGAAGAGGTTTGGTATTTGGTGAGCTGTATACACAGCTCTGGACCTGAGGCCAGAAGACCTGAGTGTGGGGTTCAATTCTGCCACTGCCTGGCTAATGACCTTGGCACATCACATCACCTCTTCAGATTTCCAAGATTTTCCTCTTAAATGTGGATGCCATAGCATTGTTGTGAGGATTAAAAGATTATTCATGAAAATAGACATAGCATGACAGCTGCCCTGGGGGGAACACTGAATGAATGATATCTAGTAACCTACTTATATAAACTCCCTGAGCCTCACTTTTTTTTTTTCATGTATTAATTGGGGGTAATTATTTTTGTTCAACAAACTTACAGAGACATTATTAGAATCTTCCTAAAAAAGAAAAAATAGGAAAAAATACCCCTCCAAGCAGTGATACTTGGCAGTCCAAGCATTCTGTGATTCTTAATTTCTGGGATCCCCACAGCTGACATGTTAGCCCACAGCTCTTTGTCCTGACAGGTGCCCCACTGCTCCTGTTTCGTGTTGTTGAAGTGTGTTGTTGTCTTTTGAAGTCCAATTCTTTCTGAATTCCTCTTGGTGGCTGTTAAAAAATAAGCTGAAGTGCATTAAAATTTTAAAGAAGTTTTTTAAGCAGACTGATTCATAAATTGGGCATCTCCAGACTACATGCAGTTGGAAGGTTCCAAAAGTAAATGAGGAGATATATTCTACTTAGTAAAGTATCTCAAGAATGGAAGAAAAACTATCCCATATACTCAGTACTATTATGAAACCAACTTACAATCACTCACAGTTTCATATGAAGAATAGATCACAACTATGGCCCAAGATGAAGGATGGGCGGGGAGGAGGGAGGTCAGATTGAGGGAGGGTGAATGGTGGGATCACACCTATGGTGCATAATGCAAGGGTACATATCCGATCTATTAGTGTAGAGCATAAATGTCTTAACTCAATAACTAAGTAAATGAGATGAGGTATATACTAACCAGTGTGATGTAAGCATTCCTAATTCTATATGAAACTAGCACATTGTACCCCATAAATGCATTAATATATACATGGTCTATATGTTTATTATTTAATAAAAACTGAAAAGAAAAAAAAAAAAGCAAAAGTAAATGAGGAAAAGTCTGTGATGGGGGTGAACATGGAAGCCAGGCAAATAAAATGGTTGTTTGGTTAAAGCGGAGTCATAATCTTATTTGAATCATTCCATTGAAAAGTCCTTAGTTAAAGGTTGGTTGGCAGTTTCCGACTAGTTAAGCTTAGGGTTAGTTTTACCGTTTACACTGAGGTAGGTTCTGGTTTACTTATGTAGGGACCCAGTCTAATGGCCTCCCAATCCATTACTGTAACATGGCCAAGAGGCTGTTGGCTACATGGTCTGCATGTTGAGAGACTTGTAAGACACAAAGACTCCTCTGGTTTGTGGCTCCCAGGCTTTCCTTTTCAAGTCAAAGAGGTAAAGAAGGAAGAAAACCACTGAATCCACATGTAACGGTATAAATAAACTGCTCTTCGTTTAGCCTTCATGTGGTCTCCACGTATCATTCTCTTTTCTTTGGTGCTCTGTGATTTTCAGACCCTTGGGCAGAAAGAGTGATGAGGTGGGGCCTTCAGCACCCTGTGGGCCTCAGGAAGTTGTTTGGGAAGCTTTGGGGTGTGAAACGAATGTGTGAACATACTTGGTTTCCTTTAGTCATATCATTCAGGGAAGGGGGAGTTTGAAAAGACTGTCATCACATGCTACTGTGAGTCTTGAGAAAATTACTCTTTGAGCCTGAGTTCCCATATTTAAATGGGGTTGGCCACATCTACACAGTGTGCATCTTGGTGGGATTAATTCTGAAAATGTGTACTGATGAGGTTAAAAATCTATGTAAGTAAACTCCACTGTGAGGGCCCTGTTAACAGGATTGGTTCATCAACCTCTTTATCATCCCCATAGGCAGGTGATTCTAGCAAATTACTTCCTACCTCTCTGTTTGCCTGGGTAAAATGCGGAGATACTTGTGGGTCATCAGAGCCAGGCTGGGAGAGCCAGCCCTTGGAAAGGAAGCTGCTGGTAGCTGACGAGTCACCAGGGAGAAAAATAAAGCTTCAGGATGCTGTTCAGCCACAGCAGGGTCTGAGGTCCAGAGCAACTTCTCTTGGAGGGGTGTTCTGGGTACCTGGGGGAGGCCACCTTCCCCAAGTGCATAAATGGGAAGATTTGCATGTAAGTAGCTTTAGCCAACTTCTTTGGTGCTTTGGGCCTATATTCTCATCTCAATCTACAGAGAAAGAGAGGCATCCCAGTGCCTGCAAAATGGTTCTGTACACTATGAAATCAAATTATAGCCAATGTCAGAAAGTGACATAAAACAGAAGAACATGAGAAATTAAGTTGCAGGGTATAGGTTTTGTCTGACTAAATCAGAGGTAAGCAATACCTGCTTCTCTCTTAGACCCCATGCTTGAAATAAAATGAATGCTTGCTGGGGTGTGTGGTTTCTTGCTGGCACACTCTTGATGTGTGAGGTATGGGAGGCCAGAGGTGAGCATCAGATGGAAACAATAATTATTTTTTGTAGCAATGTCTTCTTGAGCTTCAAAGAAAGAGGCCTCTCTCCTTGCACATGCAAACATCAATTTGGGAGCTGAGGAAGGTAATTTTCACATGCAAATGCATGTGAGTTGAAATGAGCAGAGGCTGTGAGTAGATCGTTAAAGAGACACCATCCCTCTTCTCCTCCAATACAAAGGAGCAGGGTCCTAGAGAAGCAGCTACTTCTTCTAGTGAATTTTTTCGCTCATGTCCCTTGAATATGTCTCTATATCCATGGAACTCTCCAAGAAGTAATGGTTTACTTTGGTAGAAAAGGGTAACTGTCTCTTAGTAAGGGCCTCTGTGGTGGAACATGCAAGTCGGAATTTGATTCGGCTGATTTGGCTACAGTTTCTGCTCTTCTGCCTACTGGCTGGGAGACCTCAGAGCAATCACGTATTTTCTGAGAATCTGACTTTCCTTATCACAGGATGCTGTCAGGATCAAGGCAACTATGCTGTGAAGTCCCTTGTGGTATGAATCACAGGCCACAAATCCAGGGAGAAGTAGTAAATACCACTGCATTTTCTCAAATAACATTTTCTATATTAATCTTCACTCCAACCAACCATCCTTTTTAGGGCCACCTTTTCCAAAATGCCACCGGGACTCTGGAATCATCAGATAACCTAGAGCTTTCTGCTCTCTAACACTGCCAAGTGCTGACCCAGGTCATGCTTCGAACAGGAGACTTTCCCAAGCAGCCTGGGTCCCTGCATGCCCAGACAAACCCTGAGTCACCCTTCCTCTTGCCCACACATTCAGGGAACCAAGGGGGCTGTGCTTCTTACCACCCCTGCCCTTGCCCCTACCCCTTCTCTTTCTGGACAAGCTTCATGGAAATCCATAAAAAGTCAAGGTCAAGATACTGCCATTTCTGAATCTCTTCCATTTTCCCTTGGGGAGCAACATAAAAGGCTTTTCTTTTTTCTTGTCCATTTCCTCCCCGGGGGCTATGAGCACAGACTGGTTATCTGCTGGACTAAGGGAGGGACAGGAGAGGCAAGAAGAAATTAATACCTACCATAACTGAGCAGACTCACTACCCAGTAAGGATAAGGGCTCCTGCCCCTTCTTTATACCCAGTTTAGAGTTCAAAGCTACCTTCTCCCACCTCTTCGTTTTGATGAGTCTAAAGAAGCATTAACTAATCAATCACTTGAAGAACTGGCTTTGTCCCTCTGAACCCCGTACTTTGAGAGATAGCAACTTTGCATCTTTAAAAGTTTTAGCATTGCCATTTTGTTTGGATTAATGCAGAAATAATTTTAAATGCTCACTCCAAGAAGATATTATGCTAATTTTAGGAAAGGCTATTGAGAAATACATTCCTGCATCATTTCCCAGATTTTGTATGGTTTGAGCTGTGATTAGCCTAAAAATAGCCAAGAAGACTTCACTCGAATGTTGAAAACTCTAACCACAGCAAAAAGAACATAAATTGGGTGAGAGAAACTTTGTCTAACCTATCCTTAGGGCCAGATAGGTATCTTTAATTTTCTGCCTCTGCCATCCATGACCACCAAAGTGATTACCAAGGTGGCATGAGAAGCTATTTTCCCCTTGTTTTAGAGAAATAAACAGTTGATACCCTTTTCCCTCCAAAGTTCTCCCAATCCAAAATTCTCCCCTGTAACACGTAAAGCTGGGCATAAACAGGCTGTTGCTTGGTCTAGCTGCTTAGAATTTGGTACTAGGAATTCAGTTCACTGTGGTCTGACCTCATAGAAGTTGCTGAGGTTAGCACAGAAGTTTTGTTTAGATCACAAACATGTCTGGCAGTGAAGAGACCCTTCAGAGTATGATTTAAAGAGGATAAGATTCTGGCTAGACATAAGTCACCTGGCTTCTAGTGATAGCCCCAGCAATACTCAGCTACGTAATTGAGATAAACCTTCAGTCTCTCTAGCTCATTTCTTCATATGTAAGACAAAGGGAACTCTTATTGATATTAAAAGCTCAAGTCTTCCTTTAAATGATTTTCCAGTCAAAAGAACATAATATGGGGAAAGAAAAAGTACTTGCACTTTTCCTATTTCTTTATTAAATAAATACTCTAAATACCTAGGGTGCTATGTATAAAACAAAAATAAGATGACTCTGAAAAGTGGAGGAAAAGTATACCAGCTAAGGACTTCAACATCTGACGAATGACACAGTGGTGAGAGTTCTCTGTATTTTCTTCTTGCCTTATATATCCCCTAACTGGAACTAAAGATACCAGTAACCCAGAAATGACAATGGGTGTAGACAAAAAGAGCCCCAAGAAAAGGCTTCTCTATCTAGCCAAAGGACCAGGAACAGGGTAGACTAGTAAGACAGAAAACTTCTAGATAATAACCACTCTATTCCACACAAACACCATAGAAAAAACTAAGGCTTCACTCTTAATCACATAGGCAGAGGCTAGGTGCATTTTTCAGTGTTGTAGTATTCATTTGATTATTCTTTAAGTCTGTTTCTTTTCTAAGACTTCTTATTTAGCTTTTCATTTATTCCAAAATTACGGTTGCTTAAAAATCTTTGCTAGAAAAAGAAATATTTGTTGGATAATTCCACCAACTCAGTTATCTTGATGTTGGAACCTACTGATTTCCTTTTCCGCTTTGGTTCAGTATTCTTATGGGTTTTGGTATGACTGAATTTTTATTGAAAGCTGGGCATTTTGGATTACTTTCTAAAATGAATTTTATTGAAACCTTCTGCTTTACATGGATTTCTATAATTCTGTGGCAGGGAAGTGTTGGTACCACCTTGTTACTGCCAGATAAAAGTCCAGGATTCTCACTTCATTTTCCTAATACTGAAGGTAGAAAGAGCTCCTCACTACTGATGAGTGTAGATGGAAGTTCTGTGTTTCTCGTGGTCTTAACTGACACTGCTATGGGATGAGTGCTCATAACCAGTGGGAATCAGAGTTTGGCTTCGTATTTGGCCTTTTCTGATGCCACTGTTGGGACCATTTGGGTATCTTATTATAGCTTCATGAGAGTGAGAGTCTAACCTCTGCATTTGTAACAAAAGACCAAGCATTGGGTTATGGATGTCCAGGAAAGAAGGAAAAGTTTAAAAAGTACTCTAAGAAATAAAGGCTGAGAACTCTTCAAATCTGGCAATAAAAGACATGGGGTCCAAAAGACATAAATCCAAAAAGCTGGAAAAAGACCCCAGAGCATTATAAACCTCCCAAAGCCACACTAATAAACATAATGATTAAACATCTAAAAACTGAAGCAAAGAAAAATGTAGAAAGCAGCCAAAGAAAAACAATGCTTTCCCTATAGAGGAAGATTATTAAAATGACAGTGAATTTCTCATCAGAAACTATTGAGGCCAGTACGAAACAGAACAACATTTTTCAGATGCTGAAAGAAAAGAATTGTCAACCAATAATCCGATATTCAGTTGAGCTATCCTGCAGGAATGAAATGAAAATGAAAACATTCTAAAAAAAGAAAAAAGAAGAATAAAGAGAATTTATTCCCAACAGACCTCTCACTCTAAAGGAATAACTAAAGTAAGTTCTCTAAACAGAAAGGAAATGATAAAAGAAGTAAACTTGGAATATCAGAAATAAAGAAAAATAAAACAAGCAAACAATATGTGTACCTATCATAATCTTTCCTTCTTTTGAGTTTTCTAAATTATGTTTTCAGATTGAAACAAAGATTATGCATTGTCTGATATGATTCTACATGTATATAGAAAAATACTTAAGACAATTATATTATAAATGAAAGAAGGCAAAAAGGCATAAAGAAATTTGTTCTACCCATTCCTGGAGTCATTAAAAATGACTATGTTAAGTTATGCATATATACTATAACACCAGCGCAATGACTTCAAAAGCTATGAAAGTTAGGCATATATAATATGTATAACATTTAAAGCAATGATTTAAAAATCTATAAAAAACAGTATAGGTAAATCAAAGTTCAATTACACAAAAACCCAAGTAACCCACAGCAATTTACAAAAAAAGAAAAATAGGAAAAATGAAGAGCAAACATAACTAAGAGAACACAAAAAATAAATGAGCAGACTTAAGCTTGAATATGCCAGTAATTACCTTAAATGTAAATGGTGCAAATTTTCTAAATAAAAGTTTGTCAAAATCAAGTAGAAAACATGACCCAACTACATGCTGTCTCTGAGAAAAGTCACTTCAAATATAAAGACATAGACAAGTTGAAAGTAAAATGATTAAAAATATATATCATACCAACCCTAGTTAAAGGAAAGAAGAAATGGCTATATTAAAATCAGGAAAATTACCAGAGAAGATAAGAACATTATGGAATGGTAAAACTGTCAAGCCATTGAGAAGACAGAGCAATCTTAAATGTATATGCACCAAATAAGAGAGCTGTAAAATATGTGAAATAAAAACTAATGAAGAACTCAACACATTCATTTCAAAAGCCCATAGTGCATGTTATAAGTCTGAACATATACTGGGTCTTAAAATTTCAGCAAAATAAAAAAAAAAAACACCATGAAATTATATAGACTATGTTCTTTGACCACTATGGAATCAAAGTAGATGTCAATAACAGAAAAATAGGGAAATATTCAAACACTTGGGCACTAAACAATACACTCCTAAATAATCAGTGGGGCAAATAAAAAGTTTCAAGAAAAATTAAAAAAATACACTGGATGAAAGGAAAGTGAAAGTACAAATATTAAAATTTTGGGGACACAGATAAAGCACTGTTACAAGGAAAATTTGTGGATTTAAATGCATGTATTAGAAAGCAAGAACAGTTTTAAACCATTAATTTTATCTCCAACTTCAAGAAGTTAGAAACCATAGTTGAAAATAAACCCAAAGCAATTGTAAAAATCAGCATAATAGCAAACAATAATGATAACAGTAAAAACTAATGAAATCGAAAACAAAAAAGAGAAATTCAGTGAAACAAGAATTGATTCTTCAAAATGATCAGTAAAATTGACAGATCCCATAAAAAAAATGATAAAGATAAAAAGAAAAAACAACAATTTACTAATATCAGAAATACACTCGAGGTTATCACTACGAACTCTGCTGACATCGAAAGGTTAATAAAGGAATATTACAAACACATCTGCATACATAAATTTGACAACTTAGCAGACTTCCCAAATGTAGCAAGAGATTTGAACATCCAGGTACAGGAAGCTAAGAGATTCTCAAATAGAGCACAACCCTAAAAGGTCTTATCTACAGTATGTTATAATCAAATTGCCAAAAATCAAAGACAAAGATATAATTGTGAAAGAGCAAGAAAATAATATCTAGTTATATATTAGAGAACCTCCATCACAATAACATATTTCACAGCAAAATTCTTACAGGCCAGGAAGAATGAAATGACATAGTTAAAACTCTGAAAGAAAAAAAAATTTGCTAGCTAAAACTGCTATACCCAGCAAAATTATCCTTTGTAAATGAAAGAGAAATAAAGTCTTTCCTAGGCAAGCAGAAGCTGTGGAAATTCATCACCACTAGATTGGCCTTTCAAAAAATAATTAAGGAAGTTTTACACTTGGAAGTGAAAAGAAAGTATTTACTGTCTCAAAAGCACATGAAAGAAGGGCAGTGACTGTGGCTCGAACATTGTTCCCATATACCAGAGGTGGTGGGTTCAAACCTAGCCCCAGCCAAAAAAAAAAAAAAAAAAAAAAAAAAAAACC
>NW_003852424.1:3844437-3845532 GCF_000181295.1 Otolemur garnettii
ACACACACACACACACACAATGGAATACTATTTGGACATAAAAATAATAAAATTATATCATTTGCTGAAATACAAATGGAATTAAAGGTTCTATATTATTGATGGAAATGCAAAATTTCATACACATTCTGGAAAATAGTCTGGCAGATTCCTGTAAAACTAAACATGCTATTATTGTTAGATTCAACAATTGGATTTCTAGGGATTTACTCTAGAGAAATGAAGACTTATGTTCTGCACTCATGTCCTGCACTCATGTGCAGAAACCTACACATAAGTGTTTATAGACACTTTATATGTAGTAGTTCCAAACTGAAAACAGCTCAAATTACCTTAAATGGTAAACAAATTGTGGCAAATCCATACCATGAAATACTATTCGGATATAAAAAAAAAATCAAACTATTGATATATACAACAATCTGAACAAGTCTCCAAAGAATAGTTGAGTGATAAAAGGTAGTATATAACACAATTATAGAAATGGAGAATAGCTTCATGGGTTAAGGAGGAATTGGGGGCTGGAAGGGAGCCAGTGTGACTATGAAAGAATAACAGAAATCCTTGTGGGAAGGCAATGTTCTGTGTCTTGACTGTGTCAATGTCAATATCCTGCTTGGGATATTGTTCTATGGTTTTACGAGATGTTACCCTTGGGGGAAGTTGAGTAAATGGTACAGGCAATCTCTCTGTATTGTTTCTTTCTTTAAATTATTATTATTTTTATTAAATCATAACTTTGTACATTGATGCATTTATGGATTCCAGTGCACTGCTTCAATATACAATGTGACATGCTTACATTGAACTAAGTAACACATCCATCACAATTACACTCATTTCTTAATAGTTTTGAAATGTACCATTGCATCATGCACAGTAGGTGAGGTCCCTGCAAATGCCCTCCTTTTTTCCTTCCTCCCATGTCCCCCCTCCCTTCCCCTCTCTCTCCTCTTCCCTTCTGCTTTCTGGACTATAGTTATATTTTGCCAATCATATAAGTGTATAGGTGATTATACGTTGATTTCATGGTAGCATTGAGTACATTGGATGTGTTTTTTTCCATTCTTGAGATACTTTACTAAGAAGAATCTG
>NW_003852424.1:3846107-3879858 GCF_000181295.1 Otolemur garnettii
TTTAGTTTGATCAGATCCCAGTAATGTATTTTTGGTGTTGCTTCAATTGCCCATGGGGTCCTCCTCATAAAAATGTTCTCCCAGGCCAATTTCTTCAAGTGTTTTCCCTGCACTCTCTTCTAGTATTTTGATAGTTTCATGTCTTAAGTTTAAATCTTTTATCCAGTGAGAATCAGTTTTTGTTAATGGTGAAAGGTAGAGGTCCAGTTTCAGTCTTCTACAGGTCGCCAGCCAGTTCACCCAGCACCATTTGTTAAATAGGGAGTCTCTCCCCCACTGAATATTTTTGATAGGCTTGTCAAAGATCAAATGGTGATAAGTAGCAGGGTTCATCTCTTGGTTCTCTATTCTGTTCCATAAATCTACCTCTGTTTTTGTGCCAGTAGCATGCTGTTTTGATTGCTACAAATTTATAGTATAGCCTGAAGTCTGATAATGTGATGCCTCATGATTTGTTCTGATTTCTGAGTAAGGTATTTGCTATTCTAGGTTTTTTCTGATTCCATATAAAACGAAGTACTATTTTTTTAAGTTCTTTAAAGTACGACAATGGTGCTTTAATAGGGATTGCATTAAATCTGTAAATTTCTTTGGTAGTATGGACATTTTAACAATGTTGATTCTTCCCAGCCATGAGCATGGTATGTTTTTCCATTTCTTAACATCTTCAGCTATTTCTTTTCTCGGACTTTCATAGTTCTCCTTATAGAGGTCTTTCACATCCTTTGTTAGGTAAACTCCCAGATATTTCATCTTCTTTGGCACTATGGTAACCTTTTACAATAGAGTCCTTGATTGTTTTTTCAGCTTGACTGTTGTGTCAACAGCAGTATTTATTTAAAAGCTACTGACTTGTAAGTATTGATTTTGTATCCTGAGATGCTGCTGTATTCCTTGATCAATTCTAAGCATTTTGAAGTTGAATCCCTGGCATTTTCCAGGTATAGGATCATATCATCAGTGAAGAGTGAGAGTTTGATCTCCTCTGACCCTATTTGGACACCCTTGATTGACTTTTCTTGCTTGAGTGTGATGGCTAAGGTCTTCCATTACTATGTTGATTAGCAGTGGAGACAGTGGGCATCCTTGCCTGGTTCCTGATCTGAGTGGAAATGTTTTCAATTTTACACCATTCAATATCATACTGGCTATGGGTTTGCTGTAGATGGCCTTGTTCAGTTTAAGAAATGTCCCTTCTATGCCTATTTTCTTAAGTGTTCTGATCATGAAAGGGTATTGGATATTATCAAAGGCTTCTTCTGCATCAATTGAGAGAACTACATGATCCTTGTTTTTTATTTTATTGATGTGATGTATTATATTTATAGATTTGCATATGTTGAACCAACCCTGTTACCCTGAAATAAAACCAACTTGATCATGGTGTATACATTTTTTGATGTGCTGTTGAATTCCGTTTGCTAAGATCTTATTGAATATTTTTGCATCAGTATTCATTAATGATATTGGTCTATAATTTTCTTGCTTTTTTGGATCCTTTCCTGGTTTGGGGATCAGGGTGATATTTACTTCATTGAGTGTGTTGGGAATCATTACTTCTTTTTCTATGCTTTGGAAAATGTTGTATAATATAGGTACTAATTCCTCTTGAAAGGTTTGATAGAATTCAGATGTGAAGCCATCTGGTCCCAGACTTTTCTTTTTTGTGAGATTTCATATTGCTGATAGTACATGTCTTCTCAAGATTTCTAATTCATTCTGGTTGAGTCTAGGAAGGTGGTGTCCATCCAGGTATTGGTCCATTTCCTTCAGATTTTCATATTTCTAGGAATAGAGATTTTTGTAGTGATCATTGAGGATTATTTGAATTTCTGAAGTGTCTGTTGTTATTTCTCCTTTATCATTTCTGGTAGACAATATTAGAGATTTTACTTCTCTATGTCTGGTTAGGTTGGCCAAAGGTTTATCAATTTTGTTAGTCTTTTCAAAAACCCAGCTTTTTGTTTCATTGATCTTCTGAACGATTCTTTTGTTTTCAATTTCATTTAATTCTGCCCTAATTTTGGTTATGTCTTTTCTCCTGCTGGGTTTGGGGCTGCAATGTTCTTCCTTTTCCAGTTGCTTGAGATGATCCATTAGGTTGTTGGCTTCCTTTCTTTCTGTTTTCTTGATGAAGGCTTCCCATACTATAAATTTCCCTCCTATGATAGCTTTTGCAATATGCTACAGTTTTTGATAATTTGTGTCTTCATTATCATTTTGTTCCCAAAATTTGGTGATTTCCTTCTTAATCTTATCTTTGACCCAGCTATCATTCAACCTGAGATTATTTAGTTTCCATGACTTTGTTTGACTATGAAGATTCCTGTTGCTGTTGAGTTCAACTTTTATTCCATGGTGGTCCTAGAAGATACAAGGAATAATTTCTACATTTTAAAATTTTCTGAAGTTAGACTTGTGTCCTAAGATATGATCTATTTTGGAGGATGACCCATGGGCTGATGAGAAGAAGGTATATTCAGTTTTATTAGGGTAAAATGTTCTGTAGAGGTCTGTGCATTCCATTTGTTCTAGGGTCAGGTTTAAGTCTAATATTTCTTTGTTTAGTTTAGTCTTGGAGGATCTATCTAAAATTGTCAAAGTGGTGTTAACATCTCCAACTATTATAGTGTAGGAAGATATCAAGTTGTTCATATTCATTAGGGTCTGCTTTAAGAATTGAGGAGCATTCTGGTAGGGTGTGTAAATGTAAATTATTGAAATCTCTTCATGTTGCATGTTTCCCTTGACAAATATGTAGTGACCTTCCTTATTATTTTTATCTTTGTTGGTTTAAAGCCAATTGTATCTGCTACTAAAATTGCAACCCCTGCTTTTTTCTGGTCTCCATTTGCCTGTAATATACAACTCTATCCCTTCACCCTGAGTCTATTTTTATCTTTATATATCCAGTCAGCCAGCCTGTGCCTCTTTACAGGACAATTTAAACCATTCACATTAATTGAGAGAATTTATAAGCCTGGTTGTGTTTTGGATGTCCAGTGAACATTTTTAATCCTTTCACCACTGTGGAAGTTGGGTTTTGTTCAAAAATGTCTGGGTGAGTTTACTTTGAAGGTAGAGCATCGCACTGGTCATTGTGGATGATGTGTCTGAGAATATCCTGGAGAGCTGGTTTAGTTATGGCAAATTTCTTCAACATGTCTATGTCATTAAAGTATTTGATTTCTCCATCACAAATGAAACTCAGTTGAGCTGGATAGAGAATCTTGGGCTGGAAGTTGTTTTGTTTTAGAAGATTGAAGGTCAATGACCATCCTCTTCTAGCTTAAAACGTTTCATCTGAGAGATCTGCAGTCATTCTGATATTTCTCCCTTTGTAGATCATGCTTTTCTTATATCTGGCTGCTTGCAGAATTTTCTCCTTCATCTTAACTTTGGCACTGTTAATCACAATGTGTCTAGGAGATGCTTTATTTGGATTGAGTATTGCCAGGGTTCTGAAGCTGTCTGCTATCTGAAGTTCTGTATTTCTTGCAATGCTTGGGAAATTCTTCTCCAAAATCTCTTGGAGTAGAGCCTCTGTACCTTTAGGACTATCCTTTTCTCCTTTAGGGATTCCTATAAGATGAATGTTTGATCTTTTTGAGTGATCCTACAACTCTCTCAGGCAATAATCAGTTTTGCTCTCTACTTGTCTGCCTCTTTGAGCATTTGGGAATGTTCAAAAGGTTTTTCTTCAGTTTCTGAGATCCTTTCTTTTGCCTGGTCAACTGCATTACTGAGGGATTCTATTGTATTTCAGAGCTCCTGAAATAATTTTTTGTTTCCTTGAGCTCTGCTATCTCTTTTTTCACTATGTCCATATCTTTGGTGACTTTGCCTTTGAATTCATTAATTTCTTGAGACAACTCTAGAACTACTGTTTGTAAGTCAATTTCTATCTTTTCTTCCATTCTATTTATCTTATTTGCAATCTATATTCTGAATTTGATTTCTGACATTGCAGCCATTTGTCTATGCATGGCATCTTTAGTTGTATCTCCTTTGTCATTTCTTGGGGGGGGGGTTGATCTACTCTGGTTATTCATGTTTCCAGAGTTCTTCTGTTGGGTCCACACAATGTTTATTTTCCACTGTTTCATTATTAGAACTGGTAGGGTGAGATTGAATTGGGGTTCCAAGGTAGTAGAGATAGCCCCTTACCAAAGCACTAGGCTTTGCAATTGTGGCTTGTCTCCTAAAACCTTACAAAGGTCCCTTTAAGAGTTTTAGCCAGAGACTCTGAGGACCTCCTTGGTGAGAGAGCACAAGCAAGCTCTATTTTGATATCAGCCAATCTCTGCCTTATCCTAAGAAACCACAGTATTAGGTTTAAATCTTGGCTGTGAAGAGATATAATCAGCTGTGGTGCCCAGCCCCCACCCTTCAGTTCTTTTCTGTTACAGAACTTCAAAGTTCAACCTCAGAATGTTGCTGAGTGGACATCCCTGGACATGAGTTCTAATTAAATTGTCTCAGGCAGTCCAAACCCTGTTCAACAGAGAGGGATTCAAGGGTCTCCAACAGCACAACTGGAGCCACAGATCCACATCCCATCCTCCCAACTCAGTCCACACTGTTGTTGGCTTCTCTGCTCATAGTTCCTGTTAGTGCCAGGGGTCATGCCTCTGCCCACCATGATCAGTTCACACACAGCAAGCCCCTTCTTGCTAGACCAGTTGGAGTTAGGGGACTACACCCCTGCCTGCCAGTCTTAATCCATTGCCTTGCAAGCCTCTGCTCACCAGCCCTGTTGGAGACAGGAGACCACACTTGCCTTTAGGTCTTGATTCATACCCAGCAAGCCTCTGCTCCAGGGTTCTGTTGGAGTCAGGTGACCACACACTTTCCCTCAGGTCTCATTCTATGCCTGGCAAGCCTTTGCTCTCAGGCCTAGCAGTGGCTGGAGACCAGTCCTGCTGAACTCAGTCCTCACTGGGCAACCACTCTCCCACTGTGGGTGCCATCAGAGCCAGGGGTTCTGCACCCCATCCCACCAGACACAGTCTGAATTGAGGATCAACACCACCACTGGCTAGGCATAGTCATAACCAGGGGACGGCTCTTCCTCCCGTTGTGTCGCTTTCTTCCCATACCCTCTTTCTTCCCAGTTAGTCACAGATTCTGTCTTGATGGTTGGCAGTTCACACTATGCCCAGATCTCTTAGGAAAAGAGCAAACACTCTGCGCTCTGCAGGGGGTTGAATTTCAGACTGCCATGCAAGGGGGGAAAAGGTAGACTGGGAGTTTGGACTTGTGGGGGAAAATATCTGTTCAATTTTATGCCTGGCAGGGTGGTGTCTAGGTTCATAAGTGGGGCCTCCCTGGAGAAAGAGACCTGATGTTTAGCAGCTCTCTCCAGCAAGATAAAATGAGAGGTCTTTTGTTCCCTGCTTGCTCAGAGATAGCCTGCAGTGGGCCTCCTGCTTCAGGGAGGAGTGGCCTGTCCTCTAGTTGACAGGCTTTTTACCTGTAATTTGTTTTCTTGAATGCTCTTACTTGGAGTTACAGCTTGCCGGACTTCTTTCCTGGCTCAGACTCTTTAGCTTCATAGAGTCTGATTCCATCCAGTTTTTCTCCCTCAGGTCAGGAGCCTCTGACGAGAGTTGCTATCACTCGGCCATCTTCCCCCATTTTCTGTATTGTTTCTTACAAGCATATGTAAATGTATAAATATCTCAGAATAAAAAGTTTAATTATAAAGGTTTAAAACACAATCATCAATGTATATAAAACCAGTGAGTTCAGATGCTGGGTTTGAATGGATATAAAGATCTACGAAGGTCCTACTATAAATCTCTACCCCTCTGCAACCTCACTTGGCCCTACTTCTCCCTCATTCCTGCCTTTTTGCCCACTGCAGTTGATCTGGGTTATTTTTATTCCTTCTGCCCACTATGCTTCCTCCTGCCAAAACCTGTAGATACTGTTTCTCTTGTCTTTTTCCTTCTTCATTTGCACAACTCCTCATTCTTTAGATTGCCTTTTTAGGAAAACCCTCCCAACCAGGTAAAATCCCCATCTTGTGGCATCCTGTGTATTTTCTGCCTAGTACCAACCACACTTGTCACATTTAATTGTTAGTTTGATTTGCTTGAGTTCTTCCTTCCACTCTGTTTTGGAACTCAATGAGTGTGAGAACTGGGACTCCATCCCCCACTAATGTACCTCCAGCATCTAGCACTATGCCTGGCACATGATGGGCACTCACCAAGTACTGGTGTGCTGAATAAAAGGATGCATGAGAGGATTGTTTATCTTTCCATTCTTTAGAGTCTTACTTTATCACCCTTGGTAGAGTGCTGTGGTGTCACACAGCTCACAGAAACTTCCAACTCCTGGGCTTAGGCAATTCTTTTGCATCAGCCTCCTGAGTAGCTAGGACTATGGGTGCCCACCACAAAGCCCACTATTTTTTTTTATTGCAGTTTGGTTGGGGCTGGGTTTGAACCCACCACCCTCAGTAAATGGGGCCAGTATCCTACCCACTGAGCCACAGGCACCACCCTATCTTTCCATTCTTAAAGTAGCAAGGTCTTCAACATGCTGGGTGTGATCTTATATGTCTCTGTACTCCCTTCGGACTCCCAGCACTCAGGAAGAAGTGCACACTTGTTTCTTCAAACTCCCTATAGCCTTCAGTTGATCCTGAACCCCTGGCGGCACTCATAAACCATCCTGGCATTGCCATATTATGCTTTTAGAGGGATTGTGGGGGAGGTAAGAGATGATGTGCTCATAGAAAGTCTGGGTCTGATATCTGGACAAACTAGTCTTCCCCAGGGAAAGGGCCTTTCCCAACAGAAGCTGCTCATCTCAATGACTCTCCAGTATGTGTGTGGGGTACTTATTACACCTGTGCACTTTTGTAATGACTGATTGTGTCTTGGGAGAAGGCAGTAACCTCCCTATCTCCAAGGACTGGGATCACAGCAGAATATATTAGCTTTTCAGTGTCTGTCTGCACAATGACATGCTACTGCCTCCCTGCCCAGAAGGTCTTGATTCACACTACAAGTATTGCTGGTGGGAAGTGGCCAGTCTGACTCAGAGTGATCCTAGGGTGGTGGGGTAGGGAGATATGCCACAGTTACCAAAATCATTCAGTGTCACAGACCTTAACATGCAGCCTCCATGCTTCTTTGACCACTAGAGTATTTGCTTTCTGAAGAAAGTTCAAGGCTTGTCTTATGCCCCACTGTCTCCTCTGCATCAAACCCTGTGCCTATAGCACAGTGTGTGCTCAATAAATGTTAGTTATGTGAATGAATAAAACTAACATTTTATGTCTTTATCTAACTCCTTTTCAGATTTTGTGCTTTTCTTGGATCTTGGACATCCATTGTGCCTGCCTTGTTCCCTCTACCATTGTTATCCTACTCACACTTCACCTCTACCATGCCTGTGTCACATTCTCTTTTCTTTTTTTGTCCTTTTTGAGATGGAGTCTCACTCTGTCACCCTGGGTAGAGTACATGCTCACAGCAACCTCGAACTCTTGGGCTCAAGTGAATCTCCTGCTTCATCCTCCCCAAGTAGCTGGGACTATAGGTACCCACCAGGAGGCTAGTTTTTCTCTTTACTTTTTCTTCCTTTCTTTCTTCTTCTTCTTTTTTTTTTTTTAGTACAGAGAAGGTCTTGCTTTTGCTCAGGCTTGATTCTAACTCCTGAGCTCAAGCAATCCACCTGCCTCAGCTTCCCAGAGAGCTAGGATTACATGTGTGAGCCACCATGCCTGGCCTTTCATTTGTATTTTGCCAATAAAGTAAAGGCAAGTCACATTCCTCTTTTAATCTGAGAGCAGCCAAACCAGCATTACTTTTAGGGTAAAAAAAATGTTCAATCAGTTTTGAAATTGAATCTTGATCTTCCCACATAGGCAAAGTTAGAAAGAAGATTTGAATAAATGAACATTTATTGTTCCTTCACCATGTGCTGTAGGATAACATGGTCTTGTCTCTTCCTACATGAGAGGCATTTTTATTTTCATTTTCAAAGAGAAGGAAATTTAGTTTCACAAAGAACAGCTCTTTTCTCAAGGCCACACAGCAAGATAGCAGAGAGCAAGGATCTTAATCTCTACCTAATTCTTAAACTCCTTCCTACAAGGGCTGGAATATCTTGTAGAAATTTTTCTGACAATAATTTTAGCTTTAGGAGAAAGACTAGACACTGTTTTTATTTTTGACCTTTCCAATTATCTGACAAGCCTAGTGTTAATCAGCTGAGTCAGAATTGATGACCTCGGGACTGCTTATGCCCCAAACCATCTTCTGATGAAATGATAAAACAAGACTGCTAGGCTAATTAACAAGTCTAAAAACATTATGTGAGTACCAATAATGCCTTTGCTTCTGGCCCATCCCACACCTTTCCTAAATAAGAAAGCAACTAATTTGCAAAATCCTTTGCTTCTGTGAAGCAGCTGTGAGAGTCACTGACATATGTGATTAGCATAAAATTAATTCCTGTTGGGAAAGCATTATTACCACCCCTAATGAGGTTTAGGAATTGATTAGTACTGTTTATGAAAGATGGTGGATACTATTCTTTTAACTCTAGATGATGTGTGTGGGATGCAATTTTCAACATAAAGATTTATGGTTGGAGACCACGTGTTTGTGGCATTGTCTTAGTCCATTGAGACTTCTATAACAACATTCCATCACCTGGGTAGCTTATTATCAATGGAAATTTATTTCTCACCATTCTGGAGGCTTGGAAGTCCAAGATCAAGGCTCTGGCAGATTTCATGCCCACTTCCTGGTTCACAAATTTCATCTTGTCACTGTGTCCTCACATGGTGAAAAGGGATAATGCAGCTCTCTGGGGCCTCTTTTAAAAGAGCACTAATTCCATTCATGAGTGCTCTACCCCAAGGACCTAGTGACCTCCTAAAGACCCTACCTTCTAATCCTATAATATTATGTTGATCACATTAGGAATTAGGATTTTAACATATGAACTTGGGGAGAGGGTGCACAAACATTCAACCCACAGCAGGCATCTTGTGTAAGTAGGTTTTTCTCAGTGATTTGAGACTTGGAACAATTTATGGCAATGTAAATGGTCTCTTTGTTACCTATTATACTTTCCTTTCATAGAAAATTCTGTATGGAAGACAACTATGACAACTTTAAACCCTTAGATTAAATGGCCTTAGCTATAATTTTTATTATTAATTTCATTTACAGTTTTAAGTTAAAAAGGAGACATGAGGCTGCTGTAGTTACATATGAAAATCCTTTATTCCAATTGCATAAAAATAACCACCAATAACACTTTTACCTATGGATAAGCAAGGTTAACTGACTTACATATATTTCTTTTTAAGTTTTTTCCTATGTATATAGTTTTGTCATTTAGCTAAAATCACTCAATATATTGAACTGTGTGCCTTTTTTTTTCCCACTTAAGACAATAATGTCAATACTTTTCTCACTAACGATTCTTTGTAAACGTCATTTTAATGTTTCACAATATTACATTGTCGTTGGATGTGCCATAATTTACTTAGCCATTGCCTAAGTGTTACAGTTTATGTTTGTTTCCAGTTTTTCCCTATTAAGAATAATGACATAATGCATCAATGACTTAATGCATCTATTTCTACTTAACTGTTTTATCAACACTTTAACTTATTTACACAGATTTCCCTGGAATTACTTGGTCAAACCAACTTTTGAATAAATTTTAGCTCCAAGAGAAGTATTACTGAAGCAATTTTCTGAATATAACTGTCAAGTAAGAACTTTATCCAGAAAAATAATTCTTTAAATATGGAGAAGAGGTAAGGATATTTTCAGACAAACCAAAATTAAATGCCTTCAGGCATACCCTGAAAAGAATGCTAAACTATTTCCTAAGATAGAAGCAGAGCTGTTTCAAATGAGAACATGGAAATGCAAGAAGAAATAAATGACAAATGTAAATATGTGGGTAAATCTAACTGAACATTGACTATGTACAACAATAATGATTTAAAATACATGTAAAGTAAATATATAGAACAACACATAAAAAGGACAGAAACTAAATAGAATTAAAATTTGTGAACTTGTTTCATTACCTGGGTAGTGATCCAAGTTTTATTAGAATCTAATAAACCCAAAATATATGTTCTAATCACTGCATGAGCATTAAAAAAAGATAAAAGAAATTATAATTCACAAGTTAAGAAAAGGAACTGGAAAACAATTTAAAATAATTTAAAAATGTCTCCATCTTTTTAAGGCTGCATAGTATTCCATGGTATACATATATCACAATTTATTAATCCATTCATGGGTGGATGGGCACTTGGACTTCTTTCCTGACTTGGCAATTATGAATTGAGCTGCAGTGAACAATCTGGTGCAAATACCTTTTTTGCAAAGTGATTTTTGGTCTTTTGGATTTACACCTAGTAGAGGAATTGCAGGATCAAACGGCAGGTCTACTTTTAGATCCCTGAGTGTTCTCCAAACTTCTTTCCAAAATGAACATATAAGCTTGTGTTCCCACCAGCAGTGCAGAAGTGTTTCCTGCTCTCCACATCCATGCCAACATCTGTAGTTTTGGGATTTTGTCATGTGGGCTACTCTTACTGGAGTTAGACGGTATCTCAAAGTGATTTTGATTTGCATTTCTCTGATGATTAAAGATGATGAGCATTTTTTCATGTGCCTGTAGACCAGGCAAAAGCTATATTAATTAGTTTGATGTAAGTACTCCAAATCATATTAAAAAAATCAATACATTGTACCCCACATATGCATAAATGTATTCATGATCTATGTGTATATGACTTAATAAAATGGAAAATAAAATAATTTAAAAATGCTATATTAGTTCAAAAAGTTGTCAGAAAAGTATAAAGACATGCAGACAGGCATGACAAATAATAGATAATAGGTAAGTATATCAGCAATTAGGTTAAAAGTAAATGAATTAAATGCTTCATTTTTTAAAAAAAGACCTCTCAAACTGAATTAAAAATGATAAAAAATTAAAACCATTTGGAACATAAAAGAACCAAGAGTGAAAATGCTAATAACAAGGAAATTGGCATATTTGTATAAGACAAAATAGACTTTAAGTTAAGAGGCATTGCTTTAGCTAAAGAGAGACATTTCGTAATGATAAAGAATCAATTTTCAAAACACTTAACACTTCTCAATTTGTATGCATCAGTGGTATAGCATCAAAACATGAAGCAAAAAATTTCACTTCTAAAACAAGAAATAAATTCACAGCCATGTTGCCTGATTTTAACACATTCTTAGTAACTGGTGAATAAGAAAATAACAACACAGAATTTGGGGTATATAAAGTTTGAAAAACATGATGTAATAGCTGTACAACAAACTTCAGAATTCACATCATTTCAGAAGTGCATTGAAATATTTAGCAAAATTGGCTATATTCTGGGCTATGAATCAAATCTTATCCAAACTTCCACATATTAAAATTATACAGTGAAATAAAGTCAGAAATAAATTTTTCTTAGAAAAATCACCAAATGATTGAAAATTATGCACTATATATCTAATCCCTGAACAAAGGTGAAATTATAATAAGAAATTTAAAGTATTTTAATTATATGAAAATATGACACACTTAAATGTGTGGAAGACACTGAAGAGCATTCTTAAGTGTATATTCATAAGTCAGAAACAAAGATAAGCTGAAAGTTAATCATCTGTTGATTTTCTTGAGTGTACCCACAGCAGAAAGTTAAAAAGATTACCAAGTTAAACCCAAAGAAAGAAGAAAAGAGATAACAATTGTGATAGCAGAAATTAGTCAAATGTAAAACAAATATACAATAGAAAAAAATCAATGAAGTGTAAAGCTGGTTCTTTTAATAGCTAAACCCTTAGCAAGAGTGAGTAAGAGAAAGATAAAAGACATATATTGTTAAAATCAGAAATCCACAATAAGAATTTCTGTTCCTTCAGACATTAAATGTGAAGATGTTGTGAGTAACTTTAATAAATTTTAAAGTATAAATGATATGGAAAATTTCCTAGAAAAATGCTATTTGCCAAAATGAAAGCAAGAAGAAAATTTCTAAAATGTGAGTAATGCTGCATATATTAAATAATAAAATAATTTTAAATGAATTAAATCTGTAATTAACAAGGTTTTTAAAAGCTACAGGTGACTATGCTGGCAAATTCCTCTAAATATTTAAAGGAAAAATAATACCAATTTTGCACAAACTCTTATGGAAAAAAGATGAAAGAGAAAACCCCCCACAAAACAAAACCAAAACACAGAGAACTTGTGTATTCTTGTTTTATGTGGCCAGCTCATTTTCTTGAAATCCAAACATAACAAGAATAATTACAAAAAATGAAAATTATAGGACAAACTCAAGGAAACAAATACAAAAATTATCAATAAAATCTTAGTAACATGATTGCAGTAACATGCAAAAAGGAAATTATGTCACTTTAAATTTTGATCCATTTCAAGTACACTTCATTTTTTTATAATATTGGAAAATTGAATAATATGTTTTACCACATTGACAGAATAGAAACCAAATGATTTGATGATCTCAATATCAATATTTGATAAAAACTTTTATCCATTGCTGATAAGAAGGCTCAGTGAACAAAAAATAGCAAAAAAGTCCTTAAGCTGATAATGAGAAGTTCAAAGAAATCTTAGTAAAAATTTTATATTTCATAGTGCTATTTAGAAGATGATTGTTTCCTCAAAGATTAGAAATGAGACAAGGCTTATAATTTCATTTTCATTCACTATTGTACAGATTTTCCAAGCCAAGGCAAGAAAATAAATAAAAAGTACAAGGACTAATAATGAAGAAATAAAATAACATCATTTCCAGAACATATCATTATAAAGTAGAGAAATCTAAAAGAATTTACAAATAAACTATTGCAATTAACAAATAATTTTAACAAGCTCACTGAATAAAAAAACCAGTGTATGAAATTCAATAATACTTCAATATACCAGCAGCAAATACATAGCAATCGGCATTAAAAATGATACCAATTACATCAAAACCATCAAATACCTAGGAATAAATCTAATGAAAGAAGGGCATGTCCTCCATGTTAAACTTGTAAAATATTATTGAAAGAAAGAAGATATGAATAAATAGGAGGATATTCCATTGTTATGGGCTTAACTGTGTCTTCCCCCCAAATGCTTAAGTTGAAGTTCTACCCTCAGTATTTCAGAATGCAATTATATTTGAAGATGGTGCCTTTAAAGAGATAATTAAGTTGAAATTAGGCCACTACATTGAGTCTTTTTTTAAATTTGTTTTTTATTCCAAATTAATATGAAATTATACATTTTTATGTTATATTATTCTCACTTCTAGGGTAAAGTTCCATTTGTAAAAAAGCTCCTCACCCAGGAAGCATGTTATACACCTTCACAATGTGCACATTAGGTGAGATCCTGCCTTAATGTCCTCCCTTCTGCTGATCATTCTCCCCCCCATCTCCTTCTACCTCTATAATAGACTATATTTGTGTTTTATTGTTCATATGAGCATGTAATTGTTTATATATTGGCTTTACATTGAGTCTTAATTCAGTATAACTGGTGACCTTATAAAAAGAGAAAAATTGGATGTAAACAGGTTCAAAGGAAGACTATGTGAAGACCTAGGGATAAAGTAGCCAACTACAGGGCAAGAAGAGAAGACTTAGAAGAAATCAACCTTACTGAAACCTTGATCTCCAACTTTTAGTCTCCAGAGCTCTGAGGAAATGCATTTCCTTTTTGTAAGCCTACATACTTTGCTATGGCAGCCCTCACCAATGGACATCCATATTTGTGGATTAGAACACTCAATACTGTATAGATACCTACTATCTGTGCTTTGATCTGTGGATTCAAAGCATCTGATCAATTTTACTAATATTGTCTCCAAGCCACCCTATTATTTTGCTTTATGGTATTCAGTATCAGTATTTGACCTGGTATTTAGCATCAGTATTTGCAGTGGATCTCTGAAGTTGCAGGTGCCTGAATCTTCATACTGTTTATTGCCTTTTACTCTACGTGATAGCACATGTGTCTCACCAATGTCTCTTGTGTGCTGGCCACTTCTTGCTCAGCTGCTGCATTTGCATGATGTCATTGATGTGATAAATTAATGTGAGATATCCATAAGGTCCAGCTTTTTCAGACAATAATGTGACAGAGGGACAGAGAGTGTTAATATAGTCCTGGGGAATACACTGTAAACATACATTGTTAGCTATTGCATGTAAGTGTTAAATATTTCTGAACCTCTTTATGGAGTGAGATTTAAAAAAAGAGAATAAATTTGTTACAACAGTGGCCACCTCCCATGTATATGAGTCTATTACTTGGTGAGCTCAAGGTTATCTGCAATCATCCTCCAGGATCTACCTGCCTTCTTCAGTCTTGTAGAGTAAAGGGAGATATATAGAAACCACTGACCAAACTAGTACCTTCAGAGTGCCACAGGTGTCTACTACATGTATTACTCCTCCCCTGGGCGTGCAACCATGTTTGATTTACTATTGCGGTGAAGACCAGTTGGTCGGCTCTACTCTGACAGCTCTTGTTTCACTGTCTGATGGTCAGCTAACCACCAGCTATGTTGATTTCAATTATACATTTGGAACTGTGGAAGTGACCATCAGGTGGGCCTGTGGACATAGTATACCCATAGTATACCCATATGTGGACCCAGTGAATACACAGTAAACTTGACTTTAGCCAGAATTCTTTTTTTTTTTTTTAATCTGACCTCTACATCAGCCTCTGCCCTTGCTAGAAGCCATGATGATGTTTCAGGTTTCTGGAGATTCATGTCAACCTGGGTTTATTCCAGTAGTCCTCAGGATGTGTGGAAATTCTCCTTGTCACTAAGGGAAGAAGAACTAGGGCAACAATTACAAGGAGTATTTGCCATGGTGTTGAAGTGGTAATTCAGATCATACTGATCACATCACAGTGTTGTCCTTATCCACTGCAGATGTTTTCAGTAACTGATGATCAAATAGGATCAGACTTGGTGTCACCAGCTCCACTAAAGGAAAATAAAATGAAGAAAATGTTTCAGGGATAGCTATTCCTCATGCAATCACCATGACAATGCTGCTGTCACAGGGATTATCTATCTAGACCAAAGTCATGCAGAAAAGAAGAGAGTAGGGTGTGCTTATGCCCTCATTCCCCAGAGCACAAAAGCCTGGGGATACAAATCAGGTCACAGACAGTCTATAGTAATATCCTGCCTCCACCACAGATGCTAGTAGATAATTTGGTGCACCTTAAAATTCCTCTCCAGCCACCTTTTGGGGTGCCAGGTGGTGTCTCAGCATGGTGAACTCCTCTCCTCACCTCCTCTGGGTCATTGCTGGGATGGGCTCTGTGCTGGCATCTCCTGAGTACAGTTTAGCTGGATCTACTGCCAGGGGACATCCCTGTGTTTGGAAGATGGAGAAGATGTTCTTGTGCACTGCAATTTCCTGTCAAATCCACACTTCAGCTCGTGGTTTGTTTGGTTCATGCACTTGTTCATGGCAAATGGAACCAACCATTCCATGAGCCAGATCCCAGGAGCAATATGGCTGGGACGTGGAGAGATGACCCACAGAAGTGCAAGAGGACTGATCAAAGAGGGGGCTAAAATGCCAGTGAGTGATTGTTTGCAAGGAGCTGAGGGAGATGAGGAAGAGGAGGAGTGGAAGACTAATGAGAACTCTGAGATGTCAAGGTCCCCCAACAGGAGCACAGTGAGTTTGCAGTGGCAATGGAATGGCCAGAAAGGAATATGATGTATGCAGGTGAAGGAGGTTAGGCCTGAGAGTTGGGGGTGGGGGGAGCTCTAGGAAATGGAGGCTGAAGTGCTAGAGCAAAGAGACCAAATTGCTCAGCATTAGGAGGAGCTGAGCTCAGATGGGAGCCAGGAAAGTTAGATGTGACAGTGGCCCTGCCAGTAGCTCAGTGCCCTCAGAATAGTCTTTAGCACTGAAAACCACAGTTCCCACATCTGCAAAATCAAATAATGTGGGAAATTATTACTTAGTCCAGTACTTGGTGCATAGAAATTCATCAATATTGCCAGCCATTATTATGAGGCAAAAAAGAAAAAAAAAAAGGAAGAGAAACAATTTAAAATATTGGTATGCATCAGAAAAGGATAGTGTGAGTTACATGGATAGAATGTCTTTCTTAAAAAAAACAGTTGCAATGATTTTGGAATCATTCCTTTCAATTGGAGAATGTGTAGAGGTTTGCCAGAGGGGGTTTTACCACCAGCTCTGTCCTCAAAAGTGATGCACATTTGAACCAGGCCTCTCTAAAACTTAGTTTTCCTCCTAGTAAATGAAGGCATTGGGCTTTTCCTATGACACTGGCAGCCAGCAGAGGAGGCAATAAACTAGAATTTTTCGGACAATGGGTTTTCAGTAGTTCCTTGGAGAATGAAAATCTCACTGTATTTTGGAGCTCCAATTGGTCCTGCTGCCTCTTAAGTCCCCCTGGTTTTAGGGCTGTCCAGGAGAGAATCTTTCTATGCAGCACAGCTGTTGGGGCTGGTAGAAGTGTCTGTGGATAACAAACTAGTGGTTAGACTTAGCCATTAAAGCAGGTCCACTTTCCAATTAAAATACAACAGAATACAGGAATTCTAGGAAGATGGCTGACTGGTAGCAACCCTTGGCAGAGGCTCCTGAGCAGAAGAAGAAAAACTGAATGAACTCAGACTCTATGAAGCCAGAGGTGGGGAGTTGAGCTGCGAAAAAAGTTTGGCAAGCTGTAACTCCAAGGAAGAGCACTCAAGAAAACAAATTACAGGTACAAAGCCTATCAGCTACAGGATGGGATACCCCTCCCCCAAGCAGGAAGCCTGCCGTAGTTTATCTGTGAATGAGCAGGGAACAAAAGACCTCTCATTTTACCTCACTGGATAGAGCTGTTAAACTCCAGGTCTCTTTCTCCAGAGAGGTCCCACTTATGAACCTAGACACCACCCAGCTAGGCATAAAATTGAACAGATATTTTCCCCTACAAGTCCAAACTCCCAGTTCACTGTTCCCTCCTCACATGGTTGTCTGAAGTTCTGCCCCCTGCAGAGTGCAGAGTGTTTGCTCTTTTCCTGAGAGATCTGGGCATAGTATGGACCACCAACCATCAAGACAGAATCTGTGACTAACTGGGAAGAAAGAGGGTATGAGAAGAAAGGGACACTCAGCAGGAGGAGGAGCAGTCCCCTGGTTATGACTATGCCTGGCCAGTGGTGGTGTTGACCCTCAATTTGGGCTATGTCTGGTGGTATGGGATGCAGAATCCCTGGCTCTGATGGCACCCCCAGCAGAAAAGTGGTTGCCCAGTGTGGACTGAGTTTGGCAGACAGGGCTGGTCTCCAGCCCCTGCTGGGCCTGCAAGCAGAGGCTGGCTAGGCATGGACTGAGACCTGAGAGCAAGGGTGTGGTCCCCTAATTCCAACAGAACACTCAAGTAGTGGCTTTCTGGGTGTGAACCAAGACCTGAGGGCTAGGGCATGGTCCCCTTGTCTCCAGTAGACCTGTGGGCAGGGTGCAATGCCCTGACTCTAACAGAGCTTATGAACAGAGGCTTGCCAGGCAGTGGACTGAGACTGGCAGGTGGGGGTGTGGTCCCCTGACTCCAACTGGTCTGGCAAGCAGAGGCTAGCTGGGTGTGGACTGAGACCAGAGGGCGGGGCCCGGTGCCCTGACTCCAACAGAGTCTGCAAATAGAGGCTTGCCGGGCTGTGGACTGAGACTAGAAGGTGCAGGCATGGTCCCCTGACTCCAAGTGGTCTGGCAAACAGAGGCTAGCTGGGAGTTGACTAAGACTGGTCCACAGTGACGTGGCCCCTGGCTCCAACTGGGCCTGTGAGCAGAGAAGCAGACAAAGGGTGGACTGAGTCCAGTGGGCAGGAGTGTGGATCCCTGGCTCTAATTGTGCAGTTGAAGACTCTTGAATCTTTCTTTCTTGAGCAGGATTTGGACTGCCTGAGACAATTTAATTGGAACCCGTGTATGGGGCTGTCCACTCAGGGACATTCTGAGGTTGACCTCTGAAGTTCTGTAGCAGAAAAGAAATGAAGGGTGGGTTCTGGGAGCTGTAGCTCTTTGAATCTCCTCATAGTTGAGATTTAAAACTAATACCGTGGTTTCTTAGGATAGGGTAGAGGTTGGCTGAGGTCAAAACAGAGCTAGCTTGTGCTATCTCATCAAGGAGGTCCTCAGAGTCTCTGGCCAAAACTCTGAAAGGGGCCTTTGTAAGGTTTTAGGAGATAAGCCAGAATTACAAAGCCTAGCACTTCAGTAAGGGACTATCTCTACTACCTGGGAACCCCAATTCAATCTCACCCTACCAGTTCTAATAACGAAACAGTAGAAAATAAACATGGTGTGGACCCAACAGAAGAACTCTGGAAACATGAATAACCAGAGTAGTCACCCTCCTACCTCAAGAAATCACAAAGGAGATACAACTGAAGGTGCCCTGCATAGACAAATGGCTGCAATGTCATTTGTCTGAATGACAGTCAAATTCTGAATATGGATGGCAAATAAGATAAATAGAATTGAAGAAAAGATATAAATTGAATTACAAGGAGTACTTCTGAAGGTGTCTCAAGAAATTAATGAATTCAAAGACAAAGTCGTCAAAGATATGAACATAGTGAGAAAAGAGATAGTAGAGCTCAAGGAAACAACAGTTAGTTGAGGAGCTCCAAAATACAGTAGAATCCCTCAGTAATGGAGTTGCCCAGGCAGAAGAAAGGATCTCAGAAACTGAAGAAAAAGTTTTTGAACATTCCCAAATGCTCAAAGAAGCAGACAAATGGAGAGCAAAAACTGATCATTCCCTGAGAGAGTTGTAGGATCACTCAAAAAGATCAAGCATTCATCTTATAGGAATTCCCAATGGAGAAGAGGATGGTTCTAAAGGTAAGATGCTCTACTCCAAGAGATTTTGGAGAAGAATTTCCCAAGCATTGCAAGAGATACAGAACTTCAGATAGTAGATAGCTTCAGAACACCAGCAATACTCAATCCAAATAAAGCATCTCCTAGACACATTGTGATTAACATTGCCAAAGTTAAGATGAAGGAGAAAATTCTGCAAGCAGCCAGATATAAGAAAAGCATGATCTACAAAGGGAGAAATATCAGAATGACTGCAGATCTCTCAGATGAAACGTTTTAAGCTAGAAGAGGATGGTCATTGACCTTCAATCTTCTAAAACAAAACAACTTCCAGCCCAAGATTCTCTATCCAGCTCAACTGAGTTTCATTTGTGATGGAGAAATCAAATACTTTAATGACATAGACATGTTGAAGAAATTTGCCATAACTAAACCAGCTCTCCAGGATATTCTCAGACCCATCATCCACAATGACCAGTGCGATGCTCTACCTTCAAAGTAAACTCACCAGGACATTTTTGAACAAAACCCAACTTCCACAGTGGTGAAAGGATTAAAAATGTTCACTGGACATCCAAAACACAACTAGGCTTATAAATTCTCTCAGTTAATGTGAATGGTTTAAATTGTCCTGTAAAGAGGCACAGGCTGGCTGACTGGATACATAAACTCAGAGCAGATATTTGATGTAAACAAGAATCTCACCTTACCTTAAAGGATAAAAATAGACTGAGGGTGAAGAGATAGAGTTGTGTAATACAGGGAAATGGAGACCAGAAAAAAGCAGGTGTTGCAATTTTAGAAGTAGATATAATTGGCTTTAAACCAACAAAGATAAAGAAAGATAAGGAAGGTCACTACATATTTGTCAAGGGAAACACCCAACATGAAGAGATTTCAATAATTTACATTTATGCGCCCTACCAGAATGCTCCTCAATTCATAAAGCAGGCCCTAATGGATGTGAACAACTTGATGTTTTCCTGCACTATAATAGTTGAAGATTTGACAGTTGATAGATCCTCCAAGAAGAAACTAAACAAAGGAATATCAGACTTAAACCTGACCCTAGAACAAATGGAATTTACAGACCTCTACAGAACATTTCATCCCAATAAAATTGAATATATATTCTTCTCATCAGCCCAAGGGTCAACTACCAGAATAGATCATATCTTAGGGCACAGGTCTAACCTCAGAAAATTTAAAAAATATAAATTATTCCTTGTATCTTCTAAGACCATCATGGAATAAAAGTTGAACTCAACAGCAATAGGAATCTTCATACTCAAACAAAGTCATGGAAACTAAATAACCTCAGGCTGATGATAGCTGGGTCAAAGACGAGATTAAGAAAGAAATCACCAAATTTTTGGAATAAATGACAAGGAAGACACAAATTATCAAAACATGTGTGGGATACTGCACAGGCAGTCCTAAGAGGAAAATTTACAGCATTGGAAGCCTTTATCAAGAAAACAGAAAGAGAGGATGCCAACAACTTAATGGATTATCTCAAGCCACTGGAAAAGGAAGAACATTGCAACCCCAAACCCAGGGGTTTGAAAAGAAATAACTAAAATTAGGGCAGAATTAATTGAAATTGAAAACAAATGAATCATTCAGACGGTCAATGAAACAAAAAGTTGGTTCTTTGAAAAGATTAACAAAATTGATAAACCTTTGGCCAACCTAACTAGAAACAGAAAAATAAAATCTCTAACATCATCTATCAGAAACAATAAAGGAGAAATAACAACAGACATTTCAGAAATTAAAAAAATCCTCAATGATTACTACAAAAATTTCTATTCCCAGAAATATGAAAATCTGAAGGAAATGGACCAATACCTGGAAGGACACCACCTTTCTAGACTCAACCAGAAAGAATTCGAATTTTTTTTTTTTTTTGGCTGGGGCTAGGTTGGAACCTACCACCTCCGGCATATGGGGCTGATGACTTACTCCTTTGAGCCACAGGCACCACCCAGAATTTAAAATTTTGAATAGACCTATATCAATCACTGAAATAGCATCAACAGTAGGAAATATCCCCCAAAAGTCTGGGATCAGATGGCTTCATATCCGAATTCCATCAAACCTTTCAAGAAGAACTAGTACCTATATTATACAACCTTTTCCAAAGTATAAAAAAAGAAAGAATACCTCCCAACACATTCTGTGAAGCAAATATCACCCTGATCCCCAAACCAGGAAAGGATCCAAAAAAGCAAGAAAATTATAGACCAATATCATTAATGAATATTAATGCAAAAATATTCAATAAGATCTTAGCAAACAGAATTGAATAACACACACACAAAAATTATACACCATGATCAAGTTGATTTTATTCCAGGGTTACAGGTTTGGTTCAATATATGCAAATCTATAAATATAATACATCATGTCAATAAAATAAGAAACAAAGACCATATGTTTCTCTCAATTAATGCAGAAAAAGCCTTTGATAATATCCAGCATCCTTTCAGGATCAGAATACTTAAGAAAATCAGCAAACCCATGGCCAAAGTCATATTGAATGGTATAAAATTGAAAATATTTCCACTCAATCAGGAACCAGGCAAGGATGCCCACTGTCACCACTGTTATTCAACATAGTATTGGAAGTCTTAGCCATCACAATCAGGCAAGTGAAGGCAATCAAGGGTATCCAAATATGGTCAGAGGAGATCAAATTCTCACTCTTCACTGATGATATGATCCTACACCTGGAAAATGCCAGGGACTCAACTTCAAAACTCTTAGAAGTGATCAAGGAATATAGCAGTGTCTTGGGATACAAAATCAATACTTACAAGTCAGTAGCTTTTATATATGCCAACAAAAGTCAAAGTGAACTTATAGTCAAGGACTCTGTTTCTTTTACAATAGAAAAATAATGCCAAAGAAGATGAAATATCTGGGAATTTACCTAACAAAAGATGTGAAAGATCTCTATAAAGAGAACAGTTATGAAACTCCGAGAAAAGAAATAGCTGACGATATTAACAAATGGAAAAATATACCCTGCTCATGGCTGGGATGAATCAACGTTGTTAAAATGTCCATACTACCCAAAGCAATCTATAGATTTAATGCAATCCATATTAAAGCACCATTGTCATACTTTAAAGAAAATAGTACTTCATTTTATATGGAATCAGAAAAAACCTCAAATAGTAAAATACATTACTCAGAAAAAAGAACAAATCTGGAGGTATCATGTTACCAGACTTCAGGCTATACTATAAGTCTATAGTGATCAAAACAGCATGGTACTGGCACAAAAATAGAGTGGTAGATTTATGGAAAAGAATAGAGAACCAAGAGATGAACCCAGCTACTTATTATTATTTCATGTTCAACAGGCCTATCAAAAACATTTAGTGGGGGAAAGACTCCCTATTTAACAAATAATGCTGGGTGAACTGGCTGGCTATCTGTAGAAGACTGAAAATGGACCCCCATTTTTCACCATTAACTAAAATTGATTCTCACTGGATAAAAGATTTAAACTTAAGACATGGAACTATAAACATACTAGAAGAGAGTTCAGGGGAAACACTTGAAGAAAGTGGCCTGGGATACTATTTTATGAGGAGGACCCCCTAGGAAATAGAAGCAATACCAAAAACACATTACTGGGATCTGATCAAATTAATAATCTTTTGCACAGTCAAGAGCACAGTAAGTAAAGCAAACAGACAACTTCAGAATGGGAGAAGATTTTTGCAGGTTCTGTTTCTGACAAAGGTCTGACAACAAGAATCTACAGAGAACTCAAACTAATCCATAAGAAAAGAATAAATAACCCTTTTTATATGTGGGCAAGAGACTTGAACAGAAACTTCTGTGATGAAGATAGGCGCATGGCCTACAAGCACATGAAAAAATTTTCATCATCCTTAATCAGCAGAGAAATGCAAATCAAAAACCACTTTAAGATATCATCTAACTCCAGTCAGATTAGCCCACATCATAAAATCCCAAAACTACAGATGTTGGCGTGGATGCAGAAAGAAGGGAATGCTTCTACACTGCTGGTGGGAATGCAAGCTAATATGACCTTTTGGAAAGAAGTTTGGAGAACACTCAAGGAACTAAAAATAGACCTACCCTTCAATCTTGCAATTCCTCTACTATACCCAGATAATCACAAATTATTTTACAATAAAGACATTTGCACCAGAATGTTTATTGTAGCCAATTCATAATAGCCAAGACACAGAAACAGCCCAAGTGCCCATTGACCCATGAATGGATTAACAAATTGTGGTATATGTACACCATGGAATACTATGCAGCCATAAAAAGAGATGGAGACTTCACATCTTTTATGTTTACCTGGATGGAGCTGGAGCATATTCTTCTTAGTAAAGTATCTCAAGAATGGAAAAAAACACATCCAAGGTACTCAATACTACTATGAAATCAATGTATAATCACCTATACACGTATATGATTGGCAAAATATAACTATAGTCCAGAAAGTAGAAGGGAAGAGGAGAAAGAGGGGAGGGGAAGGGGGACATGGGAGGAGGGGGAAAGGGAAGGGATTTGCAGGGACCTCACCTAATGTGCATGATGCAATAGTAAATTTCAAAACTATTAAGAAATGAGTATAATTGTTATGGATGTGTTACTTAGTTCAATGTAAGCATTTCACATTTTATATTGAAGCAGTACCCTGAAGCCTATAAATGCATCAATGTACAAAGTTATGATTTAATAAGAAATAATAAAAAAAATATAGCAGAACCTCTTTGGGGTAACCACTCAAGGGACTATAACAGAATGATCAGCATACAGAGGTAATCAACATAAGGAACTAGGTCTACTGTACAGATACACGGTCTATGAAAATTAGGTTAATTTAAGGAGGTGGTCAATGTGGGGAGGTGGTCAACTATGGAGTTTTCACTGCATGTTGTTAAAATTAAGAGCAAAAAATATTGCTTCATATCGGCCTATAGCCACAGGGTATTCGTTTTATGGTTTGCTCAGCTGTTGGGTTTGCTTTCTCAAATAATTTGGCTCTTGTATGAAGATCTTTGTCAGGGCAACAGTGCCCTGTCCCATCAAGTTCTACCTAAAAATGCCACTGGGAATTGGGATGAACATCTCTGGTACTCTTTAAATCCATTTTATGGCCAGTTTTCAGAGCAGGAGACTGAAAAAAAATACTCCAAAAAGTATAGGAAGAATAAAATCAGACTTTAATTGAATTGCTACAATGTACTAGTAAGGCTAGTTAAACGTATAATTAATTGTTGTAACTATAGCAACAAGATTAGCTGAAACTATTAGGGAGGGTGCCAGTGGTTCAGTGAGGGAGTCTTTCAAAAGACAAGTGTTGGAGATTGCAAAACATAATTCATTCTCCTCCAGCAGTTCTCCAGAGGGCCTCCCACTCTTTAGCAACCCCAAATAAATCTACTTAATAATATTTTCTGGGATTCATGCTGCTTCTCTTATCCCAAAAGGCCCTGGGGTGCTTTGTAAGCCATGAACATAAATATAGATTGGAATAACGTATCAGGCCAGATTTTCCCAGTGCTTAAACAACTCTCTGGTGGTTTGTTCTGCACCTTTGGAAGCTCCATTACCTTCAGGATACACACAATCAGTAATTTATTAAGTGGCATCCCCATTGGCCCAGGGCTGAAAATTCTGGTGGGGGAAGAGACAATACTTTCATTTATTTATACCCTACCTCATTCCAAAAAGGATTCAAGCAGGCTTACAAAATGCATAGAGTACATCAGGATAAAATAGATACATGAGGGAATCCAAGGCAGGGGTAAAAAATAGTAAGAAAGAAACAAACAAATATATGGAAATGTTAGGAGAGCAAAAACAGAGAACAGGCTCCTACAGAGGACCTGGAGGTAGACATGGATGCACCTGTTCTTCCCATGGGCCAAGAGAGGAAAGAAGTCAGCTGCAGGCAAAGGACACTTGGTGTTGTGGCTTTGGACTCTACTCTTCAGAGTGGTGAATCTTCAGGTACTGTGGGGCTAGAAGGATGGTAAGGAGGGCTTTAAAGGGCTTTCATTCAGCTGACATATATTGATTAAACATCTGCTTTGTTCTAGGGATCTGTCCTTATAGAGGGCAGAATAGTTCAGCTTTTGATGCTTTAGACATCCCACAAATATTTTGTGTCTTGCGCACTGGAGAAGTTTTACCTTCAAGTCAAGATTTCCATTTCTCCTGAAAAAAATAGAAAGACTTGCAACACTGCACCCATCTTCCCACTGTGCCTGAGCAAGGCTGCCCCTGAGATCAGACAACTTTCCATGGTGTACATCATGCACCATGACATTCTCCCAGCAGCTGCTTTGTTTTATGCAACCTGCCTGATTCCTATAAGCATTTGAGGTTTTTTTCTTCATTTTTATCTCTAATCTAAAGTCACAGTGCTATTACTTTTCATTATAAACTCTATGATGGGAGTGATGCAGCCAAAGGGTGGAGCAGGGGGCCTCTCCAGGCCACTGCACTCCAAGGGTTTCCTATCGGGACATCATAGCCAAGGCCTTTGCTCCACTCGTGCCTTTCAGGTAGGTGATCCTCCCAACCCTTCTCTGCTTGTCTAACTCTCACCTATTCACTCCACTCATCTCAAGACTCCTCCCTGAAGCTTTCTCCAGAGCTTCTAGTTCATTGATCTTCCTGCTGGGACTACACTTGGACTTACAAAGGGAGGTTGGCATTGTCTTTAAAAACCATCACCCTTGTGTTCTGCAATGTGACCTGCCTGTGAATGTGCCTCCATCCTCCTGCTTCTCACTTACCTCACCCTTCAAAACCACTCTTCTCTCATATTACAAGAGGACAGTCACCCCTCACCCATTTAGACTCTTTCCATGCTGTCTCAGTCCAGGATAGAAAAAACTCAGGGGCACCAAACAAGGAAAACTACAAAATATTGGTATTAAGAAAGTAAATGTCTGGTAACACATTTTTTGTAAGTAGATTGATTCTAGTTCCTTGCTTTCGACAATATGAAAGGAGGAGCTCAGTGAGTTGAGAGTTGGTAGATCATTAACATGATTTTTGAAAATGGATTACCAGGTGATTTTTAGCATGTGTTTTAGAGCTTTTAAAAATGACTGACATTGCTATAACAGTATTCACTTCATTCCTACCTACTTATTCATGTAAATGACATTTATTCAGTAGATACATTGATCAATGTAAAAAATTAAAATAGTACTGACAGTAAATCTTATCGCATTGAGCAATATGTAATAATCATTCAGGAATATATTAGAAAGTTGGGAAAACCTCATCTATCCCACTAAGTATGCATCTCCAGTATAATTTTATGAGGAACTTTTACCTGTCAATTAATTATATACTATCAACAGCTTCAATGACAAATTAATCTAGAAGAAATAAAATTATGTCAAGTGAGTGGTATAAAAATATGAGTTTGAGGAGAGAAAGAAATTATATAAAATTTCTGTCATTTTAAATTAATTTTTTAATTGTTGAGGATTCATTGAGAGTACAGAGAACTAGGTTATACTGATTACATTTGTTGGGTAAAGTCCCTCTTATACTTGTGTCCTACCTCCAAGAGGTGTGTCACACACTGTGACCCCATCACCCCCTCCCTCTTTCCCTGTCTGTGCTCCCCCATTCCTCCACCTCCCACCATGTACCAGGTCATCAATAGTCCTCATATCAGAATTGAGTACATCGGATTCTTGCTTCTCCATTCTTGTGATGCTTTACTAATAAAATGTGTTCCACCTCCATCCAGGTTAATACAAAAGATGTAACGTCTCCATCTTTTTTAGTGACTGAGCAGTATTCCATGGTGTATATACACTACAACTTGTTAATCCATTCCTGGGTTGGTGGGCATTTAGGTAGTTTCCACAGTTTGCCAATTGTAAATTGAACTGTGATAAACAGTCTAGTGCAAATGTCTTTATGATAAAAAGATAGTTTTTCTTCTGGGTAGATGCCTAGTATTGGGATCACAGGATCAAATGGGAACTCTAGTTTGAATTCTTTGAGGATTCTCCATACATCCTTCTAAAAATGTTGTATTAGTTTGCAGTCCCACAAGGCATGTAAAAGTGTTCCCTTCTCTTCACATCTACACAAGCCACCTGCAGCTTTTAGATTTTGTGATGTGGGCCATTCTCACTGGGGTTAGGCGATATCTCAGGGTGGTTACGGTTTGCATTTCTCTGATAATAGGGATGATGAGCATTTTTCATGTTTCGTTTATCTTCTTCAGCGAAGGTCGTATTCATCCCTCTTGCCCATTGATATAAGGGATTGTTGGCTTTTTAAAATGTTGATTAATCTCAGTTCTCTGTAGATTCTGGTTATTAAGCTTTTGTCTGATTCATAATATACTAATATCTTTTCCCATTCTGATGGTTGTCTATTTGCTTTGGTTATTGTCTCCTTAGCTGTACAGAAGCTATTTAATTTAAGTAAGTCCCATTTGTTTAATTTTGTTGTTGTTGCAATTGCCATGGAAGTCTTCTTGATAAAGTCTTTCCCCAGTCCCATAATTTCAAGTATTTTCCTCACAATTTCTTTGAGGATTTTTATTCTTTCATGCCTTAGATTTAGATCTTTTATACATCTTGAATCAATTGCAGTGAGCAGAGAAATGCAGGTCCAGTTTTAGTCTTTTACATGTGGATATCCAGTTCTCCCTACATCATTTATTGAATAGGGATTCTTTCCCCCAGTGTAAGTTCTTGTTTGGCTTATCGAAGATTAGGTGGCTGTAAGATGTTAGTCTCATTTCATGGTTTTCTCTTTGGTTCCAGATGTCTATGTCCCTATTTTTGTGCCAATACCATGCTGTTTTGATCCCTATGGCCTTGTAGTACAGCCTAAAGTCTGGTAGGCTGATGCCCTCAGCCTTGGTTTTATTAGTGAGAATTGCCTTGGCTATATGGGTTTTTTCCTGGTTCCATACAAAATGAAGAATTATTTTTTCCAAATCATGAAAGTATGATGTTAGTATTTTAATGGGGATTGCATTGAATGTATAGATTGCTTTGGGAAGTATAGATGTTTTCACAATGTTGATTATTCCTAGTCATGAGCATGGTATGTTCTTCCATTTGTTAATATCTTCTGCTATTTCTTTTCTTAGTGTTTTGTTATTTTCTTTATAGAGGTTTTTCACCTATTTTGTTAGGTATATTCCTAGGTATTTCATTTTCTTTGAAGCTACTGTGAAAGGAATTGTGTCCTTGATTAGCTTCACATCTTTGTGATTACTGGCATATACAAAGGCTTCTGATTTGTGGACATTGATTTTATATGCTGAGACTTTACTGTATTTTTTGATCACTTCCAGGAGTTTTGTGGTTGAGTCTTGGAGGTTCTCTAAGTATGAGATTATAACATCAGCAAAGAGGGAGAGTTTGACCTCCTCTTCCCCCATTTGGATGCCCTTTATTTCCTTGTCTTGCCTGATTGTATTAGCTAGAACTTCCAGCACTATGTTAAATAGTAGTGGCAATAGAGGACAGCCTTGTCTGATTCTAGTTCTAGGTGGAAAAGCTTTCAGTTTTACTTTATTCAGTATAATATTAGTGTGGGTTTGTTGTAGATGTCTTCAATCAGTTTAAGAAATGTGCCACTTATGCCTATTTTCTTAAGCATTCTAATTAGAAAAGGATGCTGAATTTTATCAAATGCTTTTTCTGCATCTATTGAGAGGATCATATGATCTTTGTTTTTGCTTCTGTTGATATAGTGAATTATATTTATAGACTTGCCTATGTTAAACTAGCTTTGCATCCCTGTGATGAAACGTACTGGATCATGAGGAACAATTATTTTTTTATGATGAACAATTTTTTTTTAATGTGTAGCTATAATCTATTAGCTAGGATTTTATTGAGAATTTTTGCATCTACATTCATTAGTGAAATGGGTCTAAAATTCTCCTTTTTAGTTGGGTCTTTTCCTGGCTTTGGTATCAAGGTGATGTTTGTTTCATAGAATGTGTTAGGGAAGATTTCTTCCTTCTTTGGAATAATTTCTGCATTATTGGTATAAGCCCTTCTTTGAAGGTTTGATAGAATTCTGGTGTGAATCCATCTGAACTAGGGCTATTTTTTGTTGGGAGTTTTTTTTTTTTTAATTGTTTCTTTAATCTCAGTTCTTGAAATCAGTCTCTTCAAGAGATCTATTTCTTGTTGACTAAGTCTAGGGAGAGGCTGTGATTCCAGGTATTAATCCATTTCCTCCACACTGTCAAATTTCAGAGCATAGCGTTTCTTGTAGTACTCAGAGATGATGTCTTGTATCTCTGTGGCATCTGTTTTCATTTCACCTTTATCATTTATGATTGGGGTTATTAGAGATTTTACTTTTTTGTTCTAGTTAATCTGGTCAAAGGTTTACCTATTTTATTTATTTTTTGAAAAACCAACTTTTGTTTCATCAATTTTCTGAATGATTCTTTATTTTCAATTTCATTAATGTCTAATTTAATTTTGGTTATTTCTTGTCTTCTTGTGGGTTTTGGATTAGATTGTTCTTCTTTTTCCAATTCTATAAGATGGTTCATGAGTTTGTTGATGTGCTCTCTTTCTGTTCTTTGAACATAGGCTTCTAATGAGATAAATTTCCCTCTTAAGACTGCTTTTACTATATCCCACAGGTTTTGGTAACTTGTGTCTTCTTTGCTGTTATGTTTGAGGAATTTAAAGATTTCCTCTTTTATCTCTTCTTGAATCCAACTCTCATTCAGCCTAAGGCTATTTAATTTCCAAGCCTTTGTATGGGGATGAACTTTTTTGCTGGAGTTGAGTTTCACCTTTATTGCTTAGTGGTCTGAGAAGATACATGGTGTAATTTCTATTCTTTAATTTTGTTGAGGTTTGATTTGTATCCTAGCATGTTGTCAATATTGGAGTAGGTACCATGGGCTGACAAGAAAGATGTATATTCTTTAGCTTTGGAATGATGTGTTCTGCATATGCCTATTAATTCCATTTGTTCTAGAGTCACATTTAAGTCCTTTGTATCTTTGTTTAGTTTCTGATTAGAGGATCTGTACAGTTCTGCCAGAGGGTTGTTGAAGTCCCCAGTTATTAAGGTGTTATGAGATATCTTATTGCTCAGACCCATCAAGGTCTGTTTCATAAATCTGGAAGCATTTAAGCCAGATGCATAAATACTTAAAATTGTAATGTCTTCTTGTTGAATTGGTCCCTTGACTAGTATAAAGTGTCCATTTTTGTCTTTCTTACTTTAGTTGCTTTAAATGTACTTGTATCTGAAATAAGATTGTAACCCTTCCTTTCTTCTGATTTTAATGTGCTTAAAATACTGTTTTCTATCCCTTAACCCTTAGTCTTGATTTGTCCTTTAATGCTAGATATATCTCCTGGAGACAGCATATAGATGGCTTGTGCATTTTTATCCAATCAGCTAGCCTATGCCTCTTCAGTGGTGAGTTCAGTCTATTGACATTTATTGAGAGAATTGATAAGTGTGGTGGAGTTCTATTTATCTTATTTTGTGAAAGTCTATTGTGTAGTTTCATCCTTTGTGCCACTGTAGAAACTATGTTTTGGCCTTTATCTTTTGACCCTCTATCTTGGGTGTTTACTGTGCTGCTGGTTCATGATGGTGGTGGTGGTGCTCAGTATTGAGAATAGATCTAAGTATTTTCTGTAGAGCTGGTCTTATTGTGGTAAATTACCTCAATGCTTGAATATCCACAAAAAATTTGGTTTCTTCATCAACTTTGAAGCTTAGTTTAGCAAGATACAGATTTCTGGGCTAAAAATTGTTCTGTTTAGGAATGTTGAGTGTGGATGACCATGCTCTTCTGACTTAGAAAGTTTCAGTTGAAAAGTCTACTGTCATCCTAATGGCTCTGCCTCTGTAAGTCAGCTGGCATTTACTCTCTGTTGCTTTCAGAATTTTTTCTTTCATCTTGACTTTAGACAGGTTTATTACAATGTATCTTGGAGAGGCTCTGTTTGAGTTGAGATGACCCGGGGTTCAATATCCATCTGAAAGGAGTATGTCAGGGTCTTTAGTAAAAGTAGAGAAGTTTTCATTTATGATAGTCTCCAGGAAGGCTTCCATTCCTTTGGGATAATCTTCTTCCCCTTCAGGAGTCTCTATTTTCATATATTTGAATGCTTCATGGAGTCTCTAAACACCTGTTATGCTTTCTCTCTCTTCTTTTCTGCCTCTTTAACTACCTGTGTTAACTTTAAAATGTTATCCTCTAGCTCTGAAGTTATTTCTTCCCTATGGTCTAAACTATTTTTGATACTTTTTTCTGAATCAAATTCCCTGATTGTCTCCTTAATTTTCTTAAACTCCATCTATCCTTTCCATATTCTACATATCTCTCATCCAACTTTTGGTTCTGTCTTTCCATTTTCTCATCCACTCTTTTTATTGTATTTATCATCCATATTTTAAATTTCCTTTCTGTCAAGTTCATTAATTGTTTTTATGTGGAATCATCTGCAGTAGCTGCTTTGTGGTCCCTTGGGGGACTTCCTGTGTTTTGGTTTTTCATGTATTCTGACTTTTTCTGTTGGTTCCTCCTTGTGTGTTCTCACTTCTTTTTCACTGCCTTGTCCTTTTTTTTTTATTTCTCACTGCCTACTTTATTTTAAACAGAAGTCCTTGTTCTTGATGACAGTGTGTTGCAAAGTGTCACCAGGACACCAGGTGGCACTGTGGGTTTTTTTAGAAGACAGAAAACATAGCCAGCAACCTCTATGGTCCTTATTCCAAACTTGGTTGCCTTTGGTTATTGCCTGATAGTTTCCTCAGCATTCAGACCGTGCAGGTTGGGATTTTGAAGCTCTCAAGAATCCATCAGGGGCAGGTCTTGTAATGCCCCCCTGACTCCAGTTCCTATGAGGTGTGGGAGTCCCTGAGCCTGCCCCAGGAATGGAGTATTAATCCAGGCAGGCAGAGTTAAGATGGCTATGCTTTAGGCCCCTGCTAGGACCTTCTCCTGACCTTCCCACAATGGCAGTCCCATGGCCACCAAGACCTTCCCAGTATGGCTGCCCCACCCAGCTACCAAACCTGTGGCAACTCCACTCCAACCAACATTCAAATCTGATTGCTGTATGTTATTCAAATCCCCCCACTCTTCCAAGTTTTCCACTCTATGCGCAGCTTCTCCTAACAACTAAAATCTTTGGAAAGGCTTCCTCTCATCCCAAGCCTCTGTAAGCAGCCAGCTGATCCCAACTCATCATAATCACTTGCCTAATTCATCAGATTGCCACCACTCTGGATCATATGCTGTATCCAGATCACCACTTTCTCTCTGTGTTCCCTGAGATATGACACTGCGTAAAGTCCTTATGCCAGGTAATGCTGGGTTCTCTCTTTTCCCCAGTTATTCAAGGAGAGCTCAGCTGAACTAGCCTTCTGATCAGCCATCTTGCTCTGCCCCCAACCTACCCACCCCCAAAGTCCTGTCTGTTAAAAGAGAAACTTGTTTTTGGACTTTTAAAAATAGATTATGGAAGTATCTAATCACTATGATTTCTAGATTCCCTTGACAGTTTTAAAATGAAGGGTCAGCTTTATTTATTTATTTATTTATTTACAAACTTTGAGACAGACTCTCCTTCTATTGCCCTGGGTAGAGCGCTATGGCATCATAGCTCACAGCAACATCAAACTTCTGGGCTGAAGTGATCCTTTTACCTCAGACTCCTGAGCAGCTGGGACTATAGCAGAGTCACTACAAAGGCTAGTTTTCTATTTTTAGTTGATACAGGGTCTTCCTCTTGCCCAGGCTGGTCTTGAGCTCAGGCACTCTATCTGCCTCAGTCTCCCAGAGTGCTAGCATTACAGGCATGAGACACAGTGCCCAGCCTTGTCAGCTGCATTTTTAAAAGTGAATATTCACAATCTACTAAAAAACATATTCTCTATAATTTTTTAAACTCACAGTAACACATTTTAGAAGTCAAATTAAAAATATGCCACTGAACCTGTAATTTTTCTGTTGTTCCCAAACAATAGATTTAAAGACCAAGGTTTTAGTGATTATAGTTTCTCCCCCTAATTTGATTTTTCTTCATACTGTTATGTACTCTTATGTCTTTCATTTATTCTATTTCATGACCTTATCTACGGCCTCTACAGTTATTACGAACTTTAGAGTTGTATGATTTCTAGTTAGCTGGTTTCTATCAAGCATCTGCTATTTGTTTAGAACAGTATAGGATATGAAATATGGACTATAATTTTTCCCACTTAAGAGCATTTATTTTATTGAAGAAAAAAATGAAAAGCAAAGCAAAACAACAAAGTCTGCACTTAAAAGATAATTGGATATCTTATGTTTGAAGTTTATGTCTTCTATACTTCAGCTGGCTAAAGCATGACCCTAAAGCAGTACATTCTACAGATCACCTTGCAGGAAAAAAAAAAAATACAAAGAATTCAGACAGAACAGATTGAAAATTTAGATGAAAACACATAGGGGAAAACAACACCTCTAACAACCTTAAGAACTCATTACTCAGATTTGAAATAATATTGATGAGCTATTCCTTTGTTGTCACAATTAAGACAATATCAAAAGTGGAGAATTTTAGGCCAGGCTCAGCTCATGCCTATAATCCTAGCACGCTGGGAAGTCAAGGCAGGTGGATAGCTTGAGTTCATGAGTTCAAGAACAGCCTGAGCAAAAGTGAGACATGGTTTCTACTAAAAATAGAAAAACTGAGGCAAATGGATCACTTGAACCCAAGAGTTGGAGTTGGTTGTGAGCTATGACGCCATGACACTCTACCTAGGGCAACAGCCTGAGACTCTGTCTCAAAAAAAAAAAAAAAAAA
>NW_003852424.1:3879878-3893080 GCF_000181295.1 Otolemur garnettii
TAGGTAGTATGCTGGGGACTGCATGTTTGGGATGCCCCCAAAATGAATATGTTGAAACCTTAAACCCCAATGGGTTTTTTATGAAGAGGTGGGCCATTTGGAAGGTGGTTTTTGATATATTCATGAGAGAGGTGTGCCCTTGATGGGATCAGTATTTGTAAAAAAGAAAGTAATTAGAGGTCATTCTCTCCACCAGTGAGCCCTCAGGAGACTCTAGATCTTCCAGTATCTTGATTTTGGACTTTCTAGTCTCTAGAACTATTGTGAAACAATGTTTCTGTTGTTTAAGCCACCTAGTCTACCGCATCCTGTTATGGCAGCCTGACCTCACTAAGGCAGACTATGAAGTGAGGGAGAAGATGAATGCAAAAATAAGTAAAAGGCAAAGCATTTGAGGGTGCATGGTGTAAGGATGTATATCATATCAGCATCACTTAGAGCAGAGAAAAGTGATTAGAATTAGGATTCATCAAAATAAATTCACTAGATTTAATTCACTCTGCTTGCCACAGCAGGAAAGTGTAAAATAATTTTTAAAAGATTTCTCTTGAAATTTTTAATATAAAATTGAATGTGTTTTTTAAATATAAAATTAAATTTACTTTAATATAAAAGTAAAAGATTAAAAAATTCTTGTAATGGAACTGCTTGTTCCCTTGTGATCTTCAGGCTCTGGTGAACATAATTCAGAAGTAAATAGTGTGATTTAAGCTCAAGGTTCTCTCTCCCCATCTGGCTCATGCCTGCCAGAGCAGTTAACTCCACCTGGTCTTGCAAGATTACTGGAAAGCATGATTAGCAAGCACCTTGCTACTGTCTACAGTGGCTGAATAAATAAAGTGGGCTATTTTTGACCTAATATAAGGCCATGTAGCCTGAGTCCACACAGAGTGATCCACATACAAGTTGTGAGCTTAGAGGACAGTTTGCTGGCAGTTTTATCTTCATTTCTGAGATTGATAATGAGTTTACCATCTTTTAGTAATTGCCCAAGGGCCATAAAGGTCAATTAACTCTGATTTTCAAAGCACAAGGATTTTCTAGAGAAAAAGTAAGCAACTAGGGAGATGAGCAGTTCTGAAATTGAAAGAAAAGAAAGAAACTTTAAAAATGGTATATGATGCAAAAATGAAAAACGCAGGTGAAATTTGTAAAAATCATGACTTTTTGGAGTTGGTTGTGAGCTATGACGCCATGACACTCTACCTAGGGCAACAGCCTGAGACTCTGTCTCAAAAAAAAAAAAAAAAGTGGAGAATTTTAAAGAAGGCAAGAAAGTAACACCTTCCCTTTGTAGGTAGTATGCTGGGGACTGCATGTTTGGGACGCCCCCAAAACGAATATGTTGAAACCTTAAACCCCAATGGGTTTTTTATGAAGAGGTGGGCCATTGACATTTTGATGAATGGCCTTTACCATTTTTGAGTTTTCTATTTCTGGGTAATAACTACACTGCTTGTGTATGTGCCTGCATTTGTGCATGGATGTTTGTGTGTGTGCATGTGCATGTGTGTGTATGTGTGTAGGATTTATAGTTTAATGTTTTTGTTTGTTTAGCAATACGCCATCAACATTCTTTCATGACATTAAATATTCTTGTATATCATGATTTTGTGATGGCTACATAACATTCCAACGTAACTATGTGTTAGGTCTTATTTAACCAGTCCCCTCTCATTGAACACTTGGTTGTTTCTTTTTTATTTTGTTTTAGTTTTATTGCTATGCTAAACAATTCAATGGTAAGAATTTATGCTAATGGATAAGTGGTCTAACGAAAGCAACCAATTGAAGATCTATATAAATTCAAAGTCTAGTCATGAAGTAGGTCAAGACCTTTAATGGGGGGAAAGGGAAGATTAAAAATTCTAGAGACAGACACTGAAATAAGGAAATAAATGAAGAAATGAAGAGATAAAGAAACCAGATGGTAGATTCCTGGGGTGGGGGGTCTATTAACCTCTTCCTCCATGACACAGAAAGAAGCCTGAGAAGCTCCCCATATCAGTGCCAAAATCTGGCAAAATGTGCCTAAGTTGTAGCAGCCCAGGACCATGCTGAGTATCGGGAGAGGAGCCAGGAAGGGAAGCTGCGCTGTGCTCCTGACGTTGGTACAGGGGTGCTCCCTTGATTTCTAATCACTGCAGATACTTAAGGATGAGTTGGCATCAGAAGTAAATTCTGTAATCTGCTTTTCCAGTGGTACCATCAATTGGTTCAGCAGACACTCACGTATATTATTTTGCCTGGGAAGAGTTGGTCAGTTTCTAACCTCAAAACACAGTAGAGGGAGGGAAAAAAGAAAAGAAAAGTGTAGACAGTATCAGGCATTTGCAATAATACGTTTATATACAACATATAAAAAACAGTTAAAAATCTATAGTAATAAGACAAATAATCCCACTACAGAAATGGATACATGATATAAACAGATCATTTGTAGAAGGAAATACCTAAATGGCCACTAAACATATTAAAAAATTGCTCAACCTCATTGTAATCAGGAAATGCATATGTAAAAGACAGTTAAATACTATTTAATATTAATGATATTGGTGGAAATTGAATGATCTGTAAATACTAAGTGTTGGTGAGGATATAGAAAAACAAGAACTTTTTATGTAGACAGAAAAATTTGTACAATCACTTAGGACAGTAGTTTAGTAATACCTTGCAAAGATAAATATGAGCATGCCCTATGTGATGCATCAATTCCATTCCTGAGAATCTATGCTAGAGAAAATCTCAGTATGTGTCCAAGAAAGTACATACACGAAGGTGAAAATCATCTTTATTTATAATAGCAAACAATTAGAAACAAATTAATAGCAGTGCTAACAAGAGAATGATGAAATAAACTGAAATATATCTGAGTATTAGAATACTATACAATAGTGGCAATAAATGAATTGAAATTATATACATGGATATGGATGATTCTTACATGCATATTATTGAATGAAAATAAATTCAGGATAATGCAATGTAACCAATGTTAATGATATGTGATGGTTAGTTGTTCAAGAATAATATTCACTGTTGTTTAGGGTAGAGGGATAAATGTCGAAAAGTATAAAAGCATGCACAGACATGTCAGACATCCCCTAAGGGAATGGGATGAGAAAAACGTGGTGCTTCTTATGGACAATCCTTGAAGAACTGAAGGTAGACCTTCTACTTGATCCCATATTCCTATTCTAGGTATCTACCCACTCCCCCCCCAAAAAAAATTCATTTTGTCATAAGCACATTGGCACTCAAATGTTTATAGCAGCTCAATTCACAATCACAAAGATGTGGAAAAAACCCACATGCCCTTCAACACATGAATGGATAGTAAACTGTGGTATATGTCTACCATGGAGTACCTTTCAGCCATAAAAAGATGGCCATTTTGTGTCTTTTGTAACCATCTGGATGGATTTGGAGAACATTCTCCTAAGTAAAGAATCACAGTGTAGAAAAACAAGCATCACGCGTGCTCAATATTAAGTTGAAACTAGTAGATTAACAACTATGTGTTCACTTGAGAGAAAAATTCAATGAAGTTTAAGAAGTGGGGTCAGGGAGAGGGTGCGGCAAGTTCCCACCCAAAGGGAACAATGCATGGACATAGGGCACACCTCCTGAGTGAAGGAAACAACTACAACTTGGACTTGATCTTATAAATGCAGACAATGTAACCTAATTGTGTGTACCCTTAAGTTAATCTGAAATTTAAAAAACTAAAACAACATAGTCCTCCAAGTGTGTTTGTACAGCTTCATTTTTTAAAGGTTGGAGATAGATACTCCTGCATTTGTAATACTGTTCTCTCCATAGTTTTGTATGTTGGAAATATATCACAGTAGATTTTTCAAAAGTAAAAAGAAAGAGGAGTTCTCTAATGACCATTAAGGAATATAGTGAGCCAGTGGACATCCTTTCTGTCGTGTGTGTCATATGGAAGCTAATGGGATCATCATCTTCCCATGATCCCAAGAAGAAAGCACCATTCTGATGTCCTGTGCTTTTGGACAGATCCTAAAGAAGGCCAGCCAATCTGGACATTCAAAATTAATTTGAATCCTGAGCTTGGGAGCATAATTAAAAAAAAAATTACAAGTTACTGAAATGGTTCTGGAAAATTCTGAAATACTTTTCCTAGGGAGGAAGATAATTCTTTCCATGTGTCACGAGTCACAAAATTCTTCCTGGAGATATCAGGAAATGCAGGCCGAAGGCTTGCTCAAAGGGTATTGCTTAAAGAGTATTGCTAATTTCTACCTATTAAATGTGGTTCGACCCCTTATTTCTTAAGTTCTCTGGATAATCTGATTGTATTTGTTTGTGGAGCATGAGTTTGCTTTATTTAGCCCCACCTGGCTTTTACAAGCCACTCACATAAATGGTCTTCGAAAATGAGAGGTTTTGGCTAGACAAGGTGCTTATACCTGTAATCCTAGTGCTCTGGGAGACTGAAGACGGAGTCAGGAGTTTGAGAACAGCCTTAGCAAGAGGAGACCCCCATCTCTACTAAAAATAGAAAAATTAGTCAGACGTTGTGGTGGGCACCTGTAGTCCCAGCTACTCAGGAGGCTGAGATGGGAAGATAGCTTGAAACTAGGAATTTAAAGTTGCTGTGAGCTAAATTTGTGTTTTAAAGATTAAGTTAAATAATATCTGCTATATCCAGTGCACACAAGAGATGCTCACAAACTTCACCAGCCAGGTGCAGAGACATGCCTGGACCCACTGAAACTGCCTCTGTGAAGATCTTCTGAGAATTGCAAAACTGATCCTTTTTAATTTTGTCCTTAAGGCATTAGTATAAATACATTTTTTATGTTCATTAAAACAGATCTGGCAGATAGAAGACAACGTATGACTGAGAGTCTTCTGCTATAGCACGGTTCACCAAAGCGTGGTGTGCTAGTGGTTCATGAAGGGGTTTTCAGTAGTGTGGTTTCATTTGCTTAAATTAATGACATTATTGGGACTTATCAGCATAGTTACTTTTTGTTGCAGAATGTGTGTGAGGCATCTATCCTGGCACAGAGCATGTGCTCTATAGGCAGAGGCTACTGTGATCAGTACTCTTTTTTCTTACCATTACTGCTTCTCACGGCTGGGTCATGCATCAAGAATAGCAGAGTTTTGCAGTGGGGACTGGGGAATCTATTCCACCAGGCTGTGAAAGACAGGACAAGAATCCAAGCAACAGTGTCTTGGATCCGTCATCACTCTCCCCAGTTTTCTGAGATTTAAGAAAAAGGAAGATACCTTCTCATAAAACAGTGAATGTGGCAAATTAAATTAGCATGGATGACATGACAGAGGATCCAAGATGGAGATGTCACTCCCAGGTGACAGCTGAGGCAAGCTGGTCAGAGTCTGTCTCTTACACTCTCCTAGGGGAATTTATGAAGTCTCTAGGGTCCATTTCTGGATCCTCACAGCGTCCCTGTATTCTGAAATAGCCACACCCCTCTCTGTGGTGTGTCCCTATAACTACATCACGTTAATGTGGTCATCAATTCCCTTCTCATTATCAACAAATTGCAGCCTCCTGATTATCAGGTAGCACACATTTTTAGCACAGAATGTTGTTGTTCCTTTAATTTCCTGGACTCAACAAAAGAATGACTCAGAAAGAAATTCCCCTTTGGTCATGGTTAGACTATGCTTCAGGGATTTTCCCGACATCAGAGAACAATGCAATCAAGGCTCCTGTGCAGTGACGGCCACCTGCATCATTCTCAAACCAGGCAAGGCCCGATGAAATGGGCTGGCCAATGTTGCGAAAGCTGTCAGACCAGCTTCTCTGCTGTGCTGTGAGTCTACATGGTGCCTGGAAGCCAGAGGAAGGGCACTTGATTTAAATAACTAATCCATCAAACTTCATTCCTAATTATTTTTCTCTGGCACTATATTCTGAGATCCAGAAACTATCGATATCTGTATTTTTTTTAAAGAAAGATGACAGCTTGCATTTATATAAAAGAGAACAGGATGATATCTCTTACCCCTATAATGTTTACATTTCAAAATGTTCTTTCTGATATAAAATATATTTGGGAATGTAAGGCCAAGATTCTCTATCATATTGTGAGGAGATCTTCTAAGATGACTCAGCTTCCTTTGGTCTTTCTTAGTGAGGTATCACTACTCCTTTTTGAGGGAGAATCTGTTCTTCTTAAGCCATCTGTGGATCAGGGTGATAGCCATGTAGGAAACAGGAGAAGGGAGGGGTAGGGTCAGATTAGTGACTTCTAGCTACTGGACATGCCCAGATGCCGCATCATGCTGGCCCAGGGAGGGCTCTCTTAAGACCTTAAGCTTTTTCTTCAACTGCATACCACTGCCATTTTGTGTTGGACCAGCTCTCTTCTCTCAGGACTGTGTGGTGTTATTTTATCTCTAATCTGTGTGCTGGAAGACCCCCTCTCAGATACATTAACTGAAAGGATGCTTATTGTAACTGAGACGCTTCCTCAGTCAGCAAAGGCGGGGTTCTCATGGTCAGGCCTCAGCTGCTTCTCCAGAACTTCCCAGCGCATCCTTCTTCTACTTGTTTCACAGTGACGTTGGTCTGGCCCCCAGACCTGGAGTGCAGCCTGCGTGGGGGACTCAGCTCTGTGGGTGAGGTCACATGCCCATCTGGAACCCTGCCATTTCCCTCCAAGGTCCTGCAGAGCTGGAAGGCTTCCATTCAGAATGGCCCTGGGGCACCTCAGCCTTCGCTGCAGAGTGCTAGATAGGCGGCAAGGAAGGCTGTTTGTGTCTGCTCTTGCCTGAACTTGAGGCAGCAGAGAAGTCGTTACATGGTCTCCATCATGAGAAGCTCAAGTCTGGCATCACACGTGCCTGGGAGAGAAAATATAATCAGTGGAACAGAGTGTCCATATCCTTTTACCTTTACTTACAACACCAGGTGGATCTGTCACCATCGTGGGCTTTTAGAATGGCAGATGGCAGCCTGTGTGTGTGTATGTGACAAACATCGACTTATAAACTTCTATTTCCCCAGGCTTTTGCTGCCTGACTATTTGCCTGTTAAACACTTATGATGGAAGTGAGATTATAAAATATATAATCTCCAAAGTGATGACTTTTTTGTGTGCTGCTGAGTTGACTGGTGGCTCACAGCCTCTAGGTAGCTTCAGGATAGTGGCTGATCATCAGAAGACTAAGAAGTGCTTAGCAGGCTGGCAGTATCAGTCTCAATCTTCAACCTCGAAGGAGGAGAGAGGGGCTGAAAGTTGAACCGATAATTGGATGGCCAATGATTTACTCAGTCATGCCAATGTAATGAAGCCTGCATGGAAACCCAAAAGGACTGGGTTCAGGACGCTTCTACAGCTGAACACTTGGGAGTTCCTGGAGGGCATGGACGCGCCTCCTGGGCCCTACCCTGTACATGTATCTCTCCACCGTATCCTTTGTAATAACCTTTGTAAGAAACCAGTAAATGTCAGTAAGTGCTTCCCTGTTCAGAGAGCTGCTCTAGCAAATTAATCAAACCCAGGGAAGGGCATAGGAACCCCGATTGCTCGCCAGTCTGCCAGAACAACCCGTCCTTCCTGTCAGCATGTGAAGTGAGGGGCAGTCTTTACCCTCTTGTGGGACTGAGCCCTCCCCTGTGGGATCTGCATTAACTTTGGCTACAACCTGTCAGAATAAAAATGAATTAGAGCACACAAAGCTGGTGTCCACTGCAAAGCTGAGTGATTTCTTGGTGTGTAGGGAAAAACTCCACACGTGTTTTGTTACGGAAGCCTTCCATGTTGATCGTTGTGGTGTGAGAGCAGAGGAAATGGTTTCTCGTTTTCCAGAGTTTGCATTTGCAATTTTTTTTCCACTTGCAGGCATCCTCAAACTATGGCCCACGGGCCACGTGTGGCCTGCCTAGGACAGTTATCCGGCCTGCTGGGTGTTTTTGCCACCGCTGCCTGTCCTGCTTAGCAGCCGACTCATCCCGGGGCCCACAGTCTGGCCCTCTGACAGTCTGAGGGACAGTGAACTGGCCCCCTGTTTAAAAAGTTTGAGGACCCCTGACTTAGAGTAAGGAAAACCATTTCTGAACTGCTAAATGTAGAACTACCATATGATTTAGCAATTCCGCTTCTAGGTATACTTACACAAATCAACTGAAAGCAGGGTTTTAAACAAACGTTTGTACCCCCCGCCCCCCTTCACCCCAAAAGTAGAAACAACCCAAATGCCTATCAATGAATGGATAAAAAATTGACACATATTATATGCACTAGAATATTACATAAGTCTTAAAATGGAACAAAAGATTGATACATGCTGCAGTGTGGATGGACCTGGAAAGTATGCAGGAGAAGGGAGCCAGATGAGAAGGGCAGCATAACATCTGACTCCATAGATAGGAGAGTTGCAGAATGGGCAAACCCAGAGCCAGAAAGCAGAGGAATGGTCGCCAGGGGCTGGGCGGAGAGGGAGATGGGGCCCCACCCTCGGTGAATGCAGGGTTTCCTTTCGGCGGTGAGGAAATGGTTTGGAGATAGGGAGCAGTGGTTGTTACACAACACTGTGATTGTACTACATGCCTCTGAATCCTGCACTTTAAAATTATCAATTTTATGTTATGTGAATTTGATCTTAACTTAAAAAAAAATCTATGATAGTATTTCAAGAATCCAAAAGCAGAACTTAAAAAGCAGGTCACTTAAATATATTTATTGAATACTACACACATACACTGAATACAGTGGTTGAATACTACACACACATACACGCACATACAGTTGTGCTACGTATATAGAGAAGCTCCCATCTGGGGACTGGGAATGCAGACCGACCAGGTTTGTGGCACAGTTATTTTTCTTCCTTCTTCTTTCTAAGTGTGCTTTTCTGCCTTTTCATATAACACTCTCTTATCTACGTGACTTGAGTTCTAGCAGTCTCCAAAGACTTTTTGTTACAGCAGACAAGATAGTGATAATTAAACAATGAACTAACAGCTCTCTTTACACACTAATAACAAACCAATGAAATTACTTATCTGACCTGAAATAAAAATATGATCATAAAATAAGCTCATAACTTCATTGTTCCTTTGACTTACAGTTAACTTTGCCAACTGTGAAAATTTCACCCAATTACAGTTGTCTTTTTCTCCACAAGAGGGTTTTGTTTAGTTGTGTCTTTTCTGTTGTGTCAGTTTTACGACAAAGTGTCCAGGTTCACCTCCAATCCTCCTGCCCATTGGTATGTTATGAAATAGTTTATGGCCCTCATTAACTTTGATGGTTATAATTAAATGAGGCTGTGAATTAGATCCAGGGCCAGGCCTCTTGGGTGTTCCTGATTCAGTTTCAGACAATCAGGAGATGATTGGTCTCATTAAGCCAGAGTCCAGAATATTGTAATTTAAATATCCGTTTTCTGAAAGAGTCTTTCTATAAAGAAAAAAAAAAGTCCAGAAATCAATAAAAGGCAATAGAGAAAAAGTCATGTGATTAGCACAGTGACTACAGTAGAATAAGCTTCAGTGCAGAGATGGTGCTTCCACTGTCTGCTTAATTTAGGAAGAAAATTACAGTGATCAAAGCACATATGTCTTCAATCCACACGAAAGCCTTGTGAAGAGTGTAGCATCATGTCCACTGCAGAGTTCAGTGAACTAATGCTTGTATTCTAGTGATCTCTGTGGCATAAACCACAGGTCCCAACTATAAGAACTAAAGCTCTGGACACCCTAGAGTTCTAGATTCTTCTGGATGATGGGGTGTCTGCTGGACAGTGGGTCACCACTACCAGAGCTTCACACTGTGTCTGCCTCTCTGAGGTATCTCCTTGGAGTACCAGCATCTGATGCCTGGTTCCAAGGAGACAGTGCTGAAAAAAGGGAGTGAGGAGAAAATGGAAAGACTAGATCACTGAGCCCTCCAGAGGATATCCTGTAACTAAGGAGGAGTAAGAAGGGGCAGCCACATGGCAGGTCAGGGTCAGAGGGCCAGGGATACAGGGGCATATGCACCACGTTAGCCTCATACTTGTGCCACCAGGCATTCCTAGGTGATGCCAAAGAGTGATCGAAAAGTAGCAAAGGTCTTTGGTACACAAACAGTTTTTCTGAAGCAGAGGGTAAGTACTTTTAACAGAGAAATTCAGAATAATAAGATTGGGACCACTCTTCAAGTGGATGGGGGCTGAATCCAGTACCTGGCGCTTTCATCATCACGATCCAGGTTTTGCCATTGTCTGGTCTGGTCTAGGAAACACACAATGACAGTTACGTTAGCTATAACATTAACTGGGTGTTCTTCTCCACTGCCATAAACAGAGGCACAACTGAGTTGTGATAAATATACCCTTAAAGAAATAGACAAATAAATCAATCTTGCAAAACACAATTCAGAAAGCATCCAGTGAACATTTGACACTGTAGTATACAATAAAAGTGACCCTTGAAACAGAGTATAATGAAAAGCTACTCAATAAATTGTGTTGAAATAATTTGTTATCCCTTCAAAGAAAAAGTAAAAGTTATCTCACTGTGTGTACTATGAAAACAGAATTCTAGACAAATGCCTAAACAATTAAAAAATCATAAAAACATTGGGAAAAAAAGCTGAAAGGAATAATATAAGAAACAAAAATTAAATGCAAAACAAAACCATGTCTGGGACATATATCAAGTGCTCAAAATTGTCCCATTGAAGCCCTTTCCTTGCTTTGAGGTGCTGCAAGTTACTGCCTTTCTTCTCTCGGTTCCGTTCACCTCTCCTTCCCTGGTACCCACATCTTGGAGCAGCCTGCTGAGATGCTTCCCTCATTGGCCTCCCAGCTTGTAGTGTGGCTTGTTTTCAGTGGATGCTTCAGCCTGCAGTGTAACTTTGTCCATGTCGCTCCTTTGCTTAGAAGCCATCAAATGTCCTTGCCTTTAGGTTAGGTTGGGCATCCAGAGATGAGCACACAGTAGCCTCTGTGTGGCCACAGCCTTCACTTTGGCCTTCATGACCAACATTCCTGAAAGCCCATGGTGCCACTCCAGGCCTCAGTGACTTTGCAGGTGCCACAAAGAGTCCAGCATTCCCTGCCTCCCCAAAGCCCGTCCTCTGTTCGCCCAGCGCCTGCGTCCTCTCATAGCACTTCTCAGTTGAACTACTGGTGGACGTGTCAAACTGGACTCCCCAAACTGGACTACTCTTCAAACTGGACTCTGAGAGGAAATGGCTCTTTCCACTCCCAGCCCTGCCACCAACAACTGTGGGCATTTGATAGATGTAAAGCAGGCCAATGATGGTGTGGAAGTACATTGACATGTTTATGAAACACTAAATAGAGATCAGTAAGGTATTGTTATTGCAGTGCAGGAAACTGCCAGGAGGAAAGGTGCCCAGAAAAGACTGGGGCTGGTGCAGTCCCCGCTGCGCCTGGTGTGCTTTCCGCCAACGTCACGATGCACATTTCCCACTTAGCGCCTTGTTCATTCTGACTGCCCCTTTGCCAATGCATCTCCAGGATGCCATCTGCAAACCAGGAAAGTGGACATTCAGCTTATTTTGGGAGGCCAAACAGAAGCCCATTTCAATTTCACCATTCAAATAAACATCCTACCTACTGGACTTTGATTCCCGCTGGAAACGGACCAGGTAGCTATGTATTTGCTCATGTTGGCAGGAGGGGAAGTTGTTGGCCTTGCCGGTTATTCCTTTAAGTCAGCCAAGGGCTAGGATGTCAAAGAACCAGGGCAATTTACATTGTACTCTGAGCATAGATATAGAAAAAGCGAATATTAGAAGGAAACCCTGTGACCATAGGAGCAATCTAAAGCATAGATTCCTAAAAAGAACCTCATAATTTGGTTTTCTTCCAGCGAGCAACACATTAAATGGGGTCATTAACCCAAATGAAAGGTTTTAGATTTATTTCTTTGGCAGATGGAAATTAAGTTGCGGAAACCCAACAAGCATAGGCTAGAGCATATTTAGTGTCATTTATTTTTAATTACACAAGTAATATATGAATATATTGTCACTATAAAAATTCAGACAACACAGATAAAGTTAAAGTCTCTCTTGGCCGGTCACGATGACACTCATTTCTTCTCCCTGGACGTTGACACTGAAATCAACTTGAAGTTTGTCAAGAGACGCAGGCACACGTGTGTGCATGCTTGTGTGCACAAACACACCCTTGGATAGCAAACACGAGCTAGTTTATCTCAGCTGGCTAAGGTCCAAGATAATAAACACTTTATTCTTAATTTCTAAACCACATCAAGGGCCTGAGAGGACTTAGAGAAGGACATTAGGTAGAGAAAGAGATTCTGATGAAAGCTGCCTGCCCCCCACCTCCCTGGGGCCAAGGAGAAGGGATGTGCTCCACAGGCAGTAACTTGCAGCAGGGCCTTGCTGGGCTCTGAAGAGGCATGCAGAAGGGCATCTGGGTTGGGGCTCTGGGGCCTGGAGGAAAACAGGTGCCATTCACAAGGCAGCGAGTCCAGAAGGAAGGTTAGGGTTGGCGACAGTTGCTGAGTGTGTTGGATGAGGTGTGCTCTCCTCACTTTCTAGCCCAATTCTGGTGAACTGGGTCTGACAATAGGTTGAAATCTGTCTTCAGGCAAGACTGAAGAGATGGACAATCCAAGGCCTCCATCTAACTAGCACCAAATGTGGGATAGGAACCATGCTGTGCCCATGCAGGGCTTCTTGAACTGAACTGAGAGAGTCAAGTCCCTTTGACTCTGTCCCTACCTGCTGTGCCTTGGAGGGCAGGATAGACACCCGTGCATGGTGGGAAGAATTCCTTCCCTTACTCAGCACTTACACATATTTATGAGGATCTCTTGTGTGCTGGGCACTCTTTACGTACTGGGGTTTCAGCCATGGAAGTCCTGCTCTCACGAGGCATGTGCTGAGCATGGGAAGTCAGAATTCAGACAGGAGGAACTGTAGAGATTGGGGCAGGTGCTGTGGAGAGAAGTGAAGCAGGAGGCAGGCAGCCAGTGTTGGCAGGAGGCTGCACCTCCCCAGGGGATTGTCAAGGAAGGTCGCTTGGCTCAGGAGATGGTTAAGAGATCAGGGTATGTTTGCCTAAGGGGAGTGAGAAAGCCAGGCAGGTGGCTACCTGGAGAAGACACCCCAGGGTAAGGAAACTGGTTTCCTGCACAGGCAGTGCTGCAGGGTGTGGGGGATGCTGCAGGGTGTGGGGGATGCTGCAGGGTGTGGGGGGTGCTGCAGGGGGTG
>NW_003852424.1:3894021-3896272 GCF_000181295.1 Otolemur garnettii
TGCAGGGGGTGGGGGATGCTTGGCATACTGAGGGAGCAGGGAAAGGCCAGTGTGGTAGATGCAAAGGGAGATGGTAGGAAGGGAGATCAGAGAAGTGGGCAGTTAGGTCCTAGAGAGCCTCAGAGGCCAATGGAGTCACATGGGGACCAGTGGTGGGAGCCATGGGCAGAGCAATGACAGGATGTGCTTTGCCTTTATGAAGGATTGCTCTGTGGCTGTGGGGAAGGGCAATGCAGAGAACCAGTTTGGAAGCAGAACCCAAGGGTGATGGGGAGGAGTGGCCCACTTCTGAGCAGCATGGTAGGACTGTTGATTGATTGAATGCACCATGGGAGACAAAGACAAAAGCCAAGGATGGCTCCAAGGCTTTTTCCTAGACAACTGTCAGGATAAGGTTGGTATTTGTTCAGGTGGAGGAATAATCAAAGTAGCAGGTTTGGTAGCTTGAGGGAGAAATTTGTTTTTGAAAGTGTTAATTAGAGATGTCTAATTAGACAGCAAAGTAGAGCCGTCTGATGGGCCATTATATAAAATTCTGTGGCTGAGTGCTGAGGTCTGGCTAAGCCACAGAACCCTGAGAGTCATTAGCATTTAAATGCTGTAAAAAAAACAGGAGCCCAGAAGAGATCTCCAAGAGAGTGAGAGGGGATGGAAGAGGCAGCCCTTCTGAAGTCCAGGTCGCTAACATGGGAGATGAAAAGAAACTGGGACAGGAGCTGGAGAAGGAACATCAGGCAAAGGAGGGCTAGAGGAGAACATGCCTCGAAATCAGGTAAAGATGCAATCCTACAAGAGAGATTGGTGCTGTCAGGTGCTGGGTTAGGGACATTGGGACCGAGACCTGACCCTGGGAGATGAGTAGCACGTGGGGCTCACTGACAACCTCGATGACCTGTTCTGATGGAGCTGGAGGCAGGCAAAGTGTCATCAGAAGAGAGGAATTGAAGACAGTATGTATAAACAACTGTTTTAAGGAGTTGTGTATATAATTGAGCTTATAATCAGAGAAATAGGAGGGGTGGCAGAATTAATTTAAATTTGTTTATTTTTTGAATGGGCAGTGTTGATTTTACCACAGGTTTTGTGCTGATAGGATCTATTTTGGAGAGATTGAGGATGTAGGAGTGATCCCCCAGGCTATTTATTCACACATTGAACTAATTAGCGGGCAAGGAGTTTCTTAAGGAAGGGGAACTGGGCTTATCTAAGAACCCCCAGGAATGGGGGACACCAGGATGAGGAAGGGGCTGGTTAAAATGGCTTATAGGGCTACAAAATAAATCTATTAAGGGCAACTAAGTGTCCCTGGGAGGGGTAGAACATTTTGGACTTATGTTTTTTACGTTATGTTGTAGTGAGTTCCAGTTATGTTAAAATTTAAAGGCTTAAACTATAAAGGCACTAAAAGAAACTACAGAAGAAATTTTAAAAGCAATCTTGGGATATATAAGACCTTTTGGAGTACGATACAAGCAAGAACTACAAAATAAAAATGTTGATAAATTCAACCTCCTAGAAATAGGAAAAAATGTCACAAAGCTAAAAAATAGTGAGAACATTTTAAAATACGGAGGGGGGGGTATATATGTAATTCATAAAACCCATAAGCGGCTAATTCTCAAAATATGTGAAGTTTTTATAAATCAATAAGATAAAGACAAACACCCCAAAGGGGAAAAATGAGGAAAGTTCATGGATGGACGTGAACTGGTATGTTTATGCCTCGTATGGGAGACGGCCTGGCAATTGTCTTCCAAAAGTAAAAATGCATATTTCTTTGTCCCAGAATTTCCATGATAAATGTATGAATGTCCCAGAATGTCCTTCTAAATGTATGAAATTATGTTTATTCAAGGATATTTGTGGCAGGATTTTTTGTAATAGCAAAATATTGGAGGAAACCTAAAATGATCTCTCTACAGGAGACTGGTCTTACATCTATGAAACAGCTACACAAGAAAAAACTATGCGTCATTAAAAAGAGCAATGTGGCTCTTAGGAACTTAGATGTCTAAGACAGGTTATTATCTCTAAAATACTTTGTTAGATTAAAAAAGGATACAAAACAGTTACATCCTATTCTACCATTTGTCACAGAAGCAACATAGGAATAAAAATAAACACCCAGCCATGCTGGAAGGCCATGAGATGTGCTCCCTGCAGATGAGGACAGTGGGGAAGGCCATGAGATGTGCTCCCTGCAGATGAGGCCAGTGAGGAAGGCCATGAGATGTGCTCCCTGCAGATGAGG